>NC_134949.1:191501414-191814195 GCF_965638725.1 Aptenodytes patagonicus | reverse complement strand
TTCCTTATGAATAAATGGATATTCATATCCTGTTATAAAGTCCAAAAAATTGGGAATGCTCTTGTCCTTCTCTAATTTCTTTTTTCTTTTTTTTTCCTTTCTTTTTCCCCCTCTAGTTCCTCCTTAGTAGCTTGCATTGAATTAAGTCCTTCCTTTACCATCTCCTGCAATTCCATTTCTGTCTCCAGAAATGCCCTCTCATTATCTCCTAGTGCAAATAGCTATACTGGGACTAGTGCAAGTTGCATTGTTTTCCAGAGAACCCCATTAAGTTACGTACATTTTGGATAAGGATGTACTTAAGGTTATTTTGGTTTAGATGTGTTTAAGTTTTTTGTTGTGCAATCTTTGCTATTTTTGTCAGATGAACTTAGCTTTAAAGGTTTGGAGTTGGTTTTTTTTTTGGGGGGGTTGTTTTGTTTTTTCTTTTTGGGGTGGTTTTTTTTTTTTTTTTTTCATTTCTTAAATCAAACTGAACTGAGTCTGGTGACCACAGTAAATGTTAACCATTGCTTGGGAAACCTTTATAGAAGGAAGTCTATTCTCTGATCTCAACGGCACAGGAATAGCAGTGAAGTGGCTCTCTGAGCCTTGGATCAAAGCTAATGATAATGAAGTCTATCTGTTGTTTATGAGCACTATTTGCCTGAGTATGTCTTCATTGCTGACTGGACCCATCCCACAGGGAAGTCTGCTGCCTCCCTGAGGCCTGGGTCAGAGCCATTACTAGGAAAAATCCCTGGTCTGGTATGACCTTCTGACTACTACCTGCTATTGGTTATACCGGCTGGCAGTGATGAGGTTGCAGAGAGAAGTCCTGCAGTGATCAGAAGGGACTTCAGGGCACTGGGGTGACTGGTTGAAGGATCGGGAGCACAGGTAGTGTTTTTCCTCTATCCCTACAGTGGCAGGGAAGGATACTGAAAGGAGCAGGAAAACACACCTGATCAACACGTGGTTCAGGGGCTGGTGCCATCGGAGGAATTTTGGCTTTTTTGATCATGGGGAGGTTTACATGGCACCGGGCTTGCTGGCGGCAGATGGAGTTCAGCTGTCTCACAGGGGGAAAAGGATTCTTGCTCATGAATTGGCAGGGCTCATTGAGAGGGCTTTAAACTAGGTTCGAAGGGGGAAGGGGGATAAAACCAGGCTTGCTAGAGATGAGCCGAGGGGTGGCGTGCCAATGCTGGGGGCGAAATCGATAGCCCAGCTCAAGTGCATCTACACCAATGCCTGCAGCATGGGCGGCAAACAGGAGGACCTGGAAGCCATTGTGCAGTGGGAGAGATATGACTTAGTTGCCATCACAGAAACATGGTGGGGTGACTCTTATGATTGGGGTGCTGCAATGGATGGCAATAAACTCTTCAGAAGGGACAGGCGAGGAAGGAGAGGCGGTGGGGTGGCTCTGTACATTAGGGAGTGTTTCAATTGTCTAGAGCTCAACGATTGTGATGATGATATGGTTGAGTGTTTATGGGTAAGGATGAGGCAGAAGGCCAGCAAGGCAGATATCCTGCTGGGAGTCTGTTATAGACCACCCAACCAGGATGAAGAGGCGGATGAAGCGTTCTACAAGCGGCTGGCAGAAGTGTCACAATCGCTAGCCCTTGTTGTCGTGGGGGACTTCAACTTCCCGGATGTCTGCTGGAAATACAACATGGCAGAGAGGAAATAGTCTAGGAGGTTCCTGGAGTGTGTGGAAGACAACTTCCTGACACAGCTGGTAAGCGAGCCTACCAGGGGAGGTGCCTCGCTCAACCTACTGTTTACTAACAGAGAAGGACTGGTGGGAGGTGTGGTGGTCGGAGGCCGTCTTGGGCTTAGCGACCATGAAATGGTAGAATTCTCGATTCTCGGTGAAGTAAGGAGGGAGGCCAGCAAAACCGCAACCATGGACTTCCGGAGGGCAGACTTTGGCCTGTTCAGGATGCTGGTTGAGAGAGTCCCTTGGGAGATGGTCCTGAAGGGCAAAGAGGTCCAGGAAGGCTGGACGATCTTCAAGAAGGAAGTCTTAAAGGTGCAGAAGCAGGCTGTCCCCATGTGCCATAAGAAGAACGGGCGGGGAAGATGACTGGCCTGGCTGAACGGGGAGCTTTTGCTGGGACTCAGGAAAAAAAGGAGAGTTTACCACTTGTGGAAGAAGGGGCAGGCGACTCAAGCAGAGTACAGGGATCTCGTTAGGTCGTGCAGAGAGGAAATGAGAAAGGCAAAAGCCCAGCTAGACGCAATCTGGCCGCTGTCGTTAAAGACAACAAAAAAAGTTTTTACAAATATAGTAATGACAAGAAGAGAGCCAAGGAGAATCTCCATCCTTTATTGGATGCGGGGGGGGAACATTGTCACTGAGGATGAGGAGAAGGCTGAGGTACTCAATGCCTTCTTTGCCTCAGTCTTTAACAGGCAGACCAGTTATCCTCAGGGTATTCAGCCCCCTGAGCTGGAAGACAGGACAGTGAGCAGGATAAACCCCCCATAATCCAAGAGGAAGCAGTTAACGACCTGCTACGCCACCTGGACACTCACAAGTCTATGGGGATCCACCCAAGAGTGCTGAGGGAGCTGGCGGAGGAGCTCTCCAAGCCACTCTCCATCATCATTTATCAGCAGTCCTGGTTAACGGGGGAGGTCCCGGGCGACTGGAGGTTTGCCAATGTGATGCCCATCTACAAGAAGGGCCGGAAGGAGGATCCGGGGAACTACAGGCCTGTCAGCCTGACCTCGGTGCCGGGGAAGATTATGGAGCGGTTCATCTTGAGGGCGCTCACAAGGCATGAGTGGGACAACCAGGGCATCAGGCCCAGCCAGCATGGGTTCATGAGAGGCAGGTCCTGCTTGACCAACCTGATCTCCTTCTATGACCAGGTGACCCACCTAGTGGATGAGGGAAAGGCTGTGGATGGGGTCTGCCTGGGCTTCAGTGAGGCCTTTGACACCGTCTCCCACAGCATTCTCCTAGAGAAGCTGGCGGCTCACGGCTTAGACAGGTGGACTCTGCGCTGGGTCAAAAAACTGGCTGGACGGCCGGGCCCAGAGAGTTGTGGTGAATGAGTTACATCCAGTTGGCGGCCGGTCACGAGTGGTGTTCCCCAGGGCTCAGTACTGGGGCCGGTCTTGTTTAAGATCTTTATCGATGATCTGGATGAGGGGATTGAGTGCACCCTCAGTAAGTTTGCAGATGACACCAAGTTGGGCGGGAGTGTTGATCTGCTCGAGGGTAGGAAGGCTCTGCAGAGGGACCTGGACAGGCTGGATCGATGGGCTGAGGCCAGCTGTATGAGGTTCAACAAGGCCAAGTGCTGGGTCCTGCCCTTCGGCCACAACAACCCCATGCAGTGCTACAGGCTTGGGGAAGAGTGGCTGGAAAGCTGCCCGGCGGAAAAGGCCTGGCGGTGCTGCTTGTCAGCTGGCTGAACATGAGCTGGCAGTTTGCCCAGGCGGCCAAGAAGGCCAATGGCATCCTGGCCTGTATCAGAAATAGTGTGGCCAGCAGGAGTAGGGATGTGATTGTGCCCCTGTACTTGGCCCTGGTGAGGCCGCACCTTGACTACTGTGTTCAGTTTTGGGCCCCTCACTACAAGAAGGATGTCGAGGTGCTGGAGCGCGTCCAGAGAAGGGCAACAAGGCTGGTGAGGGGTCTGGAGAACAAGTCTTATGAGGAGGGGCTGAGGGAACTGGGACTGTTTAGCCTGGAGAAGAGGAGGCTCAGGGAGACCTTATCGCTCTCTACAACTACCTGAAAGGAGGTTGTAGCGAGGTGGATATCGGTCTCTTCTCCCAAGTAACTAGTGATAGGACGAGAGGAAATGGCCTCAAGTTGCACCAGGGGAGGTTTAGGATGGACGTGAGGAAAAATTTCTTTACTGAAAGAGTGGTGAAACATTGGAAGAGGCTGCCCAGGGAAGTGGTTGAGTCCCCATCCCTGGAAGTATTTAAAAGACGTGTAGATGAGGTGCTTAGGGACATGGTTTAGTGGGCATGGTGGTGTTGGGTTGATGGTTGGACTCGATGACCTTAGAGGTCTTTTCCAACCTCAATGATTCTATGATTCTATGATTCTATGATTCTAAAGACACTAGGATTTGGCCCTTAATAACATAGCATGATTGTAGATAGGGAATGTGTTGCACTAAAAAAAGCAGTTTGTTTTGCAATAAGGCTACAAACCTAAAGTTTATACAATTTTTTGTGGCAGTTAGAATAATAATTATATGTATTTGGGACGGGTTTTTTGTTCTCTGATACCTTGACAAACAATCTTTTTTAGTCTCTGGCTCACAATATTGACAACACAAAACAAAACATCTCACATCTCATGATTAACTACAGTACATTCCTTAACATGGATCTTTCCTTGTTCAGTTGAGCTGGTTGATTTGAACAATTTTAGAGCATATCTCAAAAGTTACAAAATTTATTGTAAAATGCTGATTTGGGGGAAAAAAAGTAAATATTATGTTGATTCTTTAGTGAGGGAACAAAATTGCTTTTCTGAAACAAATACTTTTCTACAATGAGGATAATATGTATGCTCAGCCTCTAAGTATGTGACATATGTACCTGGATGTTTTTGGAGTTGAAGAGAATTAGACTACAGTGAGTGCTTATCTGGGCACCTGTTCCAAAAGTTGAGGAGATCCAATTTGATTTCACAAATCACAGATTCGACATGAGGTCATCAGCTTTTACCTAGTGACATTTAAGGATAAATAAATAAATGTGCAGGAGTTGTGTGGGTGTGTCTTTAGTGAAGGTAGCACACATTTTACATTTTGTGTGCTTTTTTTTCTTCTGTGCAGGAGGTTAGAAACTTCTGGAAATGAGGGAGCGAGGGAGGGAGAAAAAGGATTTGGTCTGTAACCACATGACAAGCCTTTTAATAATAGCAAAAACACCAGACTGTGATAATAATAATAAAAAAGGGCATGATTTTTTCAGTGTTATCCTTTATCCTGCAATAGTGTAGTATGATTACACATAGCATTGTGTGATACTTAAAAGCTATGTTTATTCAGAGAGATATTTCTTCCTGTAAGTCAACAGGATTTTTAAAGAAACCTCCCAGGAAAATATTCAGTTTAGAATTTCAGTATTTTATATAATATTTCCAACTTAGGAAGTACACAAAGAACATGTCCTTCAGGTATTGACTCAGGGTCATTAACTCTAGTCAAGAGGAAGAAAAAGAGGTAGCAGCACAGAAAACAGATAAATACACAAACTTTGTAATTCAGCAAATAACTCTTGCTGATAAAAAAAGCCGCCTTTTTGTGTTTCTATGATGTCCATATGTTTATGCATATGTGAATGACACAAACTGTGTTGTGAGTTAAAAATTTACTCAACAAAAATTTACAACACAAAAATTTATCCCCCAAGTTCTCAGGGATAATCACATAAGCAGGTTGCCTCTATGAATGGAATAGGGTATGTGAGGGAAAGCAGGCTACATGGGGCTATTGCTTTCATCCCTGCACAGGGGGACATTGAGAGAACAGAAAAAGGCAAGGAGAGTGAAACAAGAAGGCTCAGAGGATGTCAGCGTACAGGAGGAATTAACCTCCTGGAATATACACAGAGAATACTGAGAATAGTTGGTTGAAAAGATATTTTTATCAGCAACAGGCAAAGAGAACCAATCCCTAACTATCATTCAAGGCTGAGAGAGTACAGACAAAAAAATAACACTTCAGGACAGATAAATCAGTATATGTTAACGATTCATCCACCAGTAAAATTACACTTATTCATTCAGATGAAATAATAAAGGAAATAATAATAGTAAAGATTGTGACATCATGGAAAAGAGGGATGTCTGAAAAAGTAAAGAAAATGTGTTAATGCCATGCTCTGAAAGCAAAAGGACAAAGAACAATCTTTAAGCAAAACCCAAAAATATGCATGTTGTCTGACTGAAGCTTATGAAGAAGTCTCAGCTGAGTTTACCAAAGAAAAATGTCAGATGTAGTTTGGAAAGGAGTGCTGGGTAAACCCAGGTTAAAAGTCACTATTTGGATGTTTTTCATTTCAGTGAATACACTTTAGTGGAAATTCTGCTCCCAAGATATTTCTGAGATTAATTGGGTAGATCTAAGAGAGCTAGAAAGTTTTCAGAGTTTATAATGGATGATGTTTTAATTTGGCTTAGAGAGTTTAAATTATGCAATGAGAGATTTTGGCAACGTTTTCAGAGAGTAAGAAGAAAGAAGTACACCAAAGACTTAGATTAATCTAACAAATGTTCTATGCATTAGACAGAGAGGGACTAATCCTTCACTGTTTTGTGCCCTCAGTGTAACTTTGTGTAACTGCAAGGAGAACTCTGCTTTAATAGCATCCACGATACACAGTTCCAAACAACTATATCAAACATGAGACAGCAGAAAACTATGCTGAGTGTGAATCACTACCCACAGATCCAGGTGAAACTGAACTCTGAGCTTCTCTCTCACTATAATCTCTGTGCAATGCCCTGCTAGTACAAAGGCCATTACAGGCATTTTAAGTATAATGTAGGTTTTAGAGTAATAAAATAAAGTCCTTTAAATTTCACCTTTTTTGGGAAGAAAATCTATCTTTTTCTGTTTGAAATACATTTTATTTATGTGGTAAACTGGAATGGAAAAGTCTGAAATCCATCATTAAAATCCATTTAAAACTGCATGAATTCTAGACAGCAAACTAACAGAATGGTCTTTCCACAATGGGTTACAGAGAAAGTATTTGAATAACTGCATGAGGTGAGACAGCTCTATCTGTAAAAAAACAATTTCTTTTAAGTAAGGTATCAGAACAAATATGATATTGCCATTTCAGCACCAAACTGCCTCTCTCCAGCTATTTACAATGTAATTGCCATCCCAATTTCAGTGAAGTTCTGAAATATTTTTATTTCATGCTGTTTCAAAGAGTTGTAAGGATTTTATGAAACTTCAAATACAGCTGTATATGGGGGAGTAGGGGGTAGGAGGAAAAGCAACCAACACCATTGTGCAAGGCCATAGGCCATAGGAGGCTATGCTGTATAGAAGTACAATCACTCCACCCTTGGATGGAAGGAGAAAGATAGCCTTCCTGTCGTGTCTTCCCAGGTGTCACAGAGTCACCTCTGCCCCCAAACCTCCCTTGGCTCTGGAAATCTGGGGAGAAATACGTAATAAAGACCTTAGCATCTGAAAAGTGCTTAAAAAGGCAGTCTCCCTATTTTCTTAAGTTACAAAATATAATTTAAATAAGAAATAAGTTAAATAATCGGTATGTATGGAAAACAAATAGTTATCCACAATTCCTTACCATAAATATTTCCAATTAACATTTTAGCATGAAGCATATGCTTAAGAACTTAGGTTCAATTCAAGCAGAACACCATTTGGGATTTAACTCATAGGTATTCAGTAAAATTCTACAGCATGTTTAGCAAACAGCAGCAAAAAATGTGTGACCAATTTAATCAGCGTGTGCATTGGGAGTGGCTATAAATATGTTTCTAATGAATACCCAACTACCCTTGTGAAATCAACATTTATGTGCTGCTCTTGTCTGCTCAGGCTTTTTCTTTCCTCCCCTCCACCTGCCTTCTGAACCTTGCAGTCTGTGGGTATTCACTGGCAAAAACAAACCCAAAGAAACAAAAGCAAACCCTGCATGCAAGAGCAAGAGAGCAGCTCTTGCATTTGAGCAGTCTGACAGAAAGGAAGGCAGGCTACCTCCTCACTACCTTCAGCTGGATTAATGTACGCACACACATGCACGCAAACATTTACATTTGTAAATAGATGTGTGTGGAGTAGCGCCAAAACTTCTCTTGCCTCTGGAGTTTTGCAAAGCTTCGTTCTAACCTGCGGATTAGACTCATGGTGGGACAGGCATCAGGGAAGTGGTCATAGAATCATAGAATCATAGAATCATTGAGGTTGGAAAAGACCTCTAAGATCATTGAGTCCAACCGTCGACCCAACACCACCACCCACTAAACCATGTCCCTAAGTGCCTCATCTACTCGTCTTTTAAATACCTCCAGGGATGGGGACTCCACCACTTCCCTGGGCAGCCTCTTCCAATGTTTAACCACGCTTTCAGGAAAGAAATTTTTCCTCACATCCAATCTAAATGTCCCCTGGCGCAACTTGAGGCCATTTCCTCTTGTCCTATCACTAGTTACTTGGGAGAAGAGACCGACACCCACCTCGCTACAACCTCCTTTCAGGTAGTTGTAGAGCGCAATGAGATCTCCCCTGAGCCTCCTTTTCTCCAGGCTAAACAACCCCCAGTTCCCTCAGCCCCTCCTCATAAGACTTGTTCTCCAGACCCCGCACCAGCCTCGTTGCCCTTCTCTGGACACGCTCCAACACCTCGACATCCTTCTTGTAGTGAGGGGCCCAAAACTGAACACAGTATTCGAGGTGCGGCCTTACCAGTGCCGAGTACAGGGGCACGATCACTTCCCTACTCAAGAGTCCACAGGCTCTGTTCCTCTGAGACAAACAGGGTCGGAATATAGCTGTGATCCTACTGGGAGTGGGGAAGGGATTTATGTCACCACTCTTTGCTAGACCTTTTCAGAAGAGGACGGCTGTCTGTACACTGATTTCCTACGCTGACTATTGTGAAAGATTTGTCCTGGATCTATTGCCAAAATGCCAACAGCCTTTTCATGTCTTATGGTGTGTTTCTACAGTCTTGTTAATAGAGCAGTATTCCATTTACTTTGAATAGCAGAGTACCGTTTTGAAGGTCTTCTGTCTTAGCAGTGCCACAGTAGAAGCTGGTGCTGGAGTGGTTTCTGGTACTCGGAAAACACAGCGTAACTGTTGCTGTGTAGCTGCGTGCTGGAGTAGGGAAAGGAGAGGACTAAGTAGCTGCGGAGGAATGAGACTGTGCTTTTCATATTCACTGACATTAAGCAAAATGTTCTTGCTTGGCAGAAGAACTTAATCAATCAAGAAATGATTTTAAGTACCTTTAAAATCGCTTGTTGTCTTAATTTTATATGCTAATGCAATGACTCATGTGGCTTCAGTACTGCAGGTTGCAATCAGTCTTTCCAGTAACGAAACACAATCCTTTTAACTAGCATCCTGTAAAATCCACATTAAGAAGCTGCAAGCCTACTTCATTAATCTCTTCATTAATCTACCATTCACCCATCAGACAAGAGGGGTACTAGGCATCTGTGGCCTATTTTATGCAGATTTTACCCCTTAAATTTCTAGAACACATCATAGTAATAGCTTGGTGTGCATTGTTGCAGACATGTCAGACAGCATTTCTAGCTTCATCTGATCAAAAAAAAGCATATAAGCCAACAAAAGTTCTATTCTGGGCATTGGTTCACATCTAAAAATTTTCTGAAGTGTTTAAACCATTTTCTTTTAGAAAAAAAATATGAGATATGGGTTGACAGCTTATATGACAAGTTTTAACCCAATGGGATTTTAAAAAGCTGATAAATTAATCCTGAAAATCCAGGTTTATAACAGAAAGCCTTATAGGCTCTTACCTGTAATGCCAGTGAGAGCTGTTAGAATACTAACACTTTTTTAAAAAGCCTTTCAAAATGTTTTATTTTCAAAATTCAAACTTTAAAACAGTTTAGTTGTAACCAAGTGCCAAAGCTATAGCATTGGGAAGGAGAAAAATCCCTCTATTAGATTTTTTTGTAAAATTAATTTTATTCATCAGAAACATCTAAAAACATTTTTTAAATAAAATTCTGTATAAAAAATAAACCTTTCACTTCTGTGCAGCATTCCAACTGAAGATCTTGGGACCCTTTGCAAACATTCATGAATTTAGGCTCTCAACCATTTCGTGGAACATATAATTGCTCTCATTTTACAAACGGATAAACTGAGTCACACAGTGAAGCTGCCTTAAGTATTGCAGTTCTCCTTCTTCCCCCTTCAACTTCCACTATGCATTTCAGTAATTCCTTATTCATTGCCCCAGAATTAACATGAAAATAATTTATATGTCCATTCATGTAGGAGATTAATTAATCTACTACATTTATCTGGAAGCTTTGGTCTCCATTCTATGTTTCAAGAGAGACGCAGGAATGTACCATCCATAATAGACACTAGGGAGCATTAAGTATCTCGACTAAACAGAGATTTCAACCAACAAACGCTCAAAGGCTGAGATTCATTCCACCTTGCTTGTGAGCTGTCCAAACTAGGAGCTTAACTGCCCTGCACTTCTATAGGTAGCAGAGGTAGATGATGATTCAAGTCACAAGTGAAGAAGGTCTTCAGCCACAAAGTGAATGTTTAAAAGGTAAACAGGTTTTTGTTGTTGGTTTTTTTTTTTTTTTTCCTGTTGGTTAGCTTAGGTAACACCTCAGTGTGCCAAAGTGCAGTGGCTTTCAGTTTAGCACATTATTTTTGTGGATAGAATATTAGGATGTCTTTTCTCCCTATAAACTTATGCAAAGAAGCCCAAGTATCTCACTGAGGGCTCTAGGGTCTTTCCATAGCCCTGGTGTTTCTCAGTGTATGATACCTTTGTTCAGAGCTCAACCTAAAATCATACACATGGCAACATGAAGGATGGGATGGGAGGGGAGGGGAGGGGAGGGGAGGGGAGGGGAGGGGAGAGGAGAGGAGAGGAGAGGAGAGGAGAGGAGAGGAGAGGAGAGGAGAGGAGAGGAGAGGAGAGGAGAGGAGAGGAGAGGAGAGGAGAGGAGAGGAGAGGAGAGGAGAGGAGAGGAGAGGAGAGGAGAGGAGAGGAAGGATAACTCATATTATTTATTCCTAGTTTTGTCTTACTTCTAAAAGACATGAAATGGCTTTGACTGTGGTAGCTGTCATTTTGAATGTCATATTTACTTCCTACTCTTACTAGTGATATAGTGCAAGAGTCTACTGTCTACTCTCCATTTCAGCCCTTTCTGCCCATCACATCATTTCCACACAGTCTCAAAGACTCTATCTTTACTACTAAATTGAAGTGAAAAGACATACTCAAGCTTTGTTCCCTGACTCAAAAGATTTGAACTTTCTTAAGTAGCTGCAAAGACTTGAACTTTCTTAAGTAACTGGAATCAAGCAGAAAAAAGAGAAATCTGATCTCCCTACACACCTCTATGGGTACAAATATAGTTAACAGCATAAACTTGGTGCATTTTCACTGTCCGGAAAGGCAACACTGCTAGATTAATTCCATCTATGCACCGCAGACCTGTGTCCATGTTAAGTGGGTATTTGATTGTATTCAGCAATTGCTGCCTGATCATCAATGTCTGTGAATCCGTTTGTGGCACCACATAAAATTCTCCCTCACTACCAGCATCTTCAGCTATTGTAATTTCCCCAAAGAAATAGGAGATTTATTTTACCCAGCTACAGTACTTGAGAGATTTATCAGTGCTGGACATTGTACAACTGCTAAATGACCCTCCTGGAATACACGACAAACCAAATCTTTTCTCCTTTCCTCCCTCCCTCCCTCCCTCCCTCCCTCCCTCCCTCCCTTTTCCTTCCTTCCTTCCTTCCTTCCTTCCTTCCTTCCTTCCTTCCTTCCTTCCTTCCTTCCTTCCTTCCTTCCTTCCTCTTTCTCTCTCTCTCATTTTCTGTTTTCTGTTTTCAATTTTTCCTTTCTTGTTGAGAATGACTTGAGAAAAATGGAAATGTAATGAGTCTAAATAGATGTTCAAAGCATCACACTTGGCCATTATGTTTCTTCAGTGCTCCATTGAGTTGACATTCAGGTGCATATTGTCATTTACAATGCACTCAGGCATTTGGTGGATCATATGATGATCTGAATCTCATGACTTACAGTCCATGTGTCAGTTGCTCCAGTCGACAGAGATTTTTTTTTTAAAGCAGAATGTCATCCAGTGAGCGGTGTCAGAGTATTAGAAAGCCCATGTCATTGTTCCAGACACATTAAACAAAAATGTTTTCAGAGTTCCTGTGGCTCCTCTGCTGTCACCAGGCAGCATCTACCTGTCGAGTAGCTGAGAACTTGAGGAAAGGCAGGATGAGAGCACAAAAAAAGACATTTCTAAAGATTGTGGGACTAGTGTAATTGCTCATGGCTGTTTAAAGGGGACAATTTTTCATCTTCAGGTCATGTTTTACTGTTGTATAAGGGTTTCTCCTTTCCTAAAACATTAAAGAAAACCAAAAATTATTCAGAAATCTAAATATATGCATTGAGCATTCATTTTTAATACGACCTGGAAGAAGGGCTTATACCAGCAGTTTCCCATTAATGCAAGTCCAAATACTGTGAAACTTGTATTTGTGACTTTTTCACAAGAAATATCATTATTTTACTCAGCACACCTTCCATAGTTGTAAAAATGCCACTTTTGCATCCCTTTTTTTCCAGTGATTGTTTCATGCTGTCCAGAAAGTCTTCAAGCTGGTTTAAATTGATTTGCAAATGCAACTGATTGCTCACACTAGCTCTTTATACTATATGTTATGCTCAAACTCTTGTTTATGGACAAAGATGAAGCATACTGTAGAAGTATATATATCAAGTCAAGAATTTATTTTAGTATAACTGATATTTTAACAGTGTAATTCAAGAATCATCTTTAGTCTAGGTCTAATTTTACAGAAAAAAAAAAGAAGGAATAATAATGCAGCTAGAATACTTACATAGAGAAAAAAGTCTCAAGAATATTAATAATACAATTAAAATTGTAACACACACTTCTTAATTTCTATCTCTTTTTCTGGTGCTATGCCTACCCTTCCACTGCTTTTCTGGAGCTTAAACTACTGACTAAAGTAGCTACTTAAAATAGCTTTGGACTGCTAGAGAGGGTAACACCACAAGTTGTCAGCTTGTCCCCCTGGCTCTGTCAGGAATATGTTGTTGAGGTTGGTGGCTTCTTCCTCATTCTAGGATCCAGCTGGGGTCATTTTTATATGTTTACTATCATGCTTTAACACCTTTACTCTGTCTTCATTGGTCAGCAGCTCCATGTTATGTCCAAATTTACTGTATGTGGTGGCTTTTATGTATTAGATACTATTTTTGTTCTCTTTGTTACCCCTAAACCAGTTTTGCCCAGATCCAGATCTGCGCTGCTGTAACTGATAATAGCCGTGAGATGTTTATAGCTGTGGGGTTGCCAGTGCCAGCCTTTACCCCACCCCTTATCCCACGCCAGTGCACCTCTGCAATGGTACTCCAAGGCCTTTGCTACCATACCAGGACCGTATTTCTCTACATCCTTATGTCAGAGTCAAAAGTCTCTCCTTCTGCATAGAGTAACTGCTCATTACTGGTATCTATATACAACTAAGGATGTACCACACAGAGATAAAGAAAAGTAAAACAAATTATCCATAGATACCTGGCCAGTTAGAGAAATTGCGGTCACAGATAACCAAGAGAAACAATGCTGCAGGCAGATCAAGAAACACTCAAGCAGAGCAGACCTGGCAAGCCTCACTCCTGCAAACCATGCAAACTCAGTGCAAAACATATGGCCTGTTACTAGCAATGACAATACCATATTACAGGGCATATATATTACATGTAACATATATCACAGGGTAGCAAGAAGTAGTCAGGCATTGTTTCAGGCAGACAAACTTGTGTGTGCAGCAACATGAAACCGGGTTAATTTTTCACCTTTTTCAGTCTCCCCACTGTGATGTTGCTGAGGAGACTGATGGGGAATTTGCAGCTGATTCCAGTTAGTACAAGGATCAAAATTCCAAGTGCAAAACCCTTACAATTTTGCATGTGCTTAAAATCTTCCTATGAAACTGTGTAATGAAATCTTTTGTGAAATAAACTCAGAGGCATTGATGTAAATGTTTCTAAAATATTTTTATTTCTGTTCTGAATGAAAAGCACTGCTTCAAAATCTGGTAAATTGTACCAGGAGTGTGAGCTGATTGAAGAAGCCTCGGTTCTGGTCATTTTATATATCATAATGATGCCATCATTTCAGAGCAACAGGGACCATCTGGTGGCATTTCGACTATGGAGGAGCTGTCTTTTCTAAAACAAAAGAAAAAACACTTCTTTTTACATTAATTATGAGAATGAAGTGGGCTCTTTCCATCTTTTTTCTTTCTCTCTTTCTCTCTTTCTGTCTTTCTGTCTTTCTGTCATTCTCTTTTTCTTTCCTGAGTGCAACAACTGATTTAATAAATAACAAAATAACCTGTGGATTGGAAGATGGCCCTGTGCATCCATGGTTCCCGATGAAACATTTGTGGCAGTTCTTATTTCTGCTTAACGTATGAATTCATCCTGATCCCTGATGAGATTCTACATAGCATAAAAACATCCATCTTAAATAAGGTTTTTATGGAAACACCTCGTATCTCCTACCTAGTTGTTGTTAGGTTTTATCGGTTATGACTGAGCTCCCTAAGGATGTAAACATATGACTTGAACTAATTTAATGCACTAAAAATGAATATTCCTTACTTATACACCCTCTCCATCTCTGAATAAACCTGCTATTACTGGTAGAGGTGACATGCATTGAGATTACCTCTTTCTCAACATTAAACAAAACCTGCTATATAACATTTAAATGCTTTTGTCACAGCCTCATTCTGTGCTGTTTTTTTTTAATCTATTTTTTTATTTTCATGTTAGTTAAAATTGCAAAATAGTAAGAAACAGCAAGAAGAATATTATTCTTAAGCCTGGCAGAGGTGAATCAGCCAAATCTGAGGCTGAAATGACAAGCACATCAGTCACTGACACAAACCAGCTGCCAGGCCTCTTTATATGCAAGTCATTCACTGAGATATCAAAACATGGAAAATATAATACTCCTACCAACATTTCTTGTTGAATTAATGCCCAGGTGAGTTCTCCTGAAATGCTGCAGTTGTATCTTAGAAAAAACAAGAAGCAGTAAAGCATCATACTTATTAGGACCCAATTTGCCACAGCAGCAGTCAAGTGCTTCAGCTTCTCCCAGTGGCAATGGGGAGGGAGGACTGGGGATAGGGAAACTTAGATTAAATTCATAGTGCAGTGCACATTTAGAATTCAATATTGACAGCTCTAATTACACACACCTTTCCATCACAAGTTCATTAACTAAGAGGAAAACACTAGAAACAGCAGTATCAACTTCTTGTGGAAATAAATAAATAAGTGCAGAGCCAAGCACTCCAGAGTTCCTGACCTTTCCCCTTTCTTTCTGGCAAAGCCCCACATGTTATTCCTTGCACTTTTGTTTATTTTTTGGATTGGAAGGTAAGAAAAAGCTGGCTGGATATTAATCCTTCGTTCAAAATATAACCTTAAAATGTTACAGTCAAGAATGTAGGGTATGATGTACTCTTAGGGTATTTGCCTTCCAGCAACTTTTTAAAAACAAGGAATTTCAGCTACTCTTCAGGTTTCCTCTAAAATAGATGAAGATAAATAAACACCCTGAGAAGGCAAATATTTTAGAATAAGCTGAACTGTTTCATGGAAATAATTAATTCTCTCCATCAGCAAAAGAGAGAGCTTGGATGGCCAAATGCTGGTTGAGGTGAATCCTGCTTCTTCAGAAGACACCACTAAGAACACAAGAAGTCCACTACGCAGCACAAGGTCAAAGGAAACTTACCTGTAGGACATTAGCCATACTTACGGCCTCTGCACAATTGCATGTGTCAGCCTGTGTTGGGTCTGGCTGAGATGGAGTTAATTTTCCCCACAGCAGCCCTCACAGTGCTGTGCTTTGTATTGGTAGCTAGAAAGGTGTTGATAACACACCAGTGTTTTGGTTACCACTGAGCAATGCTCGCACAGCATCAAGACTGTCTCTCCAACATTCCCCCCTCACCAGTCAGCCGGGGGTGGGCCAGATCTTGAGAGGGGACACAGCCAGGACAGCTGACCCAAACTGACCAAAGGGATATTCCATACCGTATGGCGTCTGCTCAGCAATAAAAGCTAAGAGAAAGGAGGAGGAGGGGGGGCATTCGTTATTACAATGTTTGTCTTCCGAAGCAACCGCTATGTGTACTGAAGCCCTACTTCCACGTGCGGCCTTTGCTTTTGCTTTATTAAACTGCTTTTATCATGACCCACAAGTTTTTCTGTCTTATTTTCTCTCCTCCCACTGTCCTGTTGAGGAGGGGTGTGATAGAACAGCTTGATGGGCACCTGGCATCCAGCCGACGTCAACCCACCACACAGCCATAGTCCAGATGCAGCATTTTACAGCGTTGGAACAGCATGCTACAATCAGTTAATTTTAAATATGATTTCCACCAGTGTAGAAGCTGATAGAAGTAATTCATCAGCATATCCTAAGTCAAGTAAGTGAGACAACTTAGTCTAGCTACAACTCACAAGTTAAAGATAATGAGGGATGGGATTTTGTTGTATAAGGTACTGTTCCATCATATTCACCATAAATTCTCAGTAAGACCAGCTTATGCATTGTACCAACAAACACAGTTTTTATAAGTGATTACATGTAGATAATTCCAAATGTCAGTGTAGGCACAGCCTTTTGCTTTTCCTCTCTGAGTCTATTTCTGTATATTTATTTTGGTAAAATTTGTTGGATTTTGAACCCTTATAAAGTATGGATATCTCTTTTCTTTGAACATCATGTCTCAAGAGAGATTAAAACTGTATTTTGAGTTAGGCTATGAATTAACTAGTGCAAAATCAGGTTTGGTTCTAGCATCAGTTTAAGGGTGTGTAATTCACATGAGCTATAAGGTCACAGTCAGTTCTCACATAATAAATTACCTGTGATAAGGAAGTGTGCCAGGAAGTTGGAGGAAAGGGTCACTGGTGCATTGTTCTCATGATCATGTGAGACCATTGGTGGGGAGCCCAAATAGGACTGATGCATGCCTATCTTAGGACAAGTTAGGGTAAGGTGACCACAGTAAGTAAAAAATTCCTTGTTTGATTTTCTATGTAATAATAATTTATTGAAGATCTTATAAAATACTGGAGTATTTTAAAACTGCCAGGGGTGAACTCTCCAGTCATTCGAATTTTAAATAATTTGACCACATGAATAATAGTGGGACAAAAGCTTCTTACGTATGTTCATGGAAACCATGATGCATTTTTCTTGTTCATTTTATAATATTACTTCTCTAGTGCATGAGTCAGTTTGAAAGCTTTGTTTAGTAACACTAGTAGCATGAATAATGTCTTAAAAGGAGAAATATGAATCAATCCTTATTGAGATGTAAATTAGTATTTTATCTACTGATACGGCATGAAATGTATATGACATTTTTCTCTTTACACAAACAGTAGACTGTAGAACTTTGCAAGCTAGCAGTAGTTTCTACCTTCAAAAATGTCCAAGACTGCTATCTCTTAAGGAAAAATAATCTTTTTATAGGCATTATGAATATTTTTAATATGTATATGATTCAGCTCTTCACAGCTAGTTGCAGGATTCAGCTGTTACCACGCAGACTGCTGTAAAGATTACTACAGACTTTGCTGTATCTTCTACTGACAATTTCTTTTTTGTCCTCATTCCAGACATTATTCATTACAAAGCACATTTTCTCAATAGGTGTATTAATGTTCTACATGCCAAAGACTATTCTGTTAAGATAGTCTGATACTTGGAGAAAGGATGCTATTTTTTATTAAAAAGTTTGAGCATCACCCATCTAGCAGGGTTCCATATTTTGTTTATCTGCCAGTCTTTCTGTTATCTAACAGGCACAAAGTGCTTGACAAGGAGCATTCAAACAATTTTCATCAATTACTTTTCAAGTTAGGTTGTCTGGAGTTGTATTTCTGCCTCTTTTTTTTTTTTTTTTTGGAATAATGGTATCCAAGAATGAATGTCTGGCAGATAAGAAGCTCTCATATGTTCTGGCCATTTACAAATACTGGGGAAATGCTGCACTCTTTCTAGGAGCAGGTTGTTAAGACAATTATGTCCTCAGTCTTCTATGTAAGTGCATGTATGGCTGGTCTACAGTGTTGCTTGTTTTCAGAAAAAAAGTTATTCTTTAATGAGTAAATTTCCCATAGCACTAAAGTACCAGTTAGTATTTTTCAGATGAAAGCACTAGACATCATTTTCTTCTTCAACGTGAATAAGTACAGCAGATCTAAAAAAACATCTGATTTCTTTAGCTCGTATGTAATAATAAAAGTCCATAAATGTTATACAGACAGCCTAACTGGGTTCCTCATTCCATGTCCATCCAGGGCTATGAGGAATATGAGTACTTGCCAGTTCTGGTTTAAGGGAACATGTCGGCTGCATGGTATGGAGCTGTTCTCTGGTGAGATGTCTCTGTCTCCAAAGTAGATAATATAATCATAATTCAGAATTTCTTTTAGGGAAGTATTGTTTGAAATGTCTGCTTTTGAGTGAATTTTGAAAAATTTTCTTTAAGTGTCCATTTACTAGAATAGAAAATGCAAAACAGAACTGCAAGTTTGTGCAATGCATTCAAGGAAAGTTTTTTCTAATATTTACAGTTTTGTTTATTTATATATAATTTGACTTTTAAAGAAGTTAGCTGAAGTGTGGGCAAGTCCCACAAGATTCAAAGCTACAGCAGCTTTATATTTATCCCCAGGTTAGATTTTGTTTCAGCAAATCTTCATATGGTTTGTACGTGCTCTTATAATTACATCAGTAGTGCCTCTAAAAGCCATTTCCCATTTCAAATATGCAAAATTTATCAGTGATTAGTAAACATCTGTTACCAAGTCTGTTGTAGAATATTGTCTCTTCATCAAGCTAGGAGGATTGCATTTAATCTGTTCCAATAGCTCAAAAGATTAAAGATATAAGAACTTTAAGAAAAGATTTTTAGTTTTCTTGTTTACAAGTTTTTTCATCATGTAAAATAGTTCCTCAGTAGATCAAATCTTCAAATGTTTAAACTGATATATTATTACGTTGACAAATTGCAGCTGAGAATTCCTCTAATCTTTCAGTAACAGTGGAGTGATGCTTTTACTCTCTGTACAAGAAATTAGTTGAGGTAAGAAAGAGAAAGAGTGCTATTGATCCTGTATTAGCAATACCTGATGGAATGTGTTTTCCATGTCACAGGATGCCCCTACCACCGTGACAGCACTACCCAGATTGTCAACATTTTGTTAGAACTGTGTGTCTGGGATAAATGCACAGACAGGTCTAAAAAATATATTTTCAAAAGCTCCGTGAAAGATTAGAAGACCTCAAGAAGAATGCAAGACTGGATAAATCAATTCACATTGGTTGCTCTAGTGACACAGCCCAGCAGTAAACACTGTTCAAACAAATGACTGAAACTGGTTTATAGTTGTTTAACTGTGAACCTGTTCCCCACAATCACAGCATTTCAAGTTTTGAAGTGAACCATATGTTAATAAATGCTCAGATACTTAGACTCTTTGCAGTGTAACAGACACACCAGCTGTATCTGGTTTCATTTTGCTCCAGTGAGGAACTTGCGTGTCCCAATTTAGCTAAGCATTTAAGCACAGTCTTAGGTCTTCTTTAAGCATTTTGTTGAATTTAAGTAATGAATTCAAAACTGGAATTTCCATCTGCCATATGCGCTCCCCTGGAGGCCCTAATGAAGTTCGAGTATTATTGCTGGGCTGCAGATTTCACAGAAGGAGTGGACTGTAACACCCCTACCTCGATCTTTCTGAAGGACCTGTTGTTACAAACCCTTATAGCCATGGGATGTGCCATTGCTAGATGCCAGATTTATCTAGCATGCCTAGCACATGTTTGATCCCTGCGTGGAAGCCAATATCACTCTGTTTGGATGAAGGTGATTGCTCCTGAAAACTCCTGTAAAATATAAGTGTTTCGAGTTCAATTTCTATGATCCACTAAATGTGTGAGTATTTTTTTTTCATTCTTTCAAATACTGTGAGTTTACTTCCTTCAACTTCATATGTAATTTCCTTACAGTTTAAGAGTATGTGTGCATTGGTCCACAAATATAACTCAGTTAACTATGCTTTCCTTATCCTTCATTTTAAAGCCAAATTTCTTTCAGTCTCTCCAATAGCAACCCCCATTTTCCTTGAGGCTAAATACATATAATTATGTGTATTTCGATGGAATATACTTACCCTCACTAATCTCTTTAATGCCATGTGAAGTAGAAATATCTTTTTTTTTTCCCCCTAGGTGTGGCAATAATGAACAGAGGTTGATTCACTTTGACTTCATCCATAATATCTTTCTAATGCATGCCAGACAGCTAACTTGATCTCTGTGCCAAGAGGTATTGACTGAATCATGCCTTAACATTTTGCTGTCTACAGGCCTTTAGAGATCTTCCAGTTTTACTTTCCAAGGGAACTAGCTGATTCACTTGTACTTGAAAATCCAGAAAATAATATCCAATGTGGAGGACAAATGGACTAGGACTCTGGATAAAAAAAGGGGACTGTATACTTGTCAGTGAAGTTGTACCTTTGAGCACTTCAGAAGCTCGATTCCAACATTTATGTGTTATTTGGTATCTAAGTAGCTTAGGATGCAAGCTGAGTGTGTTTAGGTTGCATGTCCTTCTGTCTACCCTCTTTGGAGTGTTGAAACACCTAGATATCCCCAGAACATGTCTACTAGAAAAGGCTTTACATTAAAGACAGCTGGAGTATAACAAAGTACATGTATTTATTTCTGAGCTAAGAAAAGGACATGGAAATCATTTGGCATTTGGACAACCCAAATCAAACCTCAGTTCCATTTGATAGGTAATTATTTAAGCAAAACAGAGTAAGTTTAGCATAAAACAGATTGAGACCCACTTATCTCAGAGTATCCAATAAACTGGGATCTGATGAGACTAAAATTTTAGTCTTTAGTCCACATAAGGTTTTACAGATATGTTTTTTAAGTCTTCTAGATTCAAATGTTTAGATCATTTGTCTAGTCAGTAAAATGGGATGTACTAGAGGAGGAAAGGGTATCAGTATTTGTCTTGTCTTTCAGAAGAAAGTGGTTTTGTGTCTTAGATACCTAATTTAAGTGTAGGGTTTACATCTGAGAAGGTTGAGTGGAGATAAACAGTTCTCTCCAGCCTCAAATTAGGAGACCATGTATCTTCAAAGACCGGAACTTAAGACCTGGACCCTGAGCATTCTGGAGTGTATAAATTAATGCCTACCTGTTCATCAAAACTTTTACACATTTCATATTCAGATTCCAAATTTGGTACCTGAAAGTTGGATATTGCAACACCTGTTTCTTTTGCCATTTAGCTTAGCAAGGATGTTCACAAAGTGTTATAATGGCAATAACTAAATTCAAATCTTCTGTGTGAGGCCACTGTCTTAACCATTTTATAGATTTTTCCTACTCTGTATGCTTCTGTCTCTGTAATAAAGCTAGCAAATGCATCTATGCTAACTGCATTTTCAAGAGTTTATTTCTGTTCTGGTATCTTTGCTGTAAGTGTTCTTCAAACAAAATAATAGGTTGTTGACCTTCTTATGTCTGTGCATGCACAAAACACATGAACAGTAACAAAAACACTGTGGTCTGTTTGGATTATAAAAGTGAAGATTATTTCTCTGGTTTGTAAAAAAGCAGTCACACCTGCACATTTTAGACAGGGGTCTTATGCCTGCTAATTAAATTTCATTTTGAAAACACCAACTTAAGGTAACAGTCACAGCCAAGAATTACATCCTTATTCAATTGTAATTGTTTGAAATTTAGAAATAGATTTGGCTGTTTCATTCACCTATACTAAAATTCTAACTTCACAGATCTATGCAGCTAAAAAAATAAAGAGTATTTCATAGAATCATAAAATCATAGAATCATTAAGGTTGGAAAAGGTCTCTAAGATCATCGAGTCCAACCATCGACCCAACACCACCATGCCCACTAAACCATGTCCCTAAGCGCCTCATCTACATGTCTTTTAAATACTTCCAGGGATGGTGACTCCACCACTTCCCTGGGCAGCCTCTTCCAATGTTACACCACTCTTTCAGTAAAGACATTTTTCCTCACATCCAATCTAAACCTCCCCTGGTTCAACTTGAGGCCATTTCCTCTTGTCCTATTGCTAGTTACTTGGGAGAAGAGACTGACACCCACCTCGCTACAACCTCCTTTCAGGTAGTTGTAGAGAGCGATGAGGTCTCCCCTGAGCCTCCTCTTCTCCAGGCTAAACAACCCCAGTTCCCTCAGCCGCTCCTTATAAGACTTGTTCTCCAATTTCCTTTGTGTCCACATGTAAATTTAACAATTTATAACACATATACTTATGCTCATGCAAACATGAGCATAAGTTTATCTGACTTAGTTTCAGCCTAATTTGCTTTCTCCTCCATTCTGAAAATGTCATAACCTTCTCTTATTAGCATACCACGAGCCCTTTTCCTCTGGTATATATACTTTTCTTGAGGTCATGACAGGTCATACATTTCCCTCTAAAGATATGGCTATCAAAGCACCAGTCATCTAACAGAGATATCTTGTAACCATGGAACAATTCAAGTCTGCCACTGTCATAATCCATTGACGAAGGTCACCAGCACCATGATTTGTCTTGTATCAAGATCAGAGTCCCTGAGTACTCTATTAGCAGTCGCATGGTTTGGCTTTCCTGGTCCCTGGCAGTGCACCTAATAGCAGTAATTAACTACACTATCAGAAAGTCCCTTTGCATGCTTTTACTTTGAATGTTCAGGTTGAGTAGTACCAATATTTTTTCTGATGATATTTAACAATAAAGATACTTTGTCTGAAATAAGCAGTATAAGATTCTTCAGCTTCTCACTAAAGGTCATTTTGACCAATTACATTACAAAAAAGGGGAAAAAAGAATGAAAAAACACTTGTTGTCAATCCTAATTGTGGTTCATCATAAAGTAGGTTGCATGTGTGAATGTCATTTTGCTTACTATCTTTACTTATGAGAATGGTTTTACATGTTGAATTGCGCTATTTCTCTATAACATATCCAGGTGCAAATGGAAATAAAGGTAACTAGTTAGGTGTAAGTGTATTTTCATTGAGGCAATCAAGTATCAGTAAGGTGATTTTTTTTCCTTCTTTCCTTCTTTTAATAATTACAAATGTCAAGTTGCATTCTTCCTGAGCTTTATCCCACTAAAAAGGATTTCAGCATGAATTCTTGTGAAAACTGAACTATTAGTAGAAAATAGCCCTCCAACAAATTTTGTCTTTGTTTTAAATAAGTTCTTTACAATGTCCATGCAATCTGTCTGGATTGGTCAGACTTTGGATGAGAAATCTAGCAGAAAAATCAGATTGAATAATAAATTTTATGCACAATTAACTGGGTGTTTTAGAGTAGAAAAAATCTTTTGGTAGAAACAAATTATTCTAAATCAGATCAAAAATTATATCTCATAAACTTTTTATCCTCTAAAGAGTTGATGACAGTTTTCCAAATAGATTAAAAGCTATTCTTGCTACTTTTACATATTTCAATGAAAGTACATTCTACCTACTAGACCCTGTCTGCTTTACTCTTTGGAAGTCTTTTTATTCTCTGCTTGGCAATTATATTCCTCTTCAGGAGGGGAAAGATATAACACTACGTAACAGGAGTAGCACTCCTGTTGGTGCATTGGTGTTGAACAGCTGCCATAGTCCATACCAGAGGTGTCTGCATTTCAAAGCTGAGTGGAATGAACAAGATAACGAATACAGTCACTTAAATTTGTGCACTTGTGTGTCTATGTGTGGTTAGTAAAAACTGGTAAGGGGTTATTGCAGTTTCTAGGGATTTTTGTTTTGTTTTTTAAGAAGACAACATTTGAAAACTGAGGAAAGTCAGCAGTATGAAAAGTGGAGGAGGGGAAGGTGGAGACGATATTTAGGTAGAACACTGATGTGTAGCCCACTGGTGGTGAAGATGAAGAGTCTGACCAGCCCAGGTGCTCATCTGAAAATTAAAACTCTTTCTGTTTTTTTTTGTTACACAGAAACTTGTGTTTCTTGTAGATATGTTATTAGCACAAAAAAGGGAAAAGTGCTTATCTTCAGTATGCCTTAGGAGAACAACTTTCAGAGATAAAGTGTTCTAGGTAATAAATATGTCAGTCACTTTTAGACTGCAAATGGATCTTGCTCATATTTTGCTATTTTTCCCTTCTGCTTACTGAGCTTTGAGTTCTAAATCACTGTGAACAGTATGTTGTGTTTGAGTGGGTAATATGTGCATATAATCCAGTGAGCATAGCCCTTTTCTCTGGTTATTTCTATAGCATACAGGATCTGGGATTTAATCTGTAGTTTTTTACAGTATAATACTCTCATATGGCAGCATGGCCAAGTTAGTGTCATTTTATTGTACTGTATTCCAACAGAAACATTCAGAAATTTTGACTCCGACCTGAGGAATTCACAACTTTTAGGATGGCTTTTTGACTGATTGGAATTGGTAATTCATGTCTTTAAGCTCTCCCTTAACTTCGAAGGCTGCGAATTTGCTTAATGAGAAATTAAAATTTAGCATCTGCTGTAATCACTTGATTCCAGGAGCTGAGGTTATAAGAAAAAACCCAAAAATTTACACCCACACCCCCCCACACCATTCCCTAAACAAGCTCTGAAAAAAGGTAAAGTTGCATCATAGGATATTCTGATTACTGTGAATGCCAGTCACAGAGTTTCATGGTTTTTTCTGTTTTCCCTGCAGCACCCCTCAAAACATAACCCTATAAAGCCACAAGGGACCTTAAGGATTGTCTGTTTCTTATATCCTTATCCCTAAAATGAAGAATGAGAAAGAAAACCTGTTTCTGTCAAAAAGTAGGCTTGATGCCTTGTATCATTTTTAGGTATTTTCATATATTAACATTAATGGATTATTGAAACATAAAACACTAATATAAAATAAATCATTTTCCTCTACAGGAAGAGAAGAACTGAAAAACATTTGGAATGAAAATGGAGAACAAGATAATTCTGCATCTTTTTCTTTCATGAGGAAACACTAGATTGACCTCATTTTAAAGAAAAGATTTATGAAGATCACCCTAATTTTCAGGATGGTTAGAGTAAGAAGCATTGTTTCCCTTTTTTATGCTAGACAAATAAATCAATACTCACTTTTCATTTTAAAAGAACTTGCTTCAGTAAAGTGATGTCTATACAGCAGAACCTAAGAACACATCCCAGTTCCCAGGTCTCTGTGCCTGTGCTGGGCATGTCCTGAATCCATGCTAGGGTGGTGCATGTGTATGAATCACTCCTCTGTGCCATGGTTTCAACACAAAGAAAAAGTATGCACAGGGATTACGCTGTCACTGTGATGTACAGTGGCCATGTCTATATTACTGATTAAAAGAGGATTAGAAACCACACCATGTGGCTGAGGATTTTTTGGTATCTATGCTACTTAAACCTACCCCCTTTTGTTAGCAGATGTGTCTTGGAGAGACATTCAAAACAATGAGCAATCCGAGAATTCAGCGGTGTGGATGAGTAAGGATCTGTGGCTCAGGTTTCCCCCCTTGACTGTTTTTATTTAACAATGCAAGTGTACCCCTCTGCCTGTTCTGGATGGTCAGTGAACCCGAGATGGGTCACAGCAGGCATCAGCAAATATAGCCAAAGCTGAAGATGTGGCCGTATAGAAGAAGGAATAGCAGTCTGTTTCAAAGCTCTGAGTACAAACAACAGAAATATAATTGGTTTGGACCTCAGCATGTGCAGAGAGAACACACAGTTTCTATATTTTGCATTGCATTCACATCTGAAAGTCCTGGCGTAGGAGTTAGCCTGAATGAAGAGCTACTGGCCTGCACCTCTGAATGCTGCGGGTAGGGGCAGTGTGATGGGCATGTGGGGAGAAAAGGAGATGTGAGATGAGAGCTTGGACTCTTAAGGAATTCTTATTCTCACTTATCTTTAGGCTCACTTGGGACCTCATCTGTCAAGAAACTGAAATCATGGTCTCTGAAGAAATCAGGCTGAAGTCGAACCTCTTCTGCATCTGCTTAAAATACACTTAAGTTTCAATAGCTCCACAAAATTCAACTGAAAATGTTCTCCTCCTGAGGGTAGCTACATGGCTTGTTGAATTCATTTTTTCAATAGTTTAAATGAGCCTGAATATCGGTTTACAAGCCTGATCTATCAAATCTTTCTGTCTGACCTGGTTCTGTGTAATTGGGGGTGTGATAGGTGGATGTTTTGGGAAATTGCAGCTTTGCTGAGCTTGCAAGCAGATCTCTGTCAGAATTTTTCCAATATGCCTCAGAGTTTTGCCTAGCCCTTGTCCCACTTGCCTCTGTGCTTGTTACATGTCTTAGAAAATAAAAATGGTAAGGTAAGCTCTCTTGAAAAGGGAGGCAAGGCATCCATTCCTGGGCAAGTAATGATATACGATGTAAAGATGGCACCAGTGTACTCCCTGCCATTGCTCCTTTGCCCTGAGCAAAATGAGAACATCTTGTGAATGTAGGAAAAAGCTGCTTCAAATTATGTGTTAAATTATGCTCTAAATTACACACATTTATTAAATGTTGCTGGAGGCCTATTCTCCCTCTTCTTCCGAGATATGATCTAAGCACAGGTCAGTCAGACTTAAAATCTGTTCCCATAAACTGAGCGCATCTCACTATAATCCCCTGAGTATTGAGTCAGCTAAATAGTTTTGTTTTGTTTTTTTTTACAATGTCAATACTCTTCTGGGTTTTTTGTTTTGTGTTGTTTTGGGCTTTTGTGGTTTTGGTTTTGTTTGGGTTTTTTTTGTTTTGTTTTGTTTTTTTTTAAATAATGGTAGCTAGTAGCATTTACTTCTTTTGTGGTTGGAGATCATGGAAATTTTCCTTGCTTGATACATTCAATTTTACTTTGAGCAACAGAGCAGGACTATGAAATCTGAACTCAGTATAAATCAACATAGTTAATTTTATGAGACACTTAAAGGAAGTAGTTACAGTGCATGTAATCTCTATGTGTATGTGTCAGCTGTGATTTTCAATGCTTCTGTGTAAAACATTTCTGGGCTTAAATTTAGTCATTACTTCCTGTAATATAGTATTTTGAATTTACAGATGAGGTAAAGTCTGAAACCATAGGTAAAGTCTGACCATAGGTTATGCAATGGTGGTAACTTACTTAAGAGTTTCTCTCTTAGCAATCAGTGGGATTTCTCCAGGCTAGGGTGTCTGTTATCAACTTCAGTCATCACACCAGTGGGTTGTTGCAGCCGTTCAGTGAGTAGCTCTGGACTTTCTAATGAAGCCGATGTTATCTTTGTGCTTGATACCTGCAAAACAAGGATTATTTGTTTGTAAGCAGTTAGAACATTAAAAGGCACAGAAACATCTTACATGTCAGTATCATAACAAAGAAGAGTTTTTTTCTTACACTACTATTCTGAAAGCCAACGTACTATTCTTAGCTATCTACAAAGATCACTATACATGATTTGAACAATTTATTTTTGCTGAGTTTTCAAATTAAAATGTTTTCTCTGAAAGATAAATATAATCACCTTTGTAATTTAAAGTCCTGGATGACATCATTAGGCCAAATAACAGCTGTGATGTCTTCAGGGAGAGTTTAATCTGTTTGTTGTGACATGGTACCAGGAACTCAATTGTGATTGATCACTACTGCTCAAGAACTGGCCAGAAGGGAGTCTGAGCAAATTATTTCAACAGTGCCTCAGAGCTGCAGAACCTCAGAAGCCTCTTGAAGCTGGCAGAAATATTAGCAAGCTGCAGGAACGGAAAGGTTTCCAGCGACTCTGTAAATACTGCCTTCAGCATGGCCAGGGGAACTTCTGTTATCCCATTACTCAGTGCATTGGTTCTCAAGATTGGACGAAGGGTAAAATAGATCACTCTCTGAGGCCGCCTTACTACTAGTAGTAAAGTGTCAGTGAATTTTCAGGAAATTTTAAAAACATTCTTTCAATGAAAAATAAATTTTCTGTGGTTCTGCCAGTCTGTATCAGGTTTTCTTTTTCCTTTTCATAGACTCAGATAACCAAAGAGGCCCTTACACTCATCTACGTGTAACTAACATATCCTGGCCATAAAATTTCATCAATGATGCTTATATTAAATCAATATGTCATGGCTGATCTAGAGAACAACATTGAATCCAAGGCATCAAGTCATCGAGCAAATCAATAGTCCACCAAATCCCAGTGTAAATTATTTTAGTGACTATTTGTATTTTTATTGGTTACATAGTGGCTCCCACTTTCAGACTAGATCTTGTTATACTTCTCGCCTTATACATCATGCCTTTACTATAAGAAATCTTCTTTGATGTAACTATTCATAACAACCAAGATTCCTGAAGGGTTTTTCTCTGCTTGCTAGCACAAACTAATATCCGTGCCATCATACCTTAACCAGTATTGTTACCAGTGCTGTAAAACGTTTTGCTGCAGCCTCCTTCTTTTGAGATAACCTAAAATCATTATACTGTAAAATATCCTAATATGGAGAGAATCGTAACATCAACGTTTGCCTCACACCCCTCAGAATCTCTTTGTGTCCCAACAGGTTGTCAGCACATACTACAGTCATGTCACCATTTTGCTGGCACTGATCAAATCTGCCTTTTTCAGGTAATTTAACTGAATTGAACTCCTTTAATAACTGATTGAAAACATATTTTCCTGATCTCAAATATTTTTTTCTAAGCCCTAATTTTCACTTTCTACTTTTTTTTTTTTTTTAATGTGGACACTAGAATCACATATAATATTCTAGTAATAGCTTTTCTAGTGCTGTAGAACAGTTTTCTACTTCTATTCAGTATTCCTTTGCTTATGCATCCAAGGATCATAGCTGCTTATCCAGATGTCATATTAAAGTAGGAGCTCATCACCGTGAGCTATTTATTTTTCCCAGTTACCCATTACCCAAGCCATTTATTTCCAAAATATTGTCCTTTATGCTGTGTATTCTTTGTCTTGAAATGGTAAAATGGAAAGACAGGAACAAATAAAGGGTAAGAAAAAATCACTTAAAAGAATAAACATTGAAAAATTTTAAGGGCCAGTTTAAAAAAAAAAAAAAAAGAAGGGGGAGGGGGAAAGCGCTTTCATATGTACGAGATAAAACTACTTAGGTGGTCACCTTTCCAAAAGACGAGACAAGAAGCTATATGCTTGCAATTCTTCCCAAAATGATTTGGAATAAGTGTTTGGAATGCTAAAAAACTTTAGGAGTAAGATGCCTACAATCTTCTGTTCCATTTTCTGTGGAACAAATATTTAGCTCCCTCTACCAATTTCATCTTCTCCTAGGTTGTTAATTTTACATAATACAATTTGGGGTTTATATATTTAAAATAGATACTTTTGTATGCATTATAAAAACTTACACATCTTGGCAAACATCATGACTGGTCTGAAATGAAATGCTCTCAATATATTCCAGCCAGGTCTAGCTGGAAAAGAGCAGCTTTCTAGCTCCCCACTGGAAGCACTTATACAAGCAGATAACAGAGGACAAGAAGGAGCTGTAAAATAGGAGAACTGCTGGCAGCAGATGTAGAACTGAAAACAGGATCAGGATGAAAGAAGATTCTGGTAACTCATCAGCACTTTCGTTGATGTACATTTAACTTTGAGATGACTGTTCATAATCATATAAAAAAAAAGGAACAGGCATCAATGAGAGCATGCCAGGGACATGCTCAAAAAGGTGTTACTAGAGTAAAAATATGGCACACTGAATTGTGAAGCTATGGTAACAAATGCTGCAGACAGCCCTACAGAGATACAGAGAAAAAGAAGGAGAAGCAGGAAAGAAAAAGATATTAGCCAAACTTTTCAGAATAGTTAAATTGAGATGAGGGGAAAAATACAGAAAAATTTGATCGGGTTAGGAGAAGGACTGAAAAATATCAATATCGCAGACATCTATTTTTCATTAGATGAATACAATCCTTTTATTTCTTTTGTTAAAATTGGACATTACTCTATTCACAGATTACTTTGGTAGCTTTCTGCCCATTTATTTCCATGATATTCAAAATTACATTTCTTGGAAGCTATTGATTAGATGACTCTCTGTGTTTCCTGACTGAATGAAGTAATACTTTTGGTGTAGGTTTGCTTAATGAAGAAATGTAGAATTTGCTCTTTTATAGCTTGACAGGAAAATCTCTCTTTTCAGAACGCTTATTTGTAAGTACCCTACTGCTCTTAAAAAGTGAGCTCAACATTTGATATAACCTTTTCCAGGTTGTGAAGTGGTGATTGTGAAGACAGAGAAAAAGAACAGAGATGGGCACGTAGGTGAGTTTATAAGACAATGCACATGTGTTTGGCAGCTAACAAAAATACTGGCAACAGGAGTCTGTATCACAGTCTAGATCAGAATTCAAATGAGTTCCTAGGAAAATGTTTTCCATTATGGACAAGATCCAAAGCCCACTGAAGCTGTTTTAATGGTTTTCTTGTGACTTCACAGAGCTAAGGAAGCACCTTATATGCTCAATTTATTAAAAAACAAAGATAATCAATTTCTTGTGCAACTAGATATGATATGACACACATAGTTTCAACACATTTTGAATCCCCTTCAGATGAAAGGAGCTAAGTAAACTATCTTCATTGCTGTCATCACTGTTAAGTTACTTGAACTGAGATTGGCAGCTTTTCAATAATTTGATTCTTAAGATATGCATTTCCTATAGAAAACACAATAGATGAACAAGTGGCTGGCATGGAAGAGACATATGGTAGAATATGTCATAAATAAAGTCTTATAAGGAACTAGAGAAAATAGACTAGAAAAAAGAAGTAATTTTCTTTACTCCTGCTGGAAGTGATTTGAACCACGTGGACCAAAAGACCAAAAGGTCCCAAGGGACAGGTTAAAAAAAATGCTATTGCTAATAGAATGAACAGATTAGAAAGTGATGACCTTCAGACAGATAGAGAGAAAGAGAGAGAGAGAAGGGAAAAGTTATCATGTTTCTGAGGGAATTCATATGTGTTTGGCAACCAACAAAAATATTGGCAATACTAAGTAGAACTCTGAAGCTAAGGCTGGCAAAGAGGAAGCAAAAAAGATTAGGAAGAGAAGAGAAGAGAAGAGAAGAGAAGAGAAGAGAAGAGAAGAGAAGAGAAGAGAAGAGAAGAGAAGAGAAGAGAAGAGAAGAGAAGAGAAGAGAAGAGAAGAGAAGAGAAGAGAAGAGAAGAGAAGAGAAGAGAAGAGAAGAGAAGAGAAGAGGAAACTGAGCCTGTCATCTGAGAATGGACTGGCAGAGAAAGACAAATCCATTATGTCAATGAGCAAGGCTTGATGCCTGAAGGAACAGGTATGGGTTTGAAAGGATGAAAGACATGGATAGATGTACCTGATTAGAAGGATATGAGGCCTACAATAAGGTATGGAGATTAGAGCAGAATAAGAAAGTAATTTTAAAGTAGCTAGCTAGGAAGTTGTTTGATGTAAAGCAGAAAGAGACTATAACTCTTTAGAAAGGAAAATTGAACTGTATAGGGAGAAGGGTGCAACGTCTGGTGAGAAGTAACCAGTGAAACCATGACAGAAGACTAAAGACTGACAAACAGGAGAAGAGAGACCTGAAAACCAGAAACCAGAACAAGAAATGAAAGCTAGGGCAAAGTCTGAAAAGCTGAAGAACACTCAAATTGTTACCTGGTGCTAGGCAACAAAATAGTTGGATTGCTTAAAAATAGAAAGAAATGCCAGGTAAAGAAGCCGTAAGATACAGACTCTTAAACAGTTTGGTTAAAAAAGGCATGCCAGCCTAGGGGAGGGAGGGAATCCTCAGGATATGGTCATTGCTGAAAAAGGAGAAAAATAGGAAATAACACATTGAAATACCCGATGTACCTTCACCAATCTGTTTTAATTGTTGTGGTTTAACCTCAGTCAGCAACTGAGCACCACGCAGCCGCTCGCTCACTCCCCCCCACCCCCGCCCCCACCTCCGGTGGGATGGGGGAGAGAATTGGAAGAGTAGAAGTGAGAAAAACTCGTGGGTTGAGATAAAAACAGTTTAATAATTGAAATAAAATACTAATAACAATAATAATAATGTAATAATAATAATAATAACAATACACAAAGCAAGTGATGCACAGTGCAATTGCTCACCAACCACCGACCAATGCCCAGCCAGTCCCCGAGCAGCGGCCCCCCCGGCCAGCTTTCCCCAGTTTATGTACTGAGCATGACGTCACATGGTATGGAATGTTTCTTTGGCCAGTTTGGCTGTGCCCCCTCCCAGCTTCTTGTGCACTTCCAGCCTTCTCAGTCAGTAGAGCATGGGAAGCTGAAAAGTCCTTGACTAGTGTAAGCACTACTTAGCAACAACTAAAACATCGGTGCGTTATCAACTTTGTTCTCATCCTAAATCCAAAACACAGCACTGTACCAGCTCCTAGGAAGGAAATTAACTCTATCCCTGCCAAAACCAGGACAATAATCTACTATAGAAAATACAAAATGCCAGTCATGTGGTTTCAAGAAGACACCATATCTCCTATGCTTTTGAGCTCCTCCAACTCTGTGCAATATCTAGTCTCTGTAAGAAAGTAACCCGTTACTACCCAAAGGTTAATGTTCTGAAGTCATCTATGTGTTATTATTATTATATGAGCCAGAGTGCGTTATTTATATCTCCCATGAGCACTGGAAAAAAATGGTCTTATGTATGCGTATTGTGACTTGGAATACGTCCAAAATTAGCTGGACTGAGGGCGTGAAAGTACCAGCATGATTTATCATTCTCATAGTGAGACTGAGCTTTTGAGTATGTTATTCTTGCACCAAGCATTACAGCATTTTCCCACTGCATAATGAAATGTACCTTTGCAGTCAGGATGAAGTGATTTCTAAGGAGCTTAGCTAAGTGCTGCCTTTTCAGACTTGAGAAGATACTTGGAATTTTGAAGTGATTTAAACAAACATTTCTTGAAGAAATCAGTTCAATGACAATTGCTGCCTCTCTCCTGCTGTGTAATCGTTCAGACACTTTCATCGATGTCAGGAGAGATGCAGTATACGTAACATATGCACCTAACCAACTATCAAGACCCACTGGAGACCCATGTTCTCCTAGAGCAGATGTTCAAGGCTGCACATTTAAAATAGTGCCAGAGACCTTTATCTGGACAAATGAACTGAGGTTCCTTTCAATAGCCAGTGATGTCTGGAGAGCTGAAGATCTGACCAAATCTAAGTGACTATGTTGGGGTGGGCTGAGTAGCTCAGCAGTCTGTATTAACAGTAATCACTAGATCTCCACTGTAGAAGTTTAAATGCTATAGCTGACAAGTAGATATCTATATTGAGACACCTAAAGTGTTTAAAATCTTCAGATAAATCTGGAGAGTGCCTGACCACAGCATCTAATGCCCTTTGAGGTATCCCAGCATATCCCAGCTGTGCTTCAGTTGCCGTTTCAGAAAATGGCTTATGGGCATCTCTTATAGGCCCCATTTTCCATTTCTGTTCATTTTAGGGTGAATCTATATTAAAGTCTTGGCTTGGATCAGTAATGCACCTTTGGAATGTGTCTCCTGGTTGTGCCCACCTGCTGTGTTTAGGTTTGTATTATGAAGCTGTCCTAGAGTACATGAACCTGTTTCCTTTTGGATTAAATTTAACCAGAATATGCCTTCAGTAAGTGTATTTAAAATTTTCTAGCCACAAATGTGAATTTTGTCACCAGACCAGATTATAAAACTTGGAAATGTGTGCTCATCACCCACTGTTTCACTCTACAGACCTGCCCCTATAAGATGGGACTGTATTCTGGGCTGCATAAAAGAAGTGTGCAGGTCAACGGAGGTGACTTGTATGACCTTAAACTATTTAAACTAAAAGTGCTTGTAAAGCAAATGTGAAGATTTTAATGACTTAACAGCACTTTTTCAGTTCAAGAAACAGAGATCGGTTCACTACTGCTGAAAACAATGTGGTAGTGTTCTCATCTTTTTTTACTCACGTTAATCTTTTGTACAAAAATATAGTGGTGGCAGGTGGGCACCTAAGTTGCAGGCTCTCTTTGGCTTGACTTTTTTCTACTTCAGATCTCCCAGGACAGCACTTTCATTAAAAGGTTATAGAAAAGACTGGGATTCTTTCTTAAACCTGCCAGGAAAAAGTCAGATTCATAGTGCCAATGCCTAGATCTTACTCGGAAATGCAGTTGGGCTATGGCTAGGCACCCACCAGGAATAATGAATTTAGAAATGCAGCCAAGTCTCATACTACAGACTTTGTGGGTCTGCTCAGAAAGTGTGAGTGACAATCATTTCCAACCCTAAAGGAGCATTGTGAGGACAACTATGTTAAAAGGGGATATTCATAGATGCTAGCATAGTTGAAGGTGTATAAATGTCTAAGAGAGATGTGTATTTGAGTGCTAATACAAATGTGAACTTAAATACTACTGTAAAGTGACTGTAAATGTATTAAATCAGAAGATAGTGTCTTACCTCCAGTTTATGTTCAGACTATTTAGGACTACAGAAGATATCTGTATCGAGATACAGATATCGAAGAAATCGAGGTATGAGGTCCATAGGGCCGTGATGTTATGCCACTTTTATGCCACTGATTTACAGGCAGAATAGCATATGAAATGAAAATGTCATTCAGTATCTGGAGAAAAAAATATTGGGTTGTTTTGTTTGGGTTTTTTTAATACCACTATTTCTCATTGAATGTTTACTTTGGAACCCAAAAGGATGATTCACCACAGAATACCTTAGTTTTTCTGATAGTATAGCTTGTTGATATCACTAGGCAAAGATTTTGATCTCAACCTTTGAAAATCTTACTTATATACTTAATATTAGTGTGAAGTTAAGCATTTCATTGGTTAAAGTGCTGTAGGTTTACTTTTTGGGCTTTGTGGTTAAGGTGGGGGAAAAGCTACTCAAAGAAGAAATAGTAATAGCTAAGTTTGCAGACTGTACTGGTGTATAATCAGTGGAGAAGTATACTGGTCACCCTGGACCTTGGTTCTGTCCTCAGCTAGGACTGTTGGCTGCCCTTGAGCAATTTTTCCCTCTGCAAAACAAAGAAAATATCTCCTATGTTGCTGTGCAAAGCATTTTTCAGTGAACTGAACACCCCCCCCCCCCCCCCCCACCTGTAGAAACTAGGCATTATCAAGTATATACATTTTGGGGGTTTTCTAGTATACCCAGTCTCCCTTACCCTTATCCACATGATGGTCATGGATTTAGAAAACTTTTCAACGAGCACCTGTGTAGTCAGAATTGTACTTTGCTTATTAACATGCATGCCTCTGCCAAACTTCTCTCATTTGCATTATATAAACTGTTTCTCACAGCTTATTTCCCCTTATTCAAACAAACAATGACCTTTGTAACAAGGAAATATATTAGCAGGAGGAAAGTTATTTTATGACAGAAAGGACCAATTTTTTAACAAGTGTATGACTAATTTTTTTTCTCCTCTAATTCCTCATGAATAAGTTATGCTTTTTTTTGTTCTCTCAACAATATTTTCTGCTCATTTAAAAGATGACAAAATTACGTCTTTGCCAGTGTGTTTCAGACTTTTCAGGATGTATAGTAACAATTGAAACACTGGATTTTATATAGATGGGTTTAGCAATCTTTCCATGCTGATTTGGACTTTGAGAGAGAAGTGCATTTGTTTGTGTCTGTCTCAAACCATTTGTTTTGTGAATAACAGTTCATGATTAATTTACAGGAGGAGTATTGCTCCTTTGGTAACCAGATAAACAAGTGCAAAGTGAGTGTAAAAAAATATTTTCTCATTTGCTTTCGTAGACATGGTAAAGGAATCAAATTCTGGTCCAAGTCTATTTAAAAATATTTTTTTTAATTTGTGATTTTTATCTTTTCTGTTTTGTATTTTTTATAAAGATGATCTGGTCTGATGTTTAACAGATGAAATTGGTGGATTTCCCTCAATTTTATTCCACTACAGCTTTGCCCATTCACTACTAGAAATGAACTCAAGTTCTCTATTAAAATAAATAAACAAATACTTTCCCAGTAAAGAAGTAGCTGAACACTCATCCATTGATAAAATAAGCTATTATTGGTATATTCTGTAAGTACAGCTTCTGTTTTCTAGGTTCTTTCATGAGGAGAAAACTTATCCCTGAAAAAAAAAAAACCAACAAAATAAACACACAAACTCAATTTAAGTATGGAATTTTAGTGTGAAGACCTGAAGAATTTGCAGCTTTCCAGGAAGCTCAGAGCTAAATTATCCCCTCTGAGGTTAATATTTTGATTATAGCAACTGCATTTAAATATACACATTAACTCAATTATATGACTTTTTATGGACTCTTATAGTGTGTGACTGACATTATCGGTTGATGTTTGTCGTAATACTGTTGTGCATCATATAGATACACACACACACAAATCACCTGTCATTGATGACCCAAATTCTTCCTAAAGGATGCTGTGAGTAAGGTGAAACCTATTTGTCATAAGCTGTGAATTTTGCTCTAGCTAAGCTTCCCTGAGAGTAAATGCAGAAGTGAGCCATTTGGAATGTGCCCATGGATATTTTGTTAGTCAGCAATTCTAAAGCATTCATAGCTTTAATATAAGTTCAAAATGAATTTTGGTAAAGATGTTGAGGTTATGTGAAAATTAATGCATTTTTAGCAGATAATTCCGCCTTCCTGAACAGACCATCATTTGTTGGAAAGTGAAGGAGAAATTTGTTTTGCACTTTCCTCCTTGGTTTTCTTGAGTACAATATATTGTTAAAAAATGATAATAATGTAGTCTGAAAGAAAATGACAGGGAATGTTGTGAGTAGGCCAGATTATACTTGTTCACTCATATGGACGAAAACAAAAAAGAAAACTGGAGAAAATACTTCCAAGCATCGCAGTAGTTCTTCTCTTGACAATTTGCTGTTTGCAAGTTTATAATTTTCCCAGAGTAAGCACCAGTGAAAATCAGCATAAATACATGCTCATTAAATGGTCAAATGAAGTTAGGCAGCTCCAAGTGATTAAGTAGTGTAATAATGTATTACCATCTAAATTGGATCGAAATTGGAGATTGGCCCTGTTTTGAGCTGGGATTTGGACCATTTCCCTTCTAACCCGAATTATTCTGCTGAAAAAACCCAACCCTAAAGTATAGCACCTTGAAAAGATTTTTTTTTTTTTTTAATGTGCCACTAATAGTTATTTAGCTAGAGTACTTAAATGAGGCTTGGAAAGAGGTAAGACAATTGTTCCTTTAGTAGAAGCAGCAGGCACAATAGATTTCTTCAGTGCTATATCCATTAAAGAAAATAGGTCTCCTTTAAACTGGGTTCTGTTTTCACTAGTGACAGGTGTGTTTTTTACACAAGAGTAGTTACCACTGTGTGAAATCCTGTAGGAAAAAAGGCAATATATTTTGTAAGTCAGATGCAGCTATTGTTCTATCTTTTATTCAATATCTAGGGTTATTCTGCTGAGGTAAGTCATGTGTTCCAGCCTGATATTTGCAGGCAGATCTCTTGCAAACTGTGGAAGATTAGCATATTTTCTAATTGGAGTGAATTAACTGATGGGTCTGACATAAAAGTGCCCTAAAAGGGGTTACATCTATTTAGCTGAATCTGTTTCTAAACCACTTCAAGCTGTGTGATTTAACTGGCATGAATTTTTAAAATTAAACTGGGGTATCTCCCATTATAGACATTCTCACAGACATTTTTGAGAATATATTAAACCAATATATAATCAGCTTAGGCTACACTGAAATGAACCTGATTTCAATGAAAATTGTTCACTTTCCCATTATTCATAAAATAAAAATAAAAAAGTGGGAAAAACATTGTGGTGTACTTTATAGATCATAAAAGAGTAGAAAGGGAATGAAAAATTTCCTGGTGATTACCTCTAATAGAGCAGGTCTGTGCAAAGCCTATGCTAAAAATATGATGTAAAGAAAGGCAGCTATAATTTTTTTCAGTGTTCTGAAGCTATAATAACATTAAAATAATCCTAGGACACCACATTCAACCAAAAACATGAACACAATGCACATGTGGGCTTCTGTACTTAACTTTGGAAGTGAATTATTTGATTCAGAGAAATCAGATTCATGGCATGGCTTCAAAAGAAAAGTAATTACTACAGATACCTAGAAGAATGGATGCCCTATCCTTTTCCTCATTTGCTTAATAAATCAAATATTATTCTGAAGAATGGGAGATGCTGTGACACCCTGTGGGATGAGGAACATAGACCCAAGACCAAATGTCCATCCTATGCAAGAGCTGCAGCCCTGAAGCTGTCATTGGAGGTGGAAGTCTTGTCCTTCCTCTGTTCTTCTGAATGAAAGCTGACTGCAGCTTCCAGGTGTAGCACAGACCCTAATACAGCGTCCTTGGATGTTTTAAACACAAGAGTCTCATTATTTTAGTCCTTATGGAAGTTAGGACAAACTTGTCAGCCAAGTGGCACTTTGAGACAAGCACAGTAGCAGAACTTTACTGGAAAGAAGTTTGTTTCAGTAAAAATCTTCAACACTAAAGCCATCTAATAAGGTTTGGGTCAAATCAAAACCTATATGACTAATTGCATAAAGAATAATCAGTTGAAACAGTGTCCCAGAAAGACACTAACCTTCCAGACTTAAAATCTTGTATGATAAATACAGCCTCAAGGTTAGTTTCCTCAAAATTTTACTCTCCCCCTTACCTTGCCCCTACTACTCAGTGTCTTCGGGGAAGACAGAATTGCTTATCTCATTCCTGACATGATCCATTGCTGAATCAAAGGCACAATTTGTAAATGAAAGGTTCTAGTCCTCTGTGCTAACTCCAAATTCACAGCAACAAGCTTTAAAAATATTTCTTTTTTTTCTGATTACCAGTTTTCTGTTTATCCAGTGGTGATCATTTTCCTCAGGACCATTTACTAGATTAGCTTTGTTGCTTTAATCTCTGTGAAGTTTCAAACACCTTACAAGTGCATGTGATTATTAAATCATGGGGAGGAGGTAGGGTTTGGCAAAGTTGATGAAAGCAGTGAAATGTTCCAGTGATTCCACCTGATTTTCATTAATATTTCTGCTGCGTTTTAGTATAAAGCAATCATCCCATTTCATATGGACAATCTGCATTTTGAATGAGCCTAAAGATTTGATATTTTTGATCAGAGTTTAACATACATCCTCCTTATCTGAAAATACTGTTAAAAACATTATTTGGATTATAAGCAAAGCTTTCATTTGTACAGCCCATGGCCATCTGTGTCATAAATATGCACATATCTCTGCCTCAGCAAGACTTTTCTAAGCCCATTTCATGGCACTTTTCATATGCACTGGATTTACTTTGTTTTAGGGCATAATATAAATTCTTACTGTGATACAGGATGAAAAAAAAAATTGTTTAAAAAACCTGGCTTAGTTACAATGCTGCACTCATTCTACAGAACCCTAAGTTTTATTAACTGTCCAAATAACCTGTTATTGTTGTTTATGCACAGAGCTCTCATTTGGTTCTGAGTATTGTATCTACCTTTTCTTGAAATATCTTCAAGCCTATGAGTTTGCCCTCAGTTACTAGCGTGAATTCCTTCAGCACATAATGATTGCGTTTCACATTCTGAGCCATGAGCCCACGTTACATGCCACAGAATACAAATGCGCACAAGGTGGTAGTTTCATTATCTTAGGGTCAGTAGAATTTCAAGAGCTCCGAAATTACCTCTATCAGTGATGCAAGTGTCAACTTAGTTTTAATAAATCTTTGGAAACAGCCATGAGTTACTTCTAGGACATCTTCCCATTTCTGGAAATACATCATTCAGCTGCCAAACCCACTATCAGTCTGTGGCAAATAGAATTTCATCCATTAAATGCAAAGTCTCAATTCAGCTTCCGCATGCCATCACTCTATGATAGCTAAAAGTGTGATTAACCTGAAGTTTAGCTGATATCAATGCTATTCCACTTAAACTGGAACAAGGTCTTGAAAATTTGTATTTTCTGCAGCATATGCATAGGGAACGTTATATTTACCATACTTTTGATTATTCCACAGTACCAGCTCTGGATGCCATTAACATTGTGTAAAGAGATTTTGACAGTTTCTCAGTTTTCATTTATTCTTTTTTTTTGCTTTTAAAAAGCCACACAAAAACATCAAATCAAACTGAAAAGAAAAATCAGCCTCCTATTAATAGGAGAATCAAAATATAGCAGAACATCTTGTTTGATGATAATAAACTAATTTTGCATTATGTATTCAGGCAAAAATCCAACTGAAGTTAATGGGACAGCTACGGTATTTTACTCAATGTTGACTTAAAACAACAAAGTCTTTTTAGACCTAGTAGCTACACTAATTAATCCTGACAACAGCTCGAGTGAAAAAAATATTATTGCACTTCTTTTGTAAATGTGAAAACTGATATGTATGGATATTAAGTGGTTTTCCTAAAATGGTAGAGACAATCTGAAAAAAAAAAAAAAAATTTGGATAGCGAATAACAAAATGAAAAAAGATGCTAACACTAAGTGTGACATGCCAACCACCAGAGTATGTTACAAGCCTGGTATGTCAAGTTGATGTCAATCAGGAGATAGTTCTATTAACTTTAATGAATCCTTTTTGTGTGAAGTTTCTTTATTTTGAAAAAGACTGTCTTTTGGCAGTCTGAAACTTTTTTTCTGGAACTTTTTATAAGTTCCTGAAGAGTGGGGGCAAGCCTTAAGTAGTACTGTTTTCTAAACATATCATGCCTAAAATCTACTTATAAATGAAACAAGTTTCTAAAGTTCCTTATGGTAAATTAAGTACTGTTCATGTTTGTTTTCCTATTTTGCAAAGATTTCAGTGACCATTGTCTTATTATATGTTGCACTTATTTCCCAAACATTTTTCTTACTTATGTTGAGTAATTAATGACAAGGAATATGGGGATCTCTGGAAGTCATGCAGTCCCACCTCCCTTTAAGCAGGAATATTGCTGGCAATAGATCACATGAACTGTGGTTTTCTTCAGCCAAATCTTGAAAACCCCTTAGGATGGAAATTCCACGGTCTCCTCAGGTAATATCTCACAAGAACTCATGTTAAATTGAGACAATAAATTTCTTTATTGAAAAACAAAAATGTTTCACAAAATATATTCTTTTCAATGATCGATTGCAAAGTGTTTTGTAATTAGAGAGAGCGAGCAATAGAAAAAAAATCAGAATTTGTTAACTTTGTTAATTTTTTTCAGTGGAACATTGTATAAACTCAGTGGACATGTTTTAACTTTGATTCATGATATTAAATACTATTACAACTATCAGGGATATAAATAACCATTAATATTTAAATTAATATGGTTTCTTATTTTATTTATTACTTACTTGCTAATTACTATTTTTAAGTTTTTGTGATATATGCTAGCTCTACATTTACCTTACCATAAATATTATATGTGAGGATTTTCTTCAGGGAAAAATCTCAGTTTGAAATGGACAGAAGGGCAAATATTCAAGTTGTCAGACAGGTATTCCACATTACCTTGTAAAGCTCTGCGTATCTTTGTCTTACCTTCTTCATCCTTATAATGCCTTATTAATCATGACCTAGGTTGCCACTATTCCAGATTGTGCAGGAGTGTGTGTGAGGTTTTATTTTCCTTCCCCCTCTCTCTCCAAAGATTGTAATGTGTTAAACACCGCTAAACAATCATTACCATCCTGGTTCAAAATAGCGCTTAAGCAAACATTCAACTTCAAGAATTAGGCTAAATTGTCTCCAGTATTTCAGTTTTTTCTTATACAATAGTGCCCTTTGCTTCATAATGAACAGCCTTAATAAACTTTTTACTATATTTCTCTAGCATAATTTAATTACTTAGCAGTAATACCACTATTTTTATTGCTCCTAGACTCTCTAATGTCACAAAGGGCAGACTGCAGGCTGCATGTGGTCTATGAAAAATTTTAAGTAGCTTACAAAGGGACTTCTAAATTGTGGTCCCTTCTGGCCAGAACCAGTTGATTGTTAATGTTGCGATAATTAAAGGACCCTTTTCAGCTCAGCTGCAATGGACAGCTGTTCAGGTCCAAAAGCTGCAGGAGCTGCCAATCACACTGAGCCTGGGACTGTCTCTTGTCAAGGGATTTGTCAGCCAGTGAAAGACCCCACTTCACACTCCACAACATGCTCTTCTGCCCTTCCAGTTCAACCTACCCAGTGGTCAAAAGCTCCTGAAATTACTATTCCAGCAGTGCCAAATTGCTGGAGTCATAGATGAATACATTTTGGACTCTAGGGACATCAAAGCAAATGTACTCACATTATTAAAGATATGGAGAATTGCAATTCTGAGGTATTCAAAGTCTGAACAGGTGCGCTGTGAAAAAGAAAAATATAAAAAATTACTGAGACTGAAGTAGATGAACCACTCAGACATTGTGAAGTCAATTGTGTATGTATTATGATGACACTTGATATTAGTTTATGCCAATGAATTACAAAAAGAACAGAAAAGAAGAAGTTCTGTATGTATGAAGCAATTGGTTTGGGGTTATACCTTACGGGGGTTTTTTTGTTATTTTTTAAGGCAACTTATCAGTTGTCTCAAGACAATAAAATTATTTAAAATATCACCTAGTAAAAGGTAAAGATAATGCCAAGTTCTGTGGAATTCTTCTTCCGTATTTGTTTTAACAGAGGGAAGAATTATGCATAATGTAATAAATTAGCTGTGATTTTAATTAGAGCTTGAATGTGTATGAGTGTCTGACATGAGCTACTATAAGATAGAGTTTTGTATTTTTGTATTTTTTTTAACTTTACATTAAATTACTGAATATCAAGAACTGCAATATCGAAATATTAGTATCTTTCTGTGTCATTAACTGGGAAAATATAAGAGACCTATGCTAAGAGTAAAATAATGTGTCTATAAATTCTAAAAAATGGCAAGCAAAGACTAAGAGGACTTATGTATAAATGTCAATATCATAGTGGATTGTTCAAATCCTGTTAAGGTTGTAGTTATTAAAATTCGAGTGTCTCCGTCAAGGCAATTACAGACTAATCCTTTCTACTGTGGAGAAAAGAAAGATCAGATTAGAACATTTCATATGGAAAGAAGCTAAGCAAGAATATAATCTCTGAGACCATTTAAATAGGTTATATTTGTACAAACTGCTATGTTCAAAAGAATGGACTGGCTGTTTAACCAATATATCCTGTCTGAAATTTCAGGCCAACTTCCTTTATGAGCTCCCCAAGAAGTTGAAGAAACTGATTTGTCTGGAATCTATGTGGAACTGAAGGCAGCACTACCCTGTTATATGATCCAGACTGAGTTCATAACCATGTGGCAGATTATGCATCACAAGGTCTGGAGCTAATGTAAGAGTTATACCATACAGTATGAGATAATTCTAGCAGACTGCAAAACATCTATATCTTTACCTTTGTGGTGGCTTGACCTTGGCTAGCTGCCAGGTGGCCACCAAGCCGCTCTATCATCCCCCCTCCTCAACTGGACAGGGGGAGAGAAAATATGACAAAGGTCTCGTGGGTCGAGATAAGGACAGGGACATCACTCAGCAATTACTGTCACGGGCAAAAAAGACTTGACTTGGGGAAATTAATTTAATTTATTGCCAATCTAAATCAGAGTAGGATAATGAAAAATAAAATCAAAACTTAAAACACCTTCCCCTCTTCCCAGGCTCAACTTGCTCCTGATTCTCTACCTCCTTACCCCGAGTGGCATAGGGGGACAGGGAATTTGGGTTGCGGTCAGTTCATCACACGTTGTCTCTGCCGCTCCTTCCTCCTCACACTCTTCCCTTGCTCCAGCGTGGGGTCCCACCTGCAGGAGACAGTCCTTCACGAACTTCTCCAATGTGGGTCCTTCCCATGGGCTACAGTTCTTCATGAACTGCTCTAGCGTGGGTCCTTTCACGGGCTCCATGCCTTCAGGAACGGACTGCTCCAGCATGGGTTGCCTGTGGTATCACAGGTCATGCCAGAAAACCTGCTCCAACATGGGGTCCTCTCTATGGGGTCACAGGTCCTGCCAGGAACCTGCTCCAGTGCAGGCTTCCCACAGGGTCACAGCTTCCTTCAGGGCACATCCACCAGCTCCGGTGTGGGGTCCTTCATGGACTACAGAATGGATATCTGCTCTACCATAGACCTCCATGGGCTGCAGGGAGAAACCTGTGTCACCATTGTCTTCTCCACGGGCTGCAGAGGAATCTCTGTTCTGGCACCTGTAGCACCTCCTCCACCTCCTTCTTCACTGACCTTGGTGTCTGCATAGTTGTTTCTCTCACATATTCTCACTCCTCTCCCCCAGCTGCTGTTGCACAGCAGTTTTTACCCCTTCTTAAATATGTTATCACAGAGGCACTACCATCGTGGATGATTGGCTCAGCCTTGGTCAGCAGAGGGTCTGTCTTGGAGCCAGCTGGAACTGGCTGTATTGGACATGGGGGAAGTGTCTGGCATCTTCACACAGAAGCCACCCCTGCAACCTCCCCACTACCAAAACTTTGCCACGTAAACCCAATACAACCTTGAAGAGTGACTAGTACTGTTGATAGATGCAGATGAGGTAGGATACTCTTCTATATGATCTGCTATGAGACACTACGGTCATTAGGACCTTAGAAGGAAGAGGGGCCCAAGAAAGTTGGTTAATATACAAGGATCACCTCCTCCAAGCTCAACAGTTGTCCATCTCAAAGATCAGGAAGACAGGCAAAAATGCCAGAAGGTCTAGATGGATGAACAAGGAACTCCTTACCACACTCAAACACAAAAAAGAAGTATAAATAAGGTGGAAGCAGGGACGAGTAATCTGGGAGTAATACAGAGATGGTATATGACCATGCAGAAATGCAGTTAAAAAAGCCAAAGCCCAACTGGAATCGAATCTGGCTAGGGCTCTCAAAGACAGCAATGAAAAGCTTTTATAAATATATGGGAGACAAAAAGAAGATTAGGGAAAATGTGGGCCTATTGGTCAATGAGATGGGGGACCTGGTTACACCGGACATGGAAAAGGCTGGGGTACTGAATTGCACCTTTGCCTCAGTCTTTTATGACAAGAGTAGCCTTCAGGAATCCCAGGCCCCAGAGACCAGGGAGAAAGGCTGGAACAAGGAAGATTTATCCTTGGTGGAAGAGGATCAAGTTAGAGAATACCTAAGCAAAGTGTACATACATAATTCCATGGGCCCTGATGGGATTCATCCATTCTTGATAGTCTTTGATTGATCATGTCAACTGGGAGAAGTGCCTGAGGACTGGAGGAGAGTAACTGTCACTTCTATCTTCAAAAAGAACAAAAAGGAGGACCCAGGGAACTACAAGTGAGTCAACCTCATCTCAATCCCCGGGAAGGTGATGGAGCAGCTAACCCTGGAAACCACTTCCAGGCACATTAAGGACAAGAAAATCATCAGCTGTAGACAGCATTGGCTTCACCAAGGGGAAGTCATGCTTGATCAACTTGACAACCTCCTATGAGGAAATAACAGGCTTGATAGCTGAAGGGAGAGCAGTAAGGCTTTCAACACTGTCCCATAAGATCCTCATAGAGAAGCCAAGGAAGTATGGCCTGGATGAGCAGAGAGTGAGGTGGGTTGAAAACTGGCTGAATGGCCTGGCCCGGAGGTGGTGATCAGGGGAACAAAGTCTAGTTGGAAGCAAGCGACTAGCAGTGTACCCCAGGGGTCAATACTGGCTCCAGTCCTGTTTAACATCTTCATTAATGAGCTGGATGGTGGGGCAGAGTGTAACCTCGGTATTTAGTTAATGAATTCCCTAGCTCTGCTGTAGCACACAAAACTGGGAGAAGTGGCTGATACATCAGATGTTTGTGCTGCCATCCAGAGGGACCTCGACAGGCTGGAGAAATTGACTGAGAGGAACCTCATGAAGTTCAACAAGGAGAAGTGCAAAGTCCTGCAGCTGGGGAGGAACAACCCTAATGCATGAATATATGCTGGGGGCTACCCAGCTGGAAAGTAGCGCTGCAAAAAAGGCCCTGGCAGTCCTGGTGGACACCAAATTAAACATCAGCCAGCAATGTACCCTTGACACAAAGGTGGCCAGTGGTATCCTGAGTTGCATTAGGAGGAGTGTTGCCAGCAGGTGGAGGGAAATGATCCTTCCCCTCCACTCAGCACTTGTGATTCCACACCTGGAGTACTGTGTCCAGTTCCGGGCTTCTCGGTACAAGAGATACATGGACATGTTGGAGACAGTTCAATGCAAAGGGTCATGAAGATGATGAAGGGACTGGAGTATCTCTCCTATATGGAAAGGCTGAGAGACTGTTCAGCCTAGAACAAAGAAGGCTCAGGAGGATTTTATCATTATATATAAATACCTGAAGAGGGGGTCGAAAGAAGACAGAGCCAAGCTCTTGCCAGTGGTGCCCAGTGACAGGACCAGAGGCAATGGGTACAAACTGAAACACAGGAGGTTCCCCCTGAACATCAGAAAACATTCCTCCAGAGGTCCCTTCCAACCTCAAACATTCTTTGATTCTGTGATTCTGTGATTTATCCTTTGTGCCTAAGTAAAGAAGTCTAAGTGTCCTGAATAGGTTAGGAGGCTATGTGACCAGGATATACAGTCTGCTTCATCTAATATGCCTCACTTTCTAATTAGTCAATTTTGTAATCTTTATGGTCAAATGAAATGATACCCAGTTATGATTGCCTAGTATGAATAGTGTTGAGATAATTAGCTCAGATTCTCTGTCTTTTTGTTTTTATTTATTTTAATTAAGAGCAGTTGCACAGCTTACACACTTTCTATGTGAGAGAAGGAAATATGATAACATAACTGAATTTATTATCTGTTATTAATTTGTTGTCTGCCCAATAGTTCAGGTTTTTATATCAGAATAAATTAACTATGATATTCTTATACTTCCATTGCAATTGGAGGAGAAATTTCAGACTCTGTAGGGGATAATGGAGTTGTCTTTGTCTTTGAGACAGGTAGCACACAGCCATTGTAGCATAGACTTCAATGCACAGTGTATTTTGAAGCCTGGGTTTAAGCCAGTGGCAAGACAGTTTCATCGCTGAGGGTCCCTGAACTAGTTAAAGAAAAGGTAACGGAGGCATGTTTGACCCTGTTTCATATTCATGTCTCTGCTATGTAGGTGTGCCCATAGAGAGTTACAGACCTAGCCTGTATCTTCCTTACCATCTACAATAATTTCCAAATACAGCTAAGCAAATGTCTTTCTGTATTTACAAACATTTATTCTTTTCTGCTCGTTGTCTCTGTATCTCTGTCCCTTGATGTGCTGGAAATCCATGTCAGAATTTGACAGTTCAGTTCCCTGGAAAGTACATGAAAAAAATATGGCTATTGTGTTGTCCAGTAAAAAGAAAAAGTCAAACGTTTAAAAGTTGCCATAACATGGTCATTTACTTATTTTATATAAAAGTTTATTATTGTAATGAAATTACTTTTGTTCTGATGAAGGATTTTGATATTTTTTCTCTGCCATTTGGTAGACAAACAAGCAAATTAACAAAGAAGCTAAGGAACAACGCCTACTGCAGATAGTCAAAGAGTTTTTAAACATGAAGAATTTGATCCTGATAGAAGTTAATGCATGTGAATAGATTATCTGCTTTAGGTTTGTTTAAATCCTATACAATGTGTTTCACAAATAGATCTAAAATGAAGCACAAACGAAGAGAGCAGTAGCAGAACAGCATTCTTTGGAGTTTGTAATGTCTGCAAGTTCTAACAGATCCTATCTGCCAGACAAATGCAACAAATACATTTGTTATATCAGACAAGCATAAATCCTCAAGTAAAACCACACCTTTAATTTGCTGTTGAGCAACAACAGAACATTGCAACAGGAAATTTCATGATAGCTTGAATTTCAAATTGATATTAAAGTTGGAAAGATTTTAGGGTCTCAAAGATATTACTTTGGGGTGAATTTATGTTCTGGAATGCAGACACTTTACTGTATGAATTAACGTTGATTGTCTAACCTTGTGATGTGACTGGCAGAGCAGGGCAGAAGTGCTGTAATTCTCATGCATTACAGAAGGCATGGTGTTATCCAAATCCCAATGGTACTCCACTGAATTGATGAAATGACCGGGAAGGCCTAATTAAAGCTGTTCAGCTCAAATGTATTGATGTATTACATCTATTACGGTTTGGTTCAATAGGTCTACCCTATGAATGCTGCCATGCCTGTAAAGCAAACTAAACAGACTGTATAAATAATGCTGGAAGGAAAAGAGACGCCCATGGAATCAAAGCTGAATCATGAAAAATGCAACAGGCTGCCCTGTGAGCTTATTTTCACTTACTTTTATATAAATAAGAATATTGCTTGCATTTTATCAAGTGAGAAAAGAGATTGAAAACTGGCATGTATTCGGCAAGCATGAAATTTTTGACTGTTATTCAAATTGTAATTCCTTAAAATTAAAAGGTTCTTCAGAGATAACTTCTCTTTCTATGGTTAAAATATCTCTGAATAGTAAATCCATTATAACGGACAGGAATTCTAGTTATACTGTGTTTCATTTATGTCTGATTTCTTTGGGTAATAAGTTGTTAAAATTTTATATTGTGTTAACCATGTCCACAGGAATATGCAACTTCAAATTTTTTTATAGTTTTGCAGCACAGTTTTAACAGAAAACTGATGTAGAATCATAGAATCATAGAATCATTGAGGTTGGAAAAGACCTCTAAGATCATCGAGTCCAACCGTTGACCCAACACCACCATGTCCACTAAACCATGTCCCTAAGTGCCACATCTACTCGTCTTTTAAATACCTCCAGGGATGGGGACTCCACCACTTCCCTGGGCAGCCTCTTCCAATGTTTCACCACTCTTTCAGTAAAGACATTTTTCCTTACATCCATCCTAAACCTCCCCTGGTGCAACTTGAGGCCATTTCCTCTCGTCCTATCGCTTGTTACTTGGGAGAAGAGACCAACACCCACCTCGCTACAACCTCCTTTCAGGGAGTTGTAGAGAGCGATGAGGTCTCCCCTCAGCCTCCTTTTCTCCAGGCTAAACAGTCCCACTTCCCTCAGCTGCTCCTCATAAGACTTGTTCTCCAGACCCCTCACCAGCCTCCTTGCCCTTCTCTGGACACACTCCAGCACCTCAACATCCTTCTTGTAGTGAGGGGCGCAAAACTGAACACAGTATTCGAGGTGCGGCCTCACCAGTGCCGAGTACAGGGGCACGATCACATCCCTACTCCTGCTGGCCACACTAGTTCTGATACAGGCCAGGATGCCATTGGCCTTCTTGGCCGCCTGGGCACGCTGCCGGCTCACGTTCATCCGGCTGTCGACCAACACCCCCAGGTCCTTCTCTACTGGGCAGCTTTCCAGCCACTCTTCCCCAAGCCTGTAGCGCTGCATGGGGTTGTTGTGGCCGAAGTGCAGGACCTGGCACAAGTCATAGCCCTATATACTGGCAGTTTAGGATCAGATTATAGATAATAGAACATCACAAGTTAGGGCCTATAAAAAACCAAAGACCTAGCAACATGGCTAGATTCTATGGTTTTTAGGAGCCAAAAGTACTATATGATATCATCTTCTTAAACTCAAATGTAAAATATGGCCCCTTGTGAACACAGTATTATTCTCTCTTTTGCTTCCTGAGAAGTTCATCTTTCTGATAAGCCGTGTTCCCTCTCATTTAATGGCAAGGGTGTTAGCAATTCTCTCTTTTGGTCGCTCACTTGAAAAATCCCTGTGACTCACGTAAGGTGGGTTTTCAAAGATCAATCCACTGAATCAGTGAATCACAGGATTGCTGAGATTTGAAGGTACCTCAAGAAATCATCTAGTCTAACCCCTCTTCTCAAAGCAGGGTCAACTACAGCAGGTTGCTCAGGGCCCATATCAGGAAGTTTAAATTTATCACATGCTTTTGGCTACTCTGTGCAGATTTAGAACTTGTAGAGCTTGTCTAAGACTGAAGAAAGCCTCTGTAAATGCAGTCTAACCGTCTTGTGTTTTCTGTAAATAAAATGGCTACTTGGAAAGCCATATGGAATTCAGTTGTGTTACCTGGAATAGGCTAATTACAGTAGTTCTCACTTGAGGAAAAAAGGAGTTTTTTTCAAGTAAAATAACCAAATTAGAGGATGTTAAAAAAGAATAAATTAATTATCATCTGGACTAAAACAAAACACAAAAAAACCCCCAACACACACATGGAGTAAGAAACATCAGTTTATTTAAAAATTCCAAATAATTCCAGATAAACTTGATTGCTTCGTATTAGGAATATAAGATGATTTTTTATTATTATGTGAATGAATACAATTCACATATGTCTCTTTTGAATCAGTTTCATAGTCTTATCTGAAATTATATCAGCCTGCTTTGGATAGGTGCACTTGTGCAGACCAAGTACAGGAAACTCATAACAACACAGCAATGACAAACCTCAATGGTGTAATATATAATGCTGTAAGTGTTGCCTTTTGTTTTCTTCACCAAATTTATTAATTGTCTAGAAGAAGCAGTAAATAGGAGGTTTATGAGATGATGAAACACAGAAATGGTACTAAAATGGGTAAGAGTAATAAACGTCATGGAGATCAGAGAGGAAAGAGACCAAGTTTATTGTTGGACACAAAATAGCTAAACAGGCTAAAGAGAAACTAATCTAAAACATGTCTATAGAATACATAGGAAAGGAAAAGGAAAATCCTTAAAGACTATACTGAAAGAGACCTTGGAATGACAGTGAATAGCCATGCCCATTTACAGATATTGCAATGTACACTCAGTATGTGTTTGACCTGTATATATCACTAAGATAGGACACCTCTTAAGTGTGTCTTCAGTTTTAAGAAGAAGAGCTGACCTGAGCCTATGTGTAGAAACATCCTGTCACTCAAGTGGGAGGTAATTCTTTGTAGAATACCAGATCCACCTTTTTAAAAACGAGTGGGAGTCTTTAACCTTTTTTTTTTTTTAAATGATTGACTCAAGATTACATTTGTTGTACATAAAATGTCAACTGGAATTTTAGTGGGCTGTGGGCTCTGGTAATTTATAAGGCTTTTTCAGTATTGAAATATATCCTTATAGTCACGACAAAGACTTTTAAAAGGGGCTAGCAATTCTGAGTACTTCAACATTTGAGTACCCAAACTAATATATTTAAAGGAAGTAATTTTCATATGAGATTGCTTGGAATCTTTCTGGACAAAAGGCTCCTTAAAATCACTTCAAACTGGAACCAAGCTCATACACTACCTGCCTTCTAAAGAGCTTACATTTTCAGTTGGCTCCCTCCCTCCTCCCCTCTCTCCTTGCCTCCTTCCTCTCCTCCCTTTACCATGGCAGTGGTGGTGACAAAAACTATTCCACTATTGCAGTATCCAGTGGGAGTTTCTATCTTGGAGTCCTATCTGTGTTATGAATGGGAATAATACCTTACTTTATTTCAATGTTCTTCTAAAAAAACATCCACTCTGCGACAACTTGATGGATCCATTCTTCATTCAACAGTTCATATGGAAATGTGCTTATAGCACATTTTGTTTTGAAAAGTTTCCTAAATGGCTCAGTAGGGGTCAGGACTCAGAATTACACACATAATTATTAATAAAACTGATTGCTAATTTTTCAGTTCTGTTAGCTGGATGCTATAATTGTATTTGTATCAATATTCAAGCTGTGCCAGTTTTGAAAAATCCTACCTCCAACTGAGATCACAGAAAACGATGCACAACTTCAAGCTAATGTATTCTTCATCTCCATATCAAGTACAATGACACTACAGTACATGCTAATGTAAAATTATTCAATAACATTTTGAAAGGTACCATCTGCCTTTTCTTTAAACCTTTCAAGATGTACTCGTACAGAAGAGTGGCAGGGAAGGAAAAGGAGAGAGAGGGCAGAACTAGCATTGCCTTTTATTAAAAGTATTCTTTTTTTTTTTATTTCAGTCAGAGGGCTTTCATGCTTCTAGCCTTGTCTAAAAAGCCACTCACCACGTGACCCAAATTTAATTCAAGCTATTCATTTAAGCTCTAATCAATATGTCACTTGGAGGTGTTATGCTGTGATGTTGTTTATATATTCAGTTTGAACTGTTCTTCACTTCTATGTAATAATGCTTGGAAAATAGGGCTGTTTATGAACATCATAGCTGTCACCTGTCATGGACAAATAGCTTCCAAAGTGTGGCCAATTAGATTAATATTTATGTTTATTCACACTTATTAGGGTCTCATAAAACTAACCAGAAAGTTGTTTCCTTGCGTGATTCTCCTTCACAAAACATGAGTCAGGAAGTCACTCTCATTGCCCAGCTGCTCAGCTCATTCCCTAAGGATTCTCTTCAAAAAGGGGACATAAAACACCACTCTATCATGCGGAATAAACCACCAATGCACCACACGAAAGTCTGATAAGAACGTCTTTCAACTAACCACAGTTGCACAGAGTGTCCATTTTATATTGGCAGTGATTTGGTAATGATCACAGAACAAGAATTAACCTTGCTTTGACAATGGATTTTTCTTATTTGCATTACAGGTCAGCAACTGAATGATATCTGTCAAACTGTATACAGTCACATCTGAGTAAATAATGATTTCTGCATGTCAGGCTTTGCTTAACAATATTTTTGTCTGAGAAACGCCAGCAGCAAAATGCCCATTAACTGCTTCCACCCACTGTTCTTAGATAATTATCTGTATCTTTGCTTTCTGGGGTGATGGGGAGCAGCAGGGACACAAGCCATTTATTCTGGTTTTGTTACAGGCTTCACATTGCTGTGGGTTAGAGTCTGCTCAGTCACATCACATGGCACAATGCAACCTAAGACATTAGAACATGCCATGTATTCATCTTGCTTAAGAAATATAAGGTGACATCATGGCAATTTTTTATTTATTGGAATAGGCAGCCACTTCAGCACAATGCAAAACTGAACTACAAAAGTAAATTAGAAAACAAAATCAACACCTCTGAGTTTCCAACAGCTGTGCTATGGATTTTCCTTATATTATAAAGATGCTTAGTGCTAGAATAATGATGAGAAATTACTGGTTGCCTAGTCATGGATGCTTCTATAAGTCTCACTTTCATTAACAGGCAATGTGTGTCTCTGGCTTACAGTAAATCCATGTGGGGAACAATTACATCCCTGTCGCATTGGCACCCAAAAGAACTTAGAGGATACATGTGAACTGCCAACAATCTCTCAAGAGATTCAGGTAACTTACTGAAATACTTAACACTAGCTCTTACGATGCATATTTATTTCTTCCTTTAAAATCTCATTCCCCACAGTAAATACATTTAGGCATATTAGTAAGTGGCCAAAATGAGAACTGTTTATTCTACCAACTAATCCTATGGATTTCACTGCAGTGGGACTCAGCCCTGTACCATCCATGATTAACATTTGGGTCTGCAAAATAAAATCCCCAGTTGCCAAAGCTAATCAATGTATAATCTATTGCAGTTTTTTCTTCAGTCCCAAGTCACCAAAAGCAAATATTAAAATAGATAAAATGATTACAGCTGTCTTAGAACAGGGTAGGTGGACCTGTGTTGCATGTAATTTTATATAAACAAAGTTGTGGTCTGTTTAATTTATCTTTGCAAAAATTCTCGTTACATTGAACAATGCTTGAATCCAAAGTTAATGACACTGAAACCAATGGCATAGATTGTTGTTTGTACTTTGATCTTTTTCAGATACAGACTCACTTGATACTTATTTATAAACCTTTGTGTGCAAAACTAGACTTTGTGAATCAGATGCTTTCTAGCCACTGAGGTGCATGAGTGAGAATGGCATAATAGACTCCAGGGATTTATTTGGTTGTCCAAATACAAAGGTACCTACTGTCCTTTGAAAGGCTCTTAGCTATCCCTCCTGGCCAGCTGCTGCTCCAGGAATTCACAAATCTCCATGCCACCCTCATATAGGTGTCTCATACCTAGGTACAGGTATTCTGCACATCCTGTGTCATAATCACCAGTGCTGTGCATCTCTTGGATACCTTAGGACATCTCAGATAGCTCAAGATGCCTGTGTTTTAGCAGATGACTCAAGTCATAGATCTCCATTGCTTATGTTGGGAATTTACATATACGGCCCACATGTTGATACATAAAATGTGCATGGATATCTGAATTTGGGGATAAACCCCCATATTCCTCTGTACAGGAAAGACTATCCTTGTAAAGGCTATTGTAAAAAGGTGTAAGGCTGACTGCAGAATGAATTATTGCCTTAACGCCCCAGCAGGAACTGTGGTATTGAGGTAATATAAGGTAGTCTTACTACAAACAAGAACAAGCATTTGAGAATGCTGGCAACTTTTCAGTATCACTTTGCAATTGATAATCTAGATGTAATTCTGGCAAATACTTGCAAGGATCAAAGCATGGAAGAAAAAGATAATATATATGGTAGCCTGCTGCTTTTTCAGGAACATCAAAAGAAAAAAAACAATTTGCAAATTCAGCCCAAAACTCAGTCAAGCTTGTGTATTTTGATTTGGACATGTTACACAGCACTAATTCTTACTTCCTTCCAAAATTATTTGGGTCTCGACTTAGCAGAACACATAATCTCTTGCTTAATATTTTACATATGATTTAGTTCATTGCCTAATTTAGGACTTTTAAATCAGATTAATCTCACCTAACTGGCTACGTATTCGGACATCTAAAGGTATGCATTCATGGTGTACAGGGCTATATAATACATATATTTTGGTGTCTAAACCCTCTTTATATTCAAGGAGGTTCTAAAACTTGATTTAATTACCTAAATATTGGCATTTAAAGCCATCGAGTTTTCCTAAGTTACCCTGCTGGGCCATTGACTGCCTCTTGAGAAGGTCAGGAGTCTTCTGTATATTCTGTGTCTCATCAGCAGGTAATTTATGGATATCTCAGCTATACTTGGGTATTACGAATGGCACTAGCTACTTATGTGTGGGGAACAGAATAAACAATCAGTTGGAAGAAGAAGAAATCTTCAGAGGGTGACTAAGCCCTCCCATTTTACAATGGGATTAATCATCCTTTGGAAACATCTGTCTCTTGCTCTGGATGTATGAGGAACATGGACAGTGAACTTAGTCTTAGATGAGAAAGCTTAGGTGACCTGAATCCCTCCCTTAGTTACTAAAACATAACAAATCAGTTGTCTTTGTGCCAGCATTTTTTTTTTTTCCTCAGTGGAAAGAACTTTTGTTTTAAGGGACCAAATTGCTATAGCAATTCATGAATAAGCATTAGTGCCATCTGGCAACTTTTCAAGATGACTTGTTTTACTACAAAATGCTTGCACTGATTTTGATACAGTGACCTGCATAGTGTTATTTTTGACCCAGCTTAAGTGAGCAGAAACAGTCCCAAAAAATACATTACTCATTTACCTGAGAAAGCATTTTTATAAGGTGAGACAAGGTAATAACATTATATAATGATCTGACATTTGGTGCATTAGAAATAATAATAATAATAATAATAATAATAATAATAATAATAATAATAATAATAATAATAAAAAGTTATCTAATTTAAACTCTTACATGGTGTGAATTCCTTCATTTAACTGCAAAGGTGAGATAGCATAAAATTTCAAAACTGTACTTGAGTAGATATAGGATTTTCTGTAAATATCAGTGCACTAAATTTCAAACTAGCAATTATTTCTATGAGAAATCATATTGTAGAAGGAAGGACCTGGACCCTGATACAATGAAATTAAGTAAAAATTATCTTTTTTTTTTTTAACAAAAAAAGTGAAATTATTTTGGCAATACAGTATATACTAATGAGCATGTGATACATCAAGTGTTAAACTCACAGATACGCCTCTGCAAATAGGTTGGACACAATCCATGAGTTTAACAGAGAAATCATATTTTATCACTGCCTTGAGGAAGGTCTCATGCATGGCTGCTTTGGTTCCACTGAACAGAAGAAAGATCTCTGGAGTCTTTAGACCCATCCTCTAGACTCTTATAGGATGACTGACCTGTGATTCATCTTATTTACTACGGTGTTAATGTGCCTGTTCCACTTCAGGGATGAGATATTACAGAAAGTTCCACTGTGTTCAGTGGGAGGTTTTGGTACAGCTACATGCAAATACTGCATGAGAGTAAGCCTTAATGTATACCCTTTGCAACTGTTACAACAAATCAGAGTTAATTGTCCTCAATTATTTTTAAATAAAAAGCATGGGGCACAAGTACTTCAGTCGGTGTTGTAGAAAGCCACCATAGTAAGGATATAGAGACTTTCTGTAGAGTGCATTAGTAATAAAATGACCAGTCTGGATCAAATAAAGCCCTCAGCTATGCTTCATGCTTAATTACGCTCAAAGTGATTCAAAGCTATTTGCTAGCTCTGTCTACTCTAATTTCTAATCTGATGTTCACAGGGCTGACGGAATGCTAAAAAACAGCTCACGCTGTTGAGCGGGATGACCAGCAGCAGCACCAGAAACTAGAGGAGTTTGCTTTTTTGTATTTCGCTTTCACCGACAGTGGTTAGCTGGTGTACGGCTTAGCTGTCAAACAGCATAAGTCCTTTTGGTGCACTTGCAGCAGAATGGGCGCGATGTGACTTGGAAGAAATCAGCTGACATAAGGTGGAATTGTCTGTGAAAGGGAAGAGGTCGTTATTGGCTAGTTTTGTTAGATGTCTTGGGAAGAGAAAGAAAAGCGTCAGTCTCTGCATGGATCCTTATGGCTCTCCGGGATGGCAAGCCATTGACAGTGACAAGGTGCCATCTGTTAAGAAGCTATTCTGGAAGAAAAGTGGAGCTGCTGGAGGATTTTGCTGCACTGCAGTCAGCAAGTAGCATGTTTGTCATCTCGGGCCCGTGGATGTCTGCAGGCAAGCGTGCCCTTACACACACCAACTTTCTGACTCAACGAGATAATGAGAGTGGTGAATCTACTATAATTATTTCAGGAATTCTGGCAGCTATTCTAAATATAAATAGCTGTGTTAAATTAGTGATCGCCACTTCTAATATCTTCCAGGAACAACACATTATTTCAGCTGGGACTATTATAAAAATCACAGGCCTCTTTGTTTGGGGTTGATTTAATACTTATTGCATCTGGGAAAAAAAAAAGAAAAAAGTTCCACTATCCAGCCAATCAATGTCTTATGTACTCCTTTTGGATGCATTTCTGTCAAATTTTCTTATAAACATGGCAAACTTTCAATATTAAATCCCAAGCAAATCTATTTTATGTATGTGAAACTTGAAAAATGTCAGATAAATGAAATATGCTTGCCTAAACAAGTTGATGGTTTGCAGATATATCTGCATATTGCTTATTTTATCTTACAAAACAACCAGTTATGCTTTGTGTCTTTGATTATTTAAGTTTAAGGAAAATAAAATTCAATAAAATTTAAATTCTGGCACTCCTTGTATTACAAAAATGAATTAAAGAAACTTGTATTTCCTACAGGAAAAAAAAAAAAAAAATCATGTGTAGAGTATGCTAATGAGCTTTTTATTAGGGCAGGTTTTGCATTTAAAATATTCTGTAGACAGCAAGAATAATGATACTACTCTAATGTAGACCATGATGCAATGAATATGACTGCGATTAGATGCTCTCTGCAAGTGATGTTTTAAAGTCCTCCCAAGTCTGAATTGCACAGTACTAATACATAATAATATCACTAATAATTTAAAATTATGTGTTACTCCAGACAGACTGGAATCATTCTGAGCTGGAATTGTCTTTGCACTTTAACAGATCTTTGTAAACTTTCCGCTGCTTCCTTTGAGGATACCCTTTGCATGTCTGAATTTGTTAGTTTGTTTAGAGATCACAGATTCAAGAAATCCAGCAATTACATTATCAAATCTCAGACCTGTCAGCATCAGACAAGGCTGCTAATAGTGATTTTAGCAGACTGCATTAAATCATGATCTACACTGTATTTTTCTCTCTATCGGGCTATGATCCTCAGCTAGGGCTCAGACCTGCTCCAAACTGAACTCAAATGAAATATTGTCCGTAGATACAAAGGGAGCAGGCCTGGACTCTCAGGCAACGGTTGGAGGGGAGATCCCCATTAACAGAATGATGGGAATTCTCAGAGGTCAGATGGACCATGTGCAAATTATTCATTGTATATGACGACAATTAGAATGACTTCTCAATTGGATTCAGTCAGTACAGCTCCAGTCTCCCATGGAGCTATACTGTTTTTCCCAAACCTGAGGCTATGGCCACAGACATCTGTTCACTAAAGGGTTACATGGAACTGTTCAATTATGCTGTACCCTGACGTCACTTGACGTTTTCTTTCATTTTATGCCTTTCATAAAGCTGGAAGACTCATTCCACTGGCCAAAAGTCACTTGCTCTTATATTGACTCTGCTGAATGGTCTGGGCATCCTATCCCAGGGTCTGATGAGCTTTGCTTTTAAGCACAATTTTCACCTAGCTAAGAAATGTGGCTGATGATATGCTATTTTGTTCACTTGCTGTCAACTACTTAATTTGTGACAGGAAAAAAAAATATTTTCAATATTTTGCATCCTTCTGGTTTGTGAAGAGCTTGGGCAGATGTATAGATATATATATATAAATATTTTATATACCTACTTTCTAATTTTAACTATTTTAATATTGGATTTATCCTTGATTAAAGTTCCAGAGGACTATCTCTGCTTCTTTCCTAAATCTGGAGGGAGATTACTTAGATACTTATTCTTTATTTCTTTTTTTAAAATAATAACAACAACAACGGCAACATAATCAACAAAATAAACAGACAAAAACCCCCATTTACTATTATCCCTTGAGGGTTATAATGGTATATATAATTCTCTTTTGGAAACAGGCAGATGGAAACTACAGAGAAGGGAACAGGGAGGAAAGGAGGAAGGAAAGGAGGACAAGATGAAGGAAAGTAGAGATGGAGGGAGGGAGAGTGGAAGAGAAGATAATAGGGTCAAAATCAATAAAGCTATGCCATTTTATGTGTCAACTGGTATGGGATGTTCTGTGTATGAGCTGTGGATTTTTAGAATGAAACAGAAATGTCAAAAAAGCCTGACAAAGAGATCTGTGGGTTGCTCCTTAGCACACGTTTGAAAGCATTTGCCCAATGTATTCCAGGAGTTAAAAAACAGTCTTCACAAAGTTTTGGAGAAAAGTCATCCTTACTGAATATAATTTAGAATAGTGGCTTTAGCTCAACCAAATTCAGGTTTTTATGATATAGATGTCTGCAAGTGAGCAAGGTAGCTCAATTCATTTGCCCATGTAAACATGTCTAGTGCCGTTTGAGGGTACCCAGCCTGACCTCCAGCTGCCATTCCAGAGCAGTACACATTTCCCAGAGGCCTTATGCAATATATGTCTGCCATCTCCATGTACATGTGGGTACTGCATGGTATCAGATGGGGTTTACAAAAAAATTTACTCTAAATAAAGGAAATGAGAAAACTAGGGGAAAAGAAGAGGAAAAAAGGACAAATAGTATTTAAGAAGCATAGACTAAAAAGAAACACAATAGAAGAGACTACAAAAGACAAATAAGATTTTTACCTTACATATTTTTAATTAAAAAGGCCCAACATTCAGTGTTAGAATTAGGCAAGTTAAGCTGTGACTCAACAAAGTATATAAAGATACGCTTCAGTTTCACTGAGACTTTTGCTGAATCTTACACAATAACACCTTTTCCACTTTGGTTAAGGAGGTTCATATGCTGTTGACTAACTGGTAGTTTTCAACTGTGTGTTGAGGCACAATAACTGGAACAAAGCTGTAACTTTTATGGTAAAGCTACAAATAAAGATTCTGCTTAGCAATGTATGAAAGGTCTTTGTAATCTTTTAGCACAGCAGTTTTGAGAAGCTCTGAAAAACCATTTTAATCCCAAAGATTACTTAACATGAATATTACACCTCAGTGTTTTTCAGAACCATTTTAGGTGCAACACTGAGAAGTCCAACAGTACTTAAATCAGCAAGTGCTCAGCTGTAGAACTTGTTAGACTGTACCGGTGATCTCTCAAGCATGGGAATTGCCTTACTGAGCCGCTACGTAGTTACTTTTACCTTATTATTTATATTTTCATTAAGCTAGTAGACTGTCTTTTATGTAGTGTGTTCCATATCTTTTCTCTCTGGAACTGGGATTGTATTAAATTATTGTACTTTACCTCATCCAGAATGTTTTACAGTTGCATTCTAATCACTTCAAGATATTTAATTTTTGCATAGCCTTTTAATGGTACTGACATATTTTGTATTATATTGCATACAAATATTAAACACATGCTTTTGGGATAAGCTATTTGGAGCCTGGTTCTGCTGCACACGCTCAATCAGTAGGACTAATCTTATAACAGAATACTCTTCAGGGGAATGACATCAGGTCTTTAAGTTGACACCCTGAATTTCATAGAATGGGTAAATAGTGATCAAGTTTTGCTGTTTATGGAACAAACTGAGGAATCCCAGTATAGCAGGATTCCAAATAAATGTGCTTCACAACATATGGATAGGCAAATCTAACTGCATATGTATGTTTCTGATGATTTCAGAGCTTGTTAGTTTCCCAAAGCGTAGTTAGGTAGACCCCACTCTAGTATTTCCAAATTATTTACAGGGAAACACCTAATTCCCTTATACTAATTCAGCAATGAAATGTCCTTCCTTACACGCCCTACTCCACTCAGGTCCAATCTTAGGAACAGAACTGTTGTTACTGGAGATATTATTTAGCTGAATTATGCACCAAGGGCGGGGCACTTGTTCCAGTTTCCCAATGAACATTCACTGAGCATTCACAGAGTCACAGAATCGCAGAATGGTTGACGTTGGAAGGGACATCTGGAGGTCATCTGGTCCAAACCCCCTGCTCAAGCACAGCCACCTAGAGCTCGTTGCCCAGGACTGTGTCCAGTTGGCTTTTGAATATCTCTAAGGATGGAGACTCCACAACCTCCCTGGGAAACTTGTACCAGTGCTTGGTCACCCTTGCAGTGAAAAAAAGTGTTTCCTGATGTTCAGAGGGAATCTCCTGTGTTTCGGTTTGTGCCCATTGCATCTTGTCCTGTCAATTGCTTCTTGTCCTGTCACTGGGAACCACTGAGAAGAGCCTGGCTCTGTCTTCTTTAGACCCTCTCTTCAGGTATTTATATACAGTGATAAAATCCCCCTGAGTCTTCTCTTCTCTAGGCTGAACAGTTCCAGCTCTCTCAGTCTTTCCCCATAAGAGAGATGCTCCAGATCCTTCCTCATCTCTGTGGCGCTTCTTTAGACTCTCTCCAGTATGTCCATGTCTCTCCTGTACTGGTGAGCCCAGGCCTGGACACAGTACTCCAGGTGTGGCCTCGCCAGTGCTGAGTAGAGGGGAAGGATCACCTCCTTCAACCTGCTGGCAACACTCCTCAATACAACCCAGGGTACCATTGGCCTTCTTTGTGTCAAGGGTACATTGCTGGCTCATGTTCTACTTGTTGTCTACCAGGACTGCCAGGGCCTTTTCTGCCAAGCTGCTGTCCAACTGGGCGGCCCAACCATGTGCTAGTGCATGAGGTTGTTCTGCCCCAGCTGCAGGACTTTGCACTTCCCCTTGTTGAACTTCATGAGGTTCCTGTCAGCCCATTTCTCCAGTCTGTCCAGATCCCTTTGGATGGCAGCACAACCCTCTGGCATATTAAGCCATTCCTCCCAGTTTTGTGTCACTGGCAAACTTGCTGAGGGTACACTCTGCTCCATCATCTAGATCATTAATGGAGATGTTGTACAGGAGTGGATCCAGTACTGACCCCTGGGGTATAGCACTAGTTGCTGGCCTCCAACTAGACTTCATGCCACTAACCACCACCCTCTGGGCCCAGTTCCTCCCAAGAGACATTCCTCCCTTTGTGCACTCATCTATGGAGACATGCTATGTATTTGACTTATCTTTGTAAAGATTTTGACAACTGGAGTACATTCCCCTACTGTCCTTTAAATTTATGTTATAAACCGAAATAATGTCAATCAACATATTTCTGTGCTCATAGGTAGTCAACATTATTTTAGGACATGATCTGAAAAAGTTTGTCTATAGATACAGACTTAGACATAAATATAATTAGCAATACAGAACTAGATATACAATACTTTTTCAAATAGATAGATGTTAAACTTCTATTAAAGATGAATAGAAACATGGCATTTATACCTCCAATAAAGCACTTTGTATTAGATCCATGTAGTGATTACATCCAGTACGGCAAATATGGCACCAAATTTAGTTAATGCAAAGACATACTAATACAGAAAACTGTGGGAGGGGTTTTTTTTCAGGTTAAGAGTATAAAAGACCTTATCATATAGTCTGTACTGGAACATATATATATTGCTAAAAAGTTTGAAATAAAACCAAGCAAAAAAAAAAATACACGGTCAGTGTATTCTAGAGTATGGCTGCATAAAACTAACACAGGAATCAATGGATTTTGCTTATTATGTTTAGGAGGGAAAATCCCCTGTTGAAACTGTGAAAATATGTTGGAAAATATACATTTGTTGCTGGGACATAATTGATTTCCATTCAGTGAAAAGAGTTGCCCAGGAGATTTTCTGATTTTTCAACTACATCAATTATTTTAACAATAGGTACAACCGACCCGCCTTCACCATGTCTCTAGACCTATATGACCACAGCAGTAGCCCTACTGCTACAAGGTTAAAGGTATATTTGTTCAGCTATTGCTTGTAGGGTATGTGGAAGGAGAAAACATCAGGTCCTTTAAGGGTGTCTGGTCAAGGACATTTTCAATGCAAAAAGGGATAATAAGAAAAGGAGGAATCCATAAATAAGAACATACAGAGACACAAACCTGACTGACATGATAAGGGAGGGTGTCAGACCTGGTCAGTCACACTAATTGATGAGGATCTGTGGGAGTGTGGGAATGTCTCTTCCAGCAAGGTTATCTGATTGGAGACCTTGTCAAATGGGAAACTAAGGAAAAGGGGGAAACCAGAAACAAAATACACAGAGACACAGATCTGAACGTAATGGAGACAAAACAAGAAACAAACCTGGTCAGTCACGGCAACTGATGGACTATCGAGAAGCTGCAGGCAAACCGGGACTTCACAACTGACAAGGATGCAAACATGAGGGTCCTGGGTGTTGGAGGAGGTCAGTGGGATTATGCCATCTGATGGGGGAACGTGCAGGGGAAGCAGATCAGGGAGGAACAAAGAGGGGGTAGACAGAAAGTGGTATAAAAGGGGCCAGTCACATGTAAGAAAGAGCCAGTCTTGTCTGGCTGAGCCCTGCACCTGATCACCCCGGTCTGACCAGCCAGTGAGTAGGAGGTCCCAGGTCTGGGCAGGGGTATCAGGCATGCAGAGGGTCCGTGCTGGTATTCAGGGGGACCCACGAGTGTGGGGTGCCTGTGGGACAAGTGTATGAATGCTGCATGTGTGCAGCAAGCACCCAGCTGGACCAGCTGGCAAGTTGGTGACCTGTGGGGTAGGTAAGGAGGGCCAGGATCTGGGCAGGGGTGCTGGGTGAGCAGAGGGGTCGTGCTGGTGTTTGTGGGATCCATGAATGTGCGTGTGCTTGTGAACCTGGCGAGTGTGGAGTGTGCGCTGCACCAGTGACCTTCTGCCTCTGCCAGCCCAAGAGGAGGAAGGGACGTGGCTGTCTGTGCCTGTGTCTGGTGTGAGTCCTGAATGTGGGTGCTGCTGGAGGCAGCGCCTTGTCTGTGGCTGGCTGTGTGACCGTCCCTGTCACTGTCCTCTGTGTGTGTGTCCGTGTCTGTGTCCGTGTCTGTGTCTCTGGGATACGTGCTCAGCTTTGCCACCGGTTGAACCCACAAAGGGGAAAGCTGCAGCCGCGTCCCTCAGCCTGGGCAGAGACCCCAGGTCCCTGGTGCTGGAGGAGGCGGCTGCTCCTAACATCAGTTAACATTGCCACTCTTGAAGTATATATAATTAACTCATCTTGAGGATGTCTTAATTTCAAAAAAAATAAAGCTAAGTAAAGATAGAAGGTAGGGAGATTGTGATTGTGACAGATTTTTTTCTCTTACTGACAAAATAGCCCTATAGAATTACATTAAGAATGACAAACCTATAGAAAACCAATCTATAGAATTCCTATGCAGGACTACAGTTCCCTATTATATTGTATGGACTAAAAGATGAATGTATTTATACCTTTGGTCAATTGACAAGTTTGAGCAATTCCTGTATAAATATTCTGGCTCCATCTATTTTATCTGATTAATTATTACAGACCACTCTTGTTAAGGGAACTTTTCTGAACTCGCTCACTTCACCCTTACTGTAAAATAGCTGTGGAAATGCAGGGGTACAAAGGAATTTATTTTCTGGATGAACATATGAATAAAGAAAAGCTGAAGTGCTCCATTTATCAGAAACCCATTGACAAAAATAATCTCATCCCTCCTGCAAGTTTTCATGCATCAGCAATGAAGAAAGCTCTCCCTTTTATTAAAATTTTAAGGGTAAAAATAATTTGTAGTAACTCCGATGAAAATAAACAGAACATAAATGAAGTTCCTTTGACATATTTTGAAAGTGAAGCTATGGAAGGAGAGGACACAGTATAACTCAAGCAAAGGAGATGATGACAGTAACAGATGGATCTGCACGGTGAATGAGAAAATCATACATACATATAAAATACTCTAACATAATAGCCCTAATACATGCATATATGTCTCCTTTATACCCTAAGGGCAAAGGATGCATTTTCAGCCAATATATGAACATATACAGAGTTGTAGGAGTTATTTTACTGCTAAAAATATTTTTGGGTACATCTGAGCCATTGTCACACTTGGAAAACTGTGTGTAATAATTCAGGGTAGCTTTTTCAAAGTGCCTTAACTAAACATAGCTCCTTGAAAAAGTCTTGTGGGTCAAGAGCTCTAGGGCTACCGTTTCCTGCAGCCAGCACAACCATGGGAAGATTTTTTCAGGTGCACCTCTTCTGTAGATGGCAGCAGACATCCTCTAAGACAAAGGCCAAGTAGCAGGTCCTGTCAATTGGTAATATGGACCGAACATTGCTGACACCACTAAACAATTTATTATCCTTCAGCCTATGCTGTGAAGAAATAAAATCTGGGCTGCAATCCTTGTGGATTTGGGCACATCCAGCAACTCGATGCCTTTTAGCTATTGAGCCTAGGCACCCTAGTTAGCTGAGAACTTCAGTTAGCTATTGATAAATCCTGTTATACTTGCCCTATGATTAATTAGTGCTTTAGCCTTCCAGCACACTGCGGATGAGTACATTCATTCTTGTTGTGTCTGATCAAATGCAAAGACTGGTAAAAAGTAATATCTGACACAAAATCAAAGGCTGCTTCCACTCAGTAGCGGACTGGAAAAGGAGGAAGAAAAGAATAATGTTACACATACAGGACAAAACAGGGTGACATAAACATTGAGAAACACTGTCAGGGCAGAACTCACCACTGCAGTGACAACCAGCAACAACTTCCCTGCCAAATGTAACAGAGCATTCTGAGTACAAATGAGCATATGGATATTTTGTCAGCAGTGCAGAGTGAGTCAGCGTGAGCCAGGCAAACTCCTGTTGCGTACTAGTAGGAACAAGTTTCTAGGGTCTGAAGGTACTTTAGTATGTTGGTATGAGGAAAAAACAGATATGGCATGTTTTGAAAAATGTTCTTGCTCTTGACTTTCCTTTCTCAGTATACAGTATTTGCTCAGAAGCCACCTCCTTGTGGTGTGTTCTGATACCATGTTTTACACCATTTATTAAGAGCAAGATATTAAGTTTAATTGTCTGCTAAAGGGTATTCACACTACCTGCCCCTATTGTTGCCTTGAGTGTCTTATGGGTGTTGCTTTTACTGGCAATATTGTGCATTTTGTCTTCTATCAAAAAATCTGCTCAAGTCAACAGATTCCTTTGAATGCAGTGGTTTCTGGACCAAGATTTTTTTCCCTTGATGGTTAAAGTATATTTGCCTTACGTATATGTATGTAGGTCTCCCCTCTTCCATTTCCTGCTTTTATCACCTCTAAGATTTCTAGTGCTGCTCTCTCCCCTTACATTTTCTGGTTCTTTGCACATAGTAAATACAGCCAGTTACTGTACTCTGTGCAGAACCAAAGAGCTGGTGAAGGAATGGGAGAGTAATTGAAGTTTCCATATCCTCATCTGTTAATTTGGAGGTGTGCCCTTCAGCTGCTTCCAGAAAGAGTGGCATCCTAATTCTGCCTGCAAGTAAAGTAAAATTTGTTTAATTGTTTCAGGTTATTCCTAACAGCAAAAACATCCTTTAGAGGAAATGGCCTCAAGTTGCGCCAGGGGAGGTTTAGATTGGATGTGAGGAAAAATGTCTTTCCTGAAAGAGTGGTGAAACATTGGAAGAGGCTGCCCAGGGAAGTGGTGGAGTCCCCATCCCTGGAGGTATTTAAAAGGTGAGTAGATGAGGCACTTAAGGACATGGTTTAGTGGGTGGTGGTGTTGGGTCGATGGTTGGACTCGATGATCTTAGAGGTCTTTTCCAACCTCAATGATTCTATGATTTTATGATTCTGATGCAGGGGGAAGAGAGAGGTTTTCTTAATACAGTAGGTGTTACTTCCACGGTTGGCAACTTAAGAAAAAGCCCTGGGTATATTTCATCTTACCCAACTTTAATGTTAACATCTACATCATTTAGTCATATTAGCTCTTTCATAATTAATAGCTACAAAAAAGCAGCTCTGAGATCCATTTTGAAGTAGTATATGAAATAGGCAGAAATGAGATCTATTTTAAAAATCTAGTTTAGGGTGAGATGAATTGCTCTCCAGTAGTGCTCTCCTCACTGTCTATAAAGGGGGCAGGGGGCACAGAGTGATTAGCTCACATGTAGATGCTCTGATTTGTAGGTACCTAACAGTAAGTGTCCAATGTAACACAGGTGGCTGGTGTCTCATTAGATTTAATGGAAATGTAGTCAACAGTATAATAGATTCCTAGAACAGGTTGGTCTGGAAGGCCAACCTCTGGAGGTTCTCTAATCCAAGCCTCTCCTCAAAGCAAGGCTAACATTAAAGTTAGATCAGGCTGCTCAGGTAAGTTTGGGAGATTCCATAACATCTATGTTCCACTGCCAAAGAAAACCAAACCAAAAAAACTTATGCATCTGTGGTTCCTTGCACAAAAACTTATGCACCTTCCAGTGCTTGACCACTAATATTTTTAAGCTTTTTTGTTTATATATAGTTAGAATTTCTCTTACTGAAACTTACGAGCTTATCTTTTTGTTGTGCATTGCCGAGAATCTGAACACTGAAACTAATCTCCTTCTCAGTTTTTTCATCTTGAGGTTAATTAAACCCAATTCACTTTGCTTCTTCTAATGTTATGTACTTTAGTCACCAACTTTCTGATGTCTTGTAATGGGGGTCCAGAACCTGGTGCAGTATGCCAGATGCAGTCTCACAAGTCCTGAATAGGGGTGAATAGTCACTTGCCTTGAACTTCTGGCTATGCCTGTACTAACACAAATTGAAATACAGCAAGCTTTTATAATTACAAAGGTGAACTGCTGACTTACATTTAATATGTTGTCCTCTAGAATTCTCCAGTCCCTTTCTGAAGACTGCTCCAGTCAGTCCCTAACATTTACAGTCCTATGGAGTTATTCCAGTTCAGCTGCAGGACTTTGCATTTGTCTTGGTTGACCTTCATGAATTTTTGTCAGTCTGTTCCTCCAGCTTGTTGAGGTCGCTGTGAATGGCATCCATCTTTCTAGCACGTCATCTGCTTCCCTGGTTTGATGTCATCCATGAGCTATTTGAGGCTCCATTCTGTGCCATCATTGATGAGGCCTTGTATCAACGCCCAAGGAACACTAATTTTAGCTGATTGCCAGATTGATCCATTGATCCATCCCTCTGAGTTCAGCTTTCTGCAGTTTTTCACCCACTTTGTAGTCTACCCATCTACAAGGGCCAAAACAGGGTCAATGAGATCTGAAGGGCCTGAGAACTCTAATGCACCTTCTCAATAAGGAAAAAACAGACTTGCTTAAGGGCTCCCGTACACCTAGAAAACAATCTCTAGTGAATCATTTAAAAACTAGGAGGAAGGGGTTCTGGCATTGAAGATACTAGGAACAAGGTAGCTCTAAATCTGACTCTGATCAGCAGCCAGGAATAATAATGAAAAACTTCTTATGATGCTAAGCAGTGCCAGAGTCACTTAGCAGTATGTTAAATATAAAATGGCTTAAAGCCTAAAAGAAAACATGACTGAAATTAAACACAAACAATTGAACCTTTATTTTGAAAAGTATTAGTTTGCTAGAACAGAGTGACAAATTCTAATGAATGTCCTTAATGATTTTACAGTGGGACAAATCATCTGTGAAAGTAAGGTGGTTATAAAAGACACTGACTGTTGCAGTATGAATGCTAAATGAAATCAGACATCCCTATAATCAACATCAATAAAAGTACCACAACTAATTTTACTGCTTCAAAGAGCAGCATAATAAAATGAAAAAGAAAGAATCTATGGCCTAAAAATATTGCTCACACATACACAGAAAGATGTGCACGTACATATACATATATACATTTTCACTGTTGATTAAAATGCTTACAAGGATAAAATGAAGCTATTTACCAAGATAGTCTTATCCTATTCATGGTTATTTCTTTTAACCTTGTGGGGGAAAAAAGAAGCACCCTTAAATAAATATGGAATAACTTTCACTGGATTTGGGATGATATCCAGAAGTTAAGTAAAACTTACTCTTCATCCAAAAATAATCTCTTCAGATTGCATAGTCTAAGATCCCACCAAGTGTTTTACAGGTTTATTAGAGATCCACAGTATAGAAGAACTATACTTAATAATGGCATAAAAAGGAAATGATGAAGAATAGATACATTGGAGCAACAACTGAATTTTTTGTGCTGAGTTTGAGGAATGGGATTTCAGCAAGTGGTGCAGTGGGATTTCTGGGAGTTACTATGATACAAATCAAGAAAACAATGTATGAGGGAAAAGGATAAGTGGGTGGCTAGGGAGTACCTTAGATAAATTCAGTATTCAAACTTCTGATTTTGAATCATGTCTCCACATTTAAGTATTGTTTTGGGTAAAAACCAATACTTTGCAGGGATTGTGTTTTGATTTTATCCAAGAGACAAAGAAGATATTGTAGCTTCTGTTAGGATGCAAAAAACTACCTTCTGATTGTTCAAAACTACTCTTATGCTATCTCAAGTCTGCATAAAAAGAATTCTCTTTTCCTTCTTCTTCCTCCTCAAAATGCTGAAAAACATTTTCCACATTTTCTTCTGTCAGTTATAAATGTATTCTCTTTTCAAATTAACTATCATGCCAAATGTAAAATTTTAGATGTTATCTTGTCTCCCAAAATTTTCTTTGGATTCAGAAAGCACAGATATTTTCTGATTTAACAAGGTACCAATTTATCAAGTCATAGTTAAGTGCACATTTCTTCAGGAAATTCCAGAACTACTTCACATTACTGGAGTGACAAGACTTGAGGTCACAAAACTGCATCCAGTGCTTGCCTTGGTGAGAACATGTACATAACCCATGTTGGATGTTTCTGCAGGAGCGTGAAAGCCAATCAAAATCATCACTGCATTTTGCTGTGAAGAAAGTAAAAGAAGAGTGATCTTAGGGAGGGAGAGAAGGATAGATAAAGTCTTGGCTTTACTCCTGATGGGCTAAGGGTGAGAAAAATTGCTATAATTTGCTACAGACATACGTTAGCACAAGTTAAGCTGTTTGTATCAGCTGGGAACAGGTAGGGTAAGTAGTTTTATATTGAGCTATAGTGGCTATTAGACACATCCCTGCAGAGATGTGTAATAGGCACATCCTTTAATCAAAACTGTATCTAGGCCACAATATATCTGTAGCATTACAATGGTATCTTTAACATTAAATTTAAACCCCTATTGAGAAAGAGGTGATTTTTTTTCTCCTTGTTTCCTCAGTTACTGTTTTTTCTCTCCATAATCCTTAACATCATTTGTTGCTAGTTGAATAAATAGAGGAAATACAAATAGAAATACTAACAGTGAATCCTTCATGTTTTCATACTTTCTGCTTTAAGAAACTTGTAACTTCTGAACCATTTGAGCATTCATCGGATTCACTGAATAGTGCAGAACAGGCTTTCTGAGGGAGGTATCCTGCTGTTGGCATCTCTCCAGGCCTCTTCAATGAAATACTAATTTCAAATAAATTTAATTACCCCCTTTAGAGTTTTGGCTTTTGCTTAATTTGTATAAATAATTTGGGCATCTAATTAGCTCCCACTTTGTATCACATAAAATAATTGGGACTGCTTTGTCAGGCAAAATCTTCCTTTCAAAATGGATTACTCAATTGCAAGTCCCTGCTCTTAATTCAGGAATTACATCACTTCCAGCTTCATCATCTCTTTTTCTAAAGCTGTCTGATGTTGATCAGTATGGACGCCTCATCCTCTGCTGCTGGATACAGACACCATTGACTTACTAATATCTCAACAATATTGTAATCCAGCTTCAGCTTTCCTATGTTTTCCCTTCACCACTACAGCATCTCAGTACCTCTCAATCTATAATGCTCTTTTTCTGGAAGCTGTATGTTCTGCAAAGGAGATAAGGGAAAAAGTAAAAGGAAGCATGTTTGATATGTTCATTTTAAACTTGAATATTACGTTAACCGAAGAAGAGTAAGTCAGGTGAAACCACTGGAGGGTTTTTCCTTCCCATGTAACTCAGCTTCTTCAGTCAGAGAAGCTTGTAGAGCTTGGAAAGTGAGTAAAGAACATGTGGACCCAGCCTAGGAAGATCTAGGAATTCAGAGCTCATGCAGAGGTTGAGAAACTGCTGAGAGGAGCAGAGGCCTTGGGCAGCCTTAGCAGAGGTCAGGCAGCCAGGCCTCAAGCTGGTGCAGAGAACCTTTCTGGGGACCAGACAAGGCACTGCAGAGTTTATTGTGCCTAGGAAAGCCGCTGAGATGACTGACACATGTAGTGGAGAAAAGACTTGTTTAACAAGAACGTGGCTGGCAGGAGAAAACTCTTTATAAACACTTCTTCATTTACATTGTGCCTGATAAAGTCAGTTCAGGCTTAATTCAGTTGGCATAAGTGTTTAGCTCCATTTGAGATGCCATATCTGAGATGTCACAAGACCTGCAGGATACCCATAGCCTTCTAGAGCAACAAGTAGGGCTAGGTAGAATACCCCAGAACATCTGAAATTAGGCAAGACGCCTTGGGCATGCTCAGTTGCTTAGCTGCCTTTGTTGTTTAGGCAACTGAAACAAGACCTGAAGATTTGTCTGTTTAAAAAAGTTAATTATCTTAGTTTATGGTCTAGTAAAACCTCACTTTCTGGAGCTTAAATGCCTTTTAACTTCCTTTTTTTTTTTTTTTTTTCTTTCCTCTGGGAATCTCATTATAAGGAGAAAGTCTAGGCAGATCTGCCTTCAGGCTCTGACCAACCCTGAGTCCTTTTTTTGGTGAAAGCCAGAATTTTAGGCATCTGTTTAGGCATCTAACATGATGATTAGAGCCTGGAGGTATTCTAATAATCGTAATAGATACAAAAGGATTTAAGCATTTATAGTGGTCTCAGGGGAACTTCAAGGGTTTGATTAATTTTCTCCCACATAAACATCTACTGGCATTTGAAATGCTCTATGTTTTATGTATCATGGCTTCTAGTTTCTTTTTCACATGAGCACTTTTGGGACAATATGTGTTGTGTCATATCTACCTGATCTGTTTATCCTAAATGGCAAGAGATACTTATTTCTCTCAAGAGAAGCTGAAAGAGTGGGATTCTTGCAAATAAATGGAAGGGATCCAGACCCTGTAGCTTGCTGTTGCCTAAACTTCTGAGAGGTCTGCACTTTGGTTCATGTTCCTTAGGACTGTTCAGGTACTTCATATTATGCAGTCACTATATTAAAACACAGAAATAAACAAACTAGCATCCCAAAAGCAGAATTATCAGGAGAAAATCTTTGCTATTACCACCTCCTTATTGGATGAGTTTCTTGTATCTGTGTAACACCTGATGCATTACTGGTTACAGTAAAGAGATTACAAATAATTGTGACTGATTACTTCATATCCAACTAATTCTTTACTGTCCAACTGCCTACATTTTGAAGGCACTGCCTTCATGGAATGAGTATTTTGTTGAAGTAAACTAATGACAAAATTTACATGGTAGCAGTGACAACTGTTAACATACTGGAAGCAGGTACATATATCTTAACAAACTATCTCTCTCATATAGCCATGAAGGAGTCATCATTGTTCTAGAAAGATGAAGGTGATGGTTACCATTGCCAGACCTTTGAGTAACATTTGCTGGCAGAAGAGAGGCATAAAGAACAATAAAAATTTAGTAAGGCTAGTATGCAACTGTGCTGTAACTTATCACCTGGTACCACCCTGTGGAAAAATAAATCTAAGTAAGAATGTAGGAAAACAGGGAATGCACCAGAATCAGACAGGTATTTCTGACAGTGGTTAGAGCCAGATACTGCACTGTGGGTTAGAAAATTCCTATAGCTGGCAATTAAGCAATAAAATACTCATGGTAAAATTCTCGCTAAGCCTAGACCATTAGCAGCTGTCTTATGTCCCAGAGCCAAAGTAAAAGTTTATATCCCCTAGATATTTTTATCCTAGACAGTGTAAGTACAGATATTCTCAGAGTAAGAGAATTTAGATAAATGTCAGCATTCATTCAGCTCCTACAGTCTTTTAAAAAGAGGAGAGTTTTGCAGTGTGATGTACTGAAATGTAAACTGTCACATATTATATTCTATACATCCTCACCCAGTCTCACCCTAATGAACACTGTCCTTCTTATTCCAATTCCCACATCTTCTCAATATTGACACACCTATAGTTCATCACAGAGCTTTTTACAGGTCAGTTTCCACTGACTGTATTTTCCAGAGACTGTTCTCTCAAAATGAATAATCTTTCTGATTCCTTTACTGTGTAATATACTAAAGGAGCTTTTGGGTTTACTACAGATCTCCTGGTCCTGTGATACTTAAGCATCTTAAGTTTGCAGTCATTCCTAGATATCATTATTTAGTATACTGTGTTCACAAAGGAACCATGTCTTCATGTGCAAAGTTGTGGATCTTCTTGTCTCCTGAAATACCTACTCTTTTTAACCAACTTTGTTATGGCAGGTTTTCTTTTCCTTTCCCATATTTATTTTTCCTTCACAGATTTAACGAAGTGGTCTTGAAGAATTCCTGTTATGATATTTATAAGATGATTAACTCTACAAATGATGAATTGTTGAATATTTTTTTTTAAATTGAACAATATTTTGTGCATGTACAACAATAAATACCCTGTAATTTTAACTTCATGTGGAGTTACAAGTGTTACAGTAAAATTTGTAGGTTCTGAATGGGAAGATTTAGGAAAAAAAGGTTGTGCTTAATACAGAATTAGATAGATCTATGGAAGACTTTGTGTGTCATGCTGGCTTTGAAAACACTGAACTGAATTTTTTTCACCCAGGAGGTCTCTCTTGGTTGTATAACCTTGTGTTTTTGGTGGAATTTTTCTTAACTAGATAAACCTAGCAAAGTTTTCAGTCCTTCTAAAATAATAAGATTATGTTTAAATTTTCACCTTTCCAGATCTTGATCTGAAAAAAAAGAAATACATTATGAAATTAAGACTATGGACTCTATAAGTGTCTATAATCTAAAGCTCCTGATATTTTTTTTGACGACCTTAAAAAAAAATTATGTATGGGGCAAATGTAGAAAGCAGAGGTGACATCCAAAATGCTCTGAAGAAAATGCATCTCTGTAGTAAATGAAAGATTTCCACTGCCTTTAATGTTCAAATACTAAATGCACAATGCAAAATCCCCAGCATCAGTTCTCCCAAACTACATAAGTTTCAGAATTCACAGGTCTGTCAGAAAAAAAATCCTCCTCGGAATTGTCTCTTCCTTAAAAAATAACATCGACACCTTAGGGACGGTCTTTTCTTTGCATCTGGGGGAAAATGTGTTGATTATGTTAGAAGATATATGCCTCAGAAATAAAAGGTATTATTCTCACTAAAAATCCAATACGTCCCTTTTAAGAATGGTATAAAGGCAACATGACCTATAGGGCATTACTAAGGCATTGTAAAGTGTCATAGATATTTTGGGAACCATTGTCTGCTTTACAAGGTATTATATACTTCCTACTTACTTTCAAGATTTCTCTTTTAATTATATTGTAAACTCCTCAGTATTTCACTGTTAAGAGCTGGCCCAGTATAAGTAAAGCATTTTTATAAAATGAATTCTTTGTTAAGAATTTAAGGCTACAGCATCCATTCCTGTTTGGTTTGATTATGACTAGATAATTAAACCGAGATATTAAACGTAAGAAACATTATTTATTTCTTATATAAAAATTTAATTTCATGCATGAGAAGTTGCTTCTTCCCCTTTTTGTCCACTTCTCCATGTCCCACTAAAGCAGTAATTTTGTGTGGAGAAATTTTTAGATGACAGCAATTACTAAGGGCCCATACAGGTTGTTATTTTTATACATAATATATTCCTCGCAGATTATCTGTTGGCTTTAACGTGCTTGTCTTCCAACACTTAAGCCAAAAGACTCTGTTTATTGAGGAAACAAAACAATGGAACAAACAAAAGTCTCCAATGGATGGAAAGCTGTTCATAGGAGAATGTCTCAGATTTGTGTCCATTTAGGCTAAAATGGCTTGAATTTTTCATTTCAGTCCAGGATCTCATACCAAAGTGATTATACTACAGTGTACAACAAAAAAATAGCATGCAAGAGACTGGACCTACTGCCCAAGGGAGACAGTCAGCAGGCCCTGGAAAAGAGGGGATGCCCTTTGCCGCCTTATTGCAGTACCTGAGCTGCTTGAAACTAACAGTAGTTTGAAGTTGTAAGGACTGTAGGATTAGGACTGTGATGACAAGTTCAATAAGTTTGTTTTGTTGAATTTAAATATGTATAAAGTCCAGCTTTGCAGTAAACAGATGGAAACAAATAGGTAGATTTAATTATGTTTCTCTTGTGCTGTTACATATATATATATATATATATGATTTTTTTTTCCTATTTTTTCTCTCAATGGGTTTTTGGAATTTGCTACAGAATGACCTAGAGTCTCAGTGTACAACACAGCAAACAATGAGCAGCAATGTTGTGTCCGGAGATAATAAATACAAAATTTATCTCATCTAGCTTTAGCCATGTAATAATTTAGCATCACATCCAAACAAGCCCAGGCAGTCAATTAAGAGTAGGGATACTGCTACAGGCATTATTGTCTCATCTAAACTGTCCTCAAGATGTGTCAATCTCTTTTCATCAACTACAGAGGGGTCCAGGATAGCTAGCTTAGATTCACTGCACAGCTTTTGGGAACTAAAGTTAAATTACATGAATCCTTTGAGACAACTGATTAATATTTTTTGTGTGAGGGATAAACCATTGTTGTGGGAGAAAGTACAGAAAAGCTCTAATTTGCTTTGTAATTTCTGCATGTGGATCTGCCCTTGTGGATAGACAACCGGAAAGGAGCCCAGTTCAACAGTTTAAGTTCAAAGTACTTATTTGAATCAGCTGAATTTTATCCCACACAATCTGAATTTCTTTTACAATGAGGAAAGAAAGAAAGGACTGAAGGGGAATAGGGTAGGTAGAAGAAAGGTCATTGTGGATCAGGAAGCAAAGAGAGAAAGTCTCTGTAAGGTGAAAAACTATGCCCAAAGTTATTGGTGCATATCTGAAACAAAACAATCAAAAAACTATTGTTCCCCTTCCTTCCCTCCCCCCTAAAAGACACAACTGTTTTTCTGGAATAAGACCTAGGAGAGAAGCAGAATATTTAGAAAATTTGTTAAGGAGCAGAACTCAACTACATTACTTGTACTACCACACTTCTGAAGCATTATGCAGAGTTTCTGCATAGTTTCCCTCGGGGAGCTGCAGAGTTCAAACCCTCTGCACTGTATATTAAATGGAAGGGTTAGTTTGAAGCATTTGATGTATCTATAAGAAATAGATTTCCTCACTGTGCTTTTACATTTGATGTGCAATGAAAGTGGTGAGAAGAATACAATCAATTGAAGAACTATGATATGGGGAAGGAAATTTTACATTAATTTTCCATTCAAATATGCACAAAGCAGAAAAAAGTTAGGAAAAAAGATCAAGGAGATGTGATAATAGACTATGAATGGATTAAATAGGTAAAAGCTGTTTGCAGGAGCTAAATCTTAAGGTATAGGATACAGCAGTGGCAGAGGAATGACAGCATGAGACATCATTCTGACATGTATAAATCCACATAGCTTAGGAAATATTGTGAAGCAAATCCTTTTTGTAAAATGCTTTCAAAATGCCTATCATGACAATGACAATTGAAAGACAGACAGCTGTTCAACAGACAAAGAGGGAGAGCGATAAAGTACAATGAGGAGTGAGAAGGAGGTATAAGAGTGAGGAGAGAAGAGGTTGCAGAGAAATAAGAAACCTTTGGGAGCAGTAGGGAAGTAAATGGACAAAATGTGTTACAGCTGTAAGAAAAAACGAAGGTAAAAATTATCAGAAAAATATGATCCTTCCAGTTCACAGAGTTATGTTTTATTTTACTCAGAAATTTTTGTGATTATAAATTGACATTAGGTATGATTCAAAGGGATGTTGTATAACCCAAGAACTTTAACTAACATAAGCCACCTTTAGTGCCTTTGAGTTGGATTACTCTTTAATTTACATGTTGTGGATTAGGACACACTGAATGCTGTATTGGGTGCAGGTGATTAAATGCTGGGACAGGTTGCCCAGACAGGTGATTGAAGTCTCCATCCTTGGAGATATTAAAAAATTGACTGGGCATAGTCCTGAGCAACCTGCTCAAGTTGACCCTGCTTGAGCAGGTAAGTTGAACTAGAAAATCTCCAGAGGTCCCTGCCAACCTCAATCATTCTGTGATTCTCTCAACATCCCACCACATCAAGGACTGAATGAAGCAGGGACTGCTAAAATCTGCCTTAGAGTATCCATTCTTGTTGCCAGTGAATTGTTATGGAGCTTGGTATTATAATTAAGAATAGGTAGGCAGCAAATCATAGTTGTACTTTGTTCTGTAGATTTTTTTTAAATGAAATAAAAAATGTATTCCATACTGAAGCTGACACAAATTATATCACTTTTCTGCAAGATGACTGTTGCTTATTGAAAGCCTAGTAAGACATTATTTTCAAACATATTTCTCAGTTCATAAATATAAGGAAATTTTTCTTATCACATGCATATATAGTTATTGTTTCCTTTTGAGATGATATGTCAGATCAGAGTTTATTGTTTGCAAGGTATTAATTTTTCTTCTAGATTTTAGTGGTTTTTGATTTGGGTTTTAATTTTGAAAGGAAACCCACTGAGATATACGAATATATGAAGCAAATATTTCTAATTTATCATTTTTGGGCTAGTATTTAGTTTCATATTAATTTTATTCATCTGATACTTAGCTTTATTCTGTTCTCCTTTGCTTTCTTTGAAAGAAAAAATATATATAAGGATATAGCTCATTTATTTTCCTAAGCATGTGTCCCGTGTTTCTAGACTCATCCTCTCTTCCTTAAGCTGCAGCCAAATACTATTCATATGAGGATGCTCTCATCAACAGAGATTTCTTCATCTCAGATGAACTTGTGCTTAGATGTTTGCTTAAGCAGCAGGAGGTGGCACATTTGTTAAAGCGGACCATTTGTTGTATTAATGACAGACAGAGGTATCTATTCAGGTAGATTACCTTACTGCAAGGTAATTCCAGTTCACGGCTACTGTTCAAATCCTGACAGTCCTTGGGTTTGGAATCAAACCTGTAGCATATGCAATATTACTTGAAATGTAAAGAGAGAAAAATGATGGAAGATGCACAATTTTGTTGTCATTAAACAAACATAATCCACTGGGAGAATAGTTTTCATGCTTTGCCTTTTCCCACAATCATCCTGTTTATCTTTGATGTGGTTTCTGCATAGTCATGAAAGGAAAAAAAAGCCCACCTCCTCCAAAGGATTGGAAAATGCAGTAAAATAGCTGTGTGGATTAGGGCAGTCCTAAATGAAAGAACTGTGATGGAGCTGTGCTGAATGTAACAGGCACTACTAAGATGCAGAGTGTTACCTTGAGCACATTGCTAAAATAGAGAAACAAACAGTTTCCTGGACTAGGGCTGGCATGGTTCTAGCTAGCTTAGAGAAGTCAGAAAAGTTTGAATCTGTCTTCATCCATCTGTGTACACGTTTATAAAATCGCATCTTTAATCAGGCTAGCCAGACAGAGATGCAGCATAACTACACAGTCATTATTCAAATTCCAGTACTCTGATATATTGAAAGATGTTAGTAGCCTAACAGAGCACAGGGCTTGCACAATGGAGTTAGGAAACTGCAGTTCTGTTTTTGTAACTGTGTGAAGTCCCAAAACTTTTGTCCTCCTTGCTATTTTGATCTATTCTTACATAAAATATATGTACATGATATCATAAGCCTAGAGAAGAAGTTACTTAAAAAGTCATAGCAAATATTAATCCTCATAAATGACCATTTTACCACCACCAGACTTATGAATCAACCACAATTTTAATTTTTAAATTATCTTATTTCTGATCACTCAAATTAGTTTCACTTGGCAAAAGATTGCTGGTAAAATGGGAATTTCAATCTCCCTCTTACATACTAACTGTTTGTAGACATCAATAAAAATGCTCTGGTCCAGGAAAAAAAAAAAGTTTGTTTTCACAAAGTAATTTAGTTCTCATCAGATCTTGGCAATTAGTCCTTAGAAGAAATGTGGGCTGGTCACAACAGGGCACAGACATGCACAAACAATAGCTGGCATGATTTACGATATCCTTACCTCTAAATCTGCTCAAATGCACATTTGTTTGGTTGTCTGTAGAAGAGCATAGGTATAAAGAATCATATTAAGAGATGAAGTTTTATTTGACGATCAGTATAGACAGGAATGTCATGTACTTTCTAGCTTATGATTCCACTGTGTTTGTTAGTACACCTTCTCAGTCATCTTTTACTATAAGTTATGTTTTTCTAGCCCCTCCGAACTGCTTTCTAATCTATATGCTTTAGTATTTGTGTTGTATTGTAGGGAACAGGGAGCAGAAGGGAAGGAAAGAGAGTCCAAGAGATGTCTGGAATTATGAAGGAGCTTAAGATCGTTATTATTAGGAATTGTTTAATTTTACTACATGGTACTAACCCAGGGGAACAAAAAACCCACATCCCACTAACCACTCTGGAAACTTTTGAGCCTATGCAACATGGATAGGTTACATATTTTGTTAAATTAATGCAAGCTTTTAAAAAATTATCCTTACACTTGCATGCTGAATTAGGACAAAAATGGTACTTGCTTTTCAAGAAATTATTTATAGAAAAAAAAATATTTCACCAAGAAACAAAACAAGGGAAAATATGTCTGTGCCTAATCAGCATACAAAAATTCACAATTGAATCAAATGATTTGTTCAGCTGATGAAGTTTCCAGAAGAAACTTTTATTCTCTTTTCTTCCCTTATACTGTTAATACCTTTTTCCAGTTTTAAAAAGAATTAAAATTAAAATTAACATCATCCACTCAAGATGATATTTTTTTAGTGAAGTTTTATTTATAGAACCTTTTAAAATTGATGAAATCCAATCCCATCAGAATTGTGACCTTCACTCAAACTTATTTATTCAACATCTGCATATTATCTGCAAAAATCTGATGTCAGTTGTGGTACAGAAGAGATCCATTATTTTCAAATCCTTACTAGCATAGGTAAGGGCTTACATTCTGGTAGTTATGATAGGAACATATATTAAAGATATTTTTGTAAAACCTGTAACTAAATTCCTCTGCTCCTCTCCCCTCCTCTAGTTCCCCTCCCCTGTGTTTGCAATGAAGGGTGGAAGATTAGCCAGACTGTTATGGAAAATGATATGGAATATGATATATTTCCATGATATGGAAAATCATGCAAAGTGGCAGCAGAAGGAGTGAAAACCATAAGGTTCGAATCATGGGGTTTCTCTTATTCCATAGCAGGTGAAGTATGGGGCACATTAGATCAAAGGAAACAGAAGAGCAGAGAAAGCAACAGAAAACCAGATTCCTCTTCCTCCAGCCCAACACAGAGCTCCAGCAGCAGCAGATCAGTCCACCCTGTGTGAGCAAGCAGAAAAGTCTGGGAGAGCAAGTGACTCTGGGCTGACAGATGCCCAAGGGGAAAATGGCATTTCCCACTGTCTTCATGACCATCTGGATATGTGAAGTTATCCTCAAACTCCTTCTTTATATAAAAACATATAAATAGGCTGAATAATTAATTTCTTCAGGTAACTTGTTTTTCCACATATTTTCTGGAAATAGCCATTTCCAAGACACCAAAATTAATCATTATATGGAAGATAAATAATGTATTTCAGGGCCTTATAAATGTCAGGGCATGTCTAGGCTGCTGAACAAAAGAGATCCAAGGAGTAAGTGTAAGCACTTGATCCCCAGTCATCCACCATGATTAACTGTCAGCTCACTCCCTCAGACTGCTCCAATGAACTCTCTCAAAGACAAATCCTGAGCATGCTTCCAGACGTCGTTCACTTCAGGGACTGCTCCTGAAAGCAGTATGAATGATCCTGCACTGGATTTGGTTCCCTTTTCCCTCTACAGTTCTCCAATGCTACCCCAGTAGTCTTTGCACAACCTTATCTCCTAGGATACTTAACACATACCTTCAGCTTCATGCAATAAAAACACGAGTCCTGCATGATGCAACACAGCCGTCTCATTATTTTTCACAATCTGAACTGGGAAAAATACACAAAAAAATCGTACTTTAGTTCTTCAGGAGCATGGCTTGGGTCAGAAGAGACACAGAGACAATTACTGACTAGTGTGGAGGCTGCCAGTTTTCTCTATAGGGAACAGGCATGAGAAGAGTGTGAACATGAAGCAGTCTGGGTCACCTGGCCTCAGGAGCAGGGAACAGACTGTTCCTCTTCTATTTAGCACAATAAGACAGTGCTGGGTGATGATTTTCTCTCTCCTCACTGATGAATACAAGATAGCATGCCAGAGACATCAGTGAATTCCTTAAATTACAGTACCATACTATTTTGCTATGTTACATTTGTTAGGCTGCTATACCATCTAAGTTATTCTGTTACAAGGTAAGTGGAAGGCAATGCTGTTTAAATTTTACAAATACTTTTGCAATAATGCAATGCTCTGTGAAGTAATCATTCTATATTTTTTCTGCTTGCCTAGTACTCCACTGTTTTTCATTTATATTTTCGCTGTTTTCCTCCTCCAATGGATTGTTTACCTCCTTAGATTCTCCCCTCCTGTACAGTGAAGAAAAACTTCCAAGGTGCTCACCCCTGTCTCCATGTTCCCATGGTCTGCCAGCCTCTGGGAGCTGATACTACATTATTTTAAAAGATACCAGCAATCAGCTACTTCTCACTTCTTTGAAACCACATCTGGGCTCACCTTTGAAGTTTGGCCAAGTAGTGTGATCCTTGAAAAGCTGTACCCTTCAGTTTACATAGTTCAGCCAGGGAACTTGTAATATGGGCACAACAAAACAAATATAATTGTGTTTTTGGTGGCTAATCTTATGTTGTTCAGAGAAAGTCCTTTGGCTAGCATATGCTGCATTTCCCTTTACAGCCTAGAGCCAACACGAATAAACAACCTTCACCCCGTTCACCCTTTGAAGATACTAAGCAGATCTTCCCCCTCTACAGGACGTCTTCCATAGTGACACCTGCCACTCCATCTGCAAATATTTGGAGAACACAAACAATCACATGAAACACACTAATCAGCTACATACTGGCATTTTATGGAGATCAAGTTTTTACATTATGTTGATATCATAGTTTTCAATAATGTGAACACCTTATTGTGGGCTCACTGCAAGTGCATGGGAGGTGTAGTGCAAAGTCCCTTGTGAAGCTCATAATACAGGTGGAACAGTTTTAGTATAGGTGGCATCAAGTCACCCCAAAAGTTGTTAAAGGTGAGAGAGGATGCACCATGGTATGACACAGTTTGGAAACCCTTATCATCTACAAGTGGGACTTAGTCCTTACAGTGAAAATTAGAGTGGCCAAGAGATTTCTTCAAATTGCCAGCATGATTCAATCCCAGATTTGTCTGAGAGCAGAATTCAGTAAAAATGCTGTTCCTTTCTTCCAGCTGTAGAGAGCAGAGCAAGTCACCAAACATGGTGTCATTGATGTACACAGATCTCACTACAAAGAATAATTCCTTCCTGAAGGAAGGATCTCAAAGCACATGAGTGTTTGGCTGAGATTGCTTCTATTCTTCAACCATCATTTACTCATGCAGTCAGTCCAGATTTCACCTGGAGATCTCTGACTCCCACACTGCTATTTCTGTATTCAGTTGTCAAACTGTATTTTTGTAGTTTTTTTCAGACGACTGTCATTTTAACAAGTCATTTCAGACTTTCACCAATAACTTGTCTATTTCAAACATGCTTTTGATTTAGGGGTTGATAATTTCAACATTGTTAGAGAGATGGTTATTTCAACTAATCAAGATTTTTTTTTCTTAGCTTCCAATTACCTTTTCTTTTGTACTGTTAGAGATTACAAAACAGTGCTCATTAACATGTCAATTACAAGTCCATGCAAAGAGCTCATTTGAGCTATGAAGGTCACAATGCTTAGTTTAAAAATCAGTAGTGAATATGAAATAATAATACAACCCCATTAAATATGAATGTTGAAAGGAATCAGATTAGACAAGTACACTTTTTTAACACCTAGAACGTCCTCAACCTAAATCCTTTGTGATTTTTGCTTTTCTGAATGGTTGTAGGTCCTCTGCTACTAATTTCTGCATTGGCTACTTTGCAAGACATTCCAATTATCTCTGATGTAAAGTAATACTCCAAAGTCCAAAATTTGCATTGTATCAAGAATGGGCAGGAGTATAAGTTGATTGATTTAGTTGTAATTCATGGAAGTTGGACTCTCTCTGAATAGTTGTGTGCCACAATTATTTATTAGCAAGCATAGAGCAAGTTCAGACTAGGTAGCCTAGTTCTAATTACAGTTTTGTTCTGAGATGAGTTTGTGATTTTAAAATCAATGTGGTAGTCAGTAGAGCTCAAAAAAAAGAAATTTCTTCTTCTTTTCAATAATTTACACCATCTGGCAAGAATAAGACCATAGATATTACTTCTGAAATTATTTCTACTATCAAAAGCAGATTTTTGACTGTGAAAAGAAGTTGATGGTATCCTACTTTTCATTGAAAGCTTTCTATTGGTCAACTGTAATCTTCAGCAGTGAAGAGAATTACACATGGATACAGTCGGTGTAAAATAATATTCTTAAAGTATTCCTCCTCTTCTTTCACCCATTTTAGAACCATAGAATTATTTAGGTTGGAAAAGACCTTTAAGACCATCAAGTCCAACCATTAACCTAGCACTGCCAAGTCCACCACTAAACCATGTCCCTAAGCACCACATCTACACATCTTCTAAATACCTTCAGGGATGGTGATTCAACCACTTCCCTGGGCAGCCTGTTCCAATGCTTGGCAACCCTTTCAGTGAAGAAATTTTTCCTAAGATCCAATCTAAACCTCCCCTGGCACAACTTGAGGCCATTTCCTCTTGTCCTATCGCTAGTTACTTGGGAAAAGAGACTGACACCCACCTCGCTACAACCTCCTTTCAGGTAGTTGTAGAGCACAATAAGGTCTCCCCTGAGCCTCCTTTTCTCCAGGCTAAACAACCCCAGTTCCCTCAGATGCTCCTCAAAGGACTTGTGCTCTAGACCCTTCATCAGCTTCGTTGCCCTTCTTTGGATGCGCTTGAGCACCTCAATGTCTTTCTTGTAGTGAGGGGCCCAAAACTGAACACAGTAGTCGAGGTGCAGCCTCACCAGTGCTGCGTACAGTGGGACAATCACTTCCCTAGTGCTGCTGGCCACACTGTTTCTGATACAAGTCAGGAGGCTATTGGCCGCCTTGGCCACCTGGGCACACTGCTGGCTCATATTCAGCTGGCTGTTGACCAATACCTCCAAGTCCTTTTCCACCGGGCAGCTTTCCAGCCACTCTTCCCCAAGCCTGTAGCATTGCATGGGGTTGTGACCCAAGTGCAGGACCTGACACTTAACCTTGTGGAACCTCATACAATTGGCCTTGGCCCTTCAATCCAGCCTGTCCAGGTCCCTCTGCAGAGCCTTCCTACCCTCGAGCAGATCAACACTCCAGCCCAACTTGGTGTCGTCTGCAAACTTACTGAGGGTGCACACGATCTCCTCGTCCAGATCATTGATAAAGATATTATCATAGAATCATAGAAACATAGAATAGTTTGGGTTGGAAGGGACCTCTAAAGGTCATCTAGTCCAACCCCCCTGCCATGGGCAGGGACATCTTCAACTAGATCAGGTTGCTCAGAGCCCTATCCAACCTGACCTTGAAGGTTTCCAGGGGTGGGGCATCCACCACCTCTCTGGGCAACCTGTGCCAGTGTTTCACCACCCTCAGCGTAAAAAATTTCTTCCTTATATCTAGTCTATATCTACCCCCCTTTAGTTTAAAGCCATTCCCCCTTGTCCTGTTGCAACAGGCCCTGATAAAAAGTTTGCCCGCATCCTTTTCATAAGCCCCCTTTCAGTACTGATAGGCTGCAAGAAGGTCTCCCCAAAGCCTTCTCTTCTCGAGGCTGAACAACCCCAACTCTCTCAGCCTTTCTTCATAGCAGAGGTGTTCCATCCCTCTCATCATTTTTGTGACCCTCCTCTGGACCCGCTCCAACAGGTCTGTGTCTTTCTTATGCTGAGGGTTCCAGAGCTGGACGCAGTACTCCGGGTGGGGTCTCACGAGAGCAGAGTAGAGGGGCAGAATCACCTCCCTCGACCTGCTGGCCACACTTCTTTGGATGCAGCCCAGGATACGATTGGCCTTCTGGGCTGCAAGCGCACATTGCTGGCTCATGTCCAGCTTTTCATCCACCAGGACCCCCAAGTCCTTCTCGGCAGGGCTGCTCTCAATCCCTTCATCCCCCAGCCTGTATTGAGACTGGGGGTTGCCCCAACCCACGTGCAGGACCTTGCACTTGGCCTTGTTGAACCTCAGGAGGTTCACACAGGCCCACTTCTCCAGCTTGTCCAGGTCCCTCTGGATGGCATCCCGTCCCTCTGGCGTGTCAACCGCACCACTCAGCTTGGTGTCATCTGCAAACTTGCTGAGGGTGCACTCGATCCCACTGTCTATGTCAGTGATGAAGATATTAAACTGTACCGGTCCCAATATGGACCCCTGAGAGACAGCACTCGTCACTGATCTCCATCTGGACATGGAGCCGTTGACCACTACCCTCTGGATGTGACTGTCTAACCAATTCCTCACCCACCGGACAGTCCACCCATCAAATCCATACCTCTCCACTTTAGTGAGAAGGATGTTGTGGGAGACCCTGTCAAAGGCCTTACAGAAGTCCAGATAGATGACATCTGTAGCCTTTCCCGTGTCCACTGATGTAGTCACGCCATCCTAGAAGGCCGCTAGGTTAGTCAGGCAGGACTTGCCCTTGGTGAAGCCATTCTGGCTGTCTCAAATCACCTCCCTGTCCTCCATGTGCCTTAGCATGGTTTCCAGGAGGATCTGTTCCATGATCTTCCCAGGCACAGAGGCAAGACTGACTGGCCTGCAGTTCCCCAGGTCTTCCTTTTTTCCTTTTTTAAAAATGGGGGTTATGTTTCCCCTTTTCCAGGCAGTGGGAACATCACCGGACTGTCATGACTTCTTAAATATGATGGATAGTGGCTTAGCAACTTCATCTGCCACTTCCTTCAGTATCTGCGGATGCATCTCATTGGGTCCCATGGACTTGTGCACCTTCAGGTGCCTCAGATGGTCTCGAACCTGATGTTCTCCTGCAGTGGGCGGCTCTTCATTCTCCCAGTCCCCACCTTTGCCTTCTGCAGCTTGGGAGGTGAGGCTCAAACACTTGTGTGCCTTTAAGATTTCATTCCTGAAGAATGTCCAGCCTTCCTGGACTCCTTTGCCCTTCAGGACTGCCTCCCAAGGGACTCTGCCCACCAGTCTCCTAAACAGGCCAATGTCTGCCCTCCAGAAGTCCAAGTTCTGCTGATCCCCCTCCTTACTTCTCCAAGAATCAAAACCTAGCAATTTTGTGATCACTATGCCCAAGATGACCTCCAACCATCACATCACACACAAGTCCTTCTCTGTTCACAAACAACAGGTCCAGAGGGGCAGGGTACCTTCCTTAGTTGGCTCACTCACCAGCTGGGTCAGGAAGTTATCTTCCACACACTCCAGGAACCTCCTAGGCTCTTTCCTCTCTGCTGTATTGTATTTCCAGCAGACATCTGGTAAGTTGAAGTCCCCCCATGAGAACAAGGGCTAGCGATTGTGAGACTTCTCCCAGCTGCTTATAGAATATTTCATCTGCCTCTTCATCCTGGTTGGGTGGTCTATAACAGACTCCCAGCAGGATATCTGCCTCCTTGGCCTTCCCCCTGATTCTTACCCATAAACACTCAACCCTATCATCACCATCATCAAGCTCTAGGCAATCAAAACACTCCCTAACATACAGGGCTACCCCACCGCCTCTCCTTCCTTGCCTATCCTTTCTGAAGAGTTTATAGCCATCCATTGCAGCACTCCAGTTGTGCGAGTCATCCCACCATGTTTCTGTGATGGCAACTATATCATAGTTTTCCTGCTGCACAATGGCTTCCAGCTCCTCCTGTTCGTTGCCCATGCTGCAGGCATCGGTGTAGATGCACTTCAGTTGGGCTATTGATCCTGCCACTTTTCTGGGGGGAGGAAGCCCTAATTCCTATGTGACCATTCTCAGGCACTTCCATGGTTTCTAACACATCAGTAACCCTTGTGTCTTTGCTGCTGCATGGATCTCCATCCCCTACTTCCACTGAGACGGCAGACCAAAGAACCTCGCTAGCACACCGTCCCTCAAATGTTGGCGTGCTGCCCCCAGGATTATCTCTAGTGAGCCTGGTTTTACCCCTTTCCCCCTTCAAATCTAGTTTAAAGCTCTTTCAATGAGCCCTGCTAACTCCTGTGCAAAGATCCTTTTCCCCCTTTGAGACAGGTGTACCCCATCTGTTGCCAGCAGGCCTGGTGCCGTGTAAACTGACCCATGATCAAAATCCCTGAAATTTTGCCAGTGACACCAGGTTTGGAGCCATTTATTGATCTATTGGCTCTTCCTGTTTCTTCTCTCATCGTTCCCTGCAACTGGAAGGATAGGAGAACACTAATTGTGCTCCTGACCCCTTAACCAGTCGTCCCAAGGCCCTGAAGTCTCTCTTGATTGTCCTCGGACTTGTGATTTTATCGCTGCCTATCTGAAAAATCAATAATGGATAATAATCTGAGGGCTGTACCAGGGTAGAAAGCTTTCTCTTCACATCTTTAACCCGGGCCCTAGGGAGACAGCAAACTTCCCTAAAGAGTGGGTCTGGTCTTAATATTGAACCTTCTGTTCCCTTCAGAAGGGAGTTTCCTATGACAATGACTCGTCTTTTTTTCTTTATGGAAGCAGTTTTGACACAGGACGTAGGCCGACTTAATCTCAGCGACACCTCCAAGCTAGGTGAACCATCGTCCTTGTTATTGTTCTGTTCCACTTGCAGAGCCTCATACCTCATATGATATTATACAAGGGCACCTGGGAAGGTGAGGTAGTCACAGAGGAGATGCGCCTGCTGCACTGAGCAGGAACTTGTTGCCATTGTCCCCTATCCCTTAAGTCATTGTGTTCAGCCAGGCAGAGAGAGGTTAGGGAATCCTCCATATCATGCATCCTGTCTGCCTGTTAGGCCTGTCCCAGGGAAGGTAAGGAGCGATTCCAGTAGTCTATCTCTCTCTTGCATTCCCTGATACTACTCAGCCTACTCACCTCCTCCCGGAGCTCTGTCACTAAGCAGAGGAGTTCCTCTACCTGGGTGCACCTGCCACAGGTGTGCTCAGTGCTGCCATCCCATACTGGCGTAAGAGCAGGGCACAACCTGCAGCCTGACACCTGGGAGGCAGCGTGCTCCCACCGGAGCTCTGTCTGGGAAGCTGTGTCGGTCGTGGTGGGTGCAGAGCTTAGAGAGGCCATGGCTTTCTGTTGGGTGGATACCATTGCTCCCTGGTCAAGCTGGCAGAGCTTCAGTGCCCTTCATGCGTGCCCTTCCGTGCAAACTGCCGCACAAACTGCCGCGTCGTGCCCTTGCTAATGCGCCACGCCCTTGCTGACGCACCACGCCCTGTTTGCCCACCCTGGTTGCTAGCGCTCCCTAAGGGCTTCTTTTATATGGGGGGGGGTCCTTGGCCACCGTTGCTCCTGCCCCCACCCAGGTCTCGTCAGCTGCTGCTGCATGAGCTGCGGGCTCCTGGTGGCTCTCTCGGCTCCCCCTGAAGTTCCCCTAGTTCAGGAAACCCCCCTGTGCACTGTGCTAGAGCTCTCCGCTGCGGATCATGCTGGCAACAGAGCTACTTGCCTCGGCGACTGAGCGCTAGTTTCAGTTACACTGCATTTAAATCTCCTGCCGTTGCTCCTGTCCCCACCCAGGTCTCGTGAGCTGCTGTCATGCAAGCTGTGGGCTCCTGGTGGCTCTCTTGGCTCCCCCTGAGGTTCCCCTGGTTCAGGAAACCCCCTTGTGCACCGCACTAGAGCTCTCTGCTGCGGATCGTGCCCCCAGCGGAGCTGCTCGCCTTGGCGACTGAGGAAAACTCTGAAAAGGAGGACCCTGGCAATGGAGAATCAGGCCCCGTGACTCCTGTTCCTAGAAGAGAAACTCTTGCATGAAAAAAGAAAATACACCGCTGGAGATCATTTTAAGTGTGTTTAGTGAATTTATTTTCTGCTGGAAAGAAATAAAAAAGAAAGGAGAAAAACATAGTATACGGAGATATAATATCAAGATTAGAATTTGGCTTTTACCATTTATGCTTGTGTGTGCTATGAGCTTTTCAGAGGAGAGAGTGTTGCTGCTTACTAAAGTAAGATAGAATAGATAAGGAGAGCAGAGATTTTTTTTTTTTGTACAGGATTGCCTGTCTAGTTAAGGCTGTGTTTAACCCAGATAGGAGAATGTCTTGGGATGAAAACAAGAATGTACTTTTACTTATATGCCAGTAGATATCAACTCTTCAGCAGTTAGAAATTCTTGGAGTCAAACCACCTTAGGTCTGGAGCCCAAATAATGAAAGCTTTAGAGCTGTAAGACTGAATTCAAATGACTAGTTTAATATGCACTTATAAAATTTCAGAACAGCAAGCACCAGGAGCTTGCTGATGCTGTAGGTTAATATACTACCCTTTAATTCCTTACAGCCTCAATTCAGATCATGACTGGATCACAAGTGAAAATGAGACTCATAAACTTAGGCTAGTTGAGCCAAAAAAATTTTCTCTGGTTTTTCATACCAGCCAATGTGAAAGGATTAGCAGTCTGCCTTCAGAAGTAGTAGTCCAGGACTAGAGAGACACATGCCAAGCCAGGTACGAAGTGAATTGCCAGCAGTTCTCTGGATATACCTGCACACCTGCTCTTGTTACGTCAGGTTCAAGGCAGGATTATTAGCATGTCAATTTCCTGAGCACTATATACACTCATACATTATTGAGAAAAGAAGAAAAGACACACATATGTAGAGGGGTTTGAATCTCTTCCACGCTACTTAGCAATACTGAAGAGCTGCCTGGAACTATAGAGAACAGATTAGAATAAGAAAATAAGGAGAGACAGGAAGTTTCAAAAAGCTGTCAGGATGGAGAAGAGAAAATACTCTTATAAGACGTAAGAGTGGAGAACCAGAGCATATAGCAAGCTTGGAGCTGTGACAAATTATATTAGCTGCAAAATAGGTCCATTTGGTCAAGTCTAAGGTTTGCTGAAATACTTCTAAAGTAATACCATGTGGGATAAGAATTTGCTGCTGGTTTCTGATGTTCTTTATTTTTATTCCTTTTTTTCCCTCTTTTATTTTTTCCTTCCAATGCTGAACTTAGTTGTGGAAATATCTGGAATTTAATGAAAGGAAAGTTTAGAAAGGAAATGTAAATTCAGTGAGCCTGTTTGAAATTTATGTCTTAAAAAAAAGAAAGTATTTTAACTCAAAGGCTGTAATCTAAAAGTTTAAACATATCAGGGACAGTATGCCATTCACTTTATCTAGTAAAACACGTAAGAAGTACTAATGATTCTACATAAATTGGATGATGCCACTTTTCACTGATAGTGCTCCATATCACATAAAAGAGAATGTATTTCTTTCTTTAAAAAAAAAAAAAAAAAAAAGATTTCACCATGATAATCCTCTAATTTTTTCTCTTCAGACTGAACTAATTGCTACCTGTAGATAAAGGCCATCTTCTTTATTATTTATTTATTTGTATGACCATGTTTTATGGGAGCATTTAATAATCTGAGACCTGATTAAGTGCTAAGCAAACACAAAATTGAAATATAGCCCATGCACCACCAAGATCAATAGACTGATGCAAAGAGAGAAGGACAAGGAAAGAAAGAGGCAATGTACAGGTCACAGTCAAGCAGGAACCAACGTGTTTAAAGTTTTCTGAAGAAGGTTAATATGTTAAAATCTACAGCTTATATTTCATGTAACTACTCAGTTATCAAAATAGAACAGGTCAGAGATGACACAGACCACACACACTCTACAAACTGCAATTACTTGTTCTTTCCTGTTGAGGTAGGTTTTTTGGTCCGTGTTTTCTCAAGAAACCTTCCCAGTCATGTTCTACTATTGGACTTGTTCATCTGACAATTGTGAGATGATTCTATAGTAAAATTTTAGGATACTTCTCTCTTAATAATCCTAAACTGTAGAGGACAGTATGAGGTCTGTTTTGTCATACTTGTGGTCATGATCCAAACAGAACAATAGAATGAAAGAAACAGTAGCTGTCTGGAGTATACAATTATAGGTACCTAGTTAAAGGCAGAATAGAGATTTTGGAAATATGGCTTACCTGTAATTTAACAGAATTTGGCTGTTCATGTTGATAGCACTCAGCCATTAGTGGATATAGAGGAAACATTTCTTTTAAACTAGAAGTCAAATTGTCTTGGAATTCCTACATTGAATTTCTTGTTTGTGACTAATGAAAGGAAGCTTTTATTTTCATAATATATATTGGTGGATCTTGTGGCCAAGAACTGTAGAGAACTTTGCAAACAGAAGCAAGCAAACAAGTACAAGGAAAAAAACCCAACACCCAAAAGTCTAGAGTAATATTTGTATGTGTTAATCTGAAAGTCTAGCTGATTTTTCACTTCTCCTTACTTTATTTTTAAGTACATTTTGAAACCTTGATAAATGACCAGAAAAAAAAAAAAAAAGGCTGTATGGCTTGGGACAAAGTTCTTTTCCCAGAAACACAGGAATCTGAACACCTCAGCTGTTCTTCTTTCTAGTGGTATCAAAAGCAGATTAAAAAGAAAAAAAAAAGAAAAAGACTTATGAGTAAAATAAAAATATTTGTATTCAAAAAAGTGCCTTAAAATATTAAATATTTTTAGTAACATAAAATTCTTCTTAGTCTCAAATGGACTGTGAAATATTTCACATTTACCTTCTCATTATGCCAAAACCTTAAGCATTGTTTTTCTTAGAGAAATCAATGTTAATCATTCAGAACAGACATATTTTTTTTATTTCTGCAGCTTCTCTTTTCTTTTTTTTTTTTTTTTTTCCCCAGGAGAGTTCTTTGCACAGAGCTTTCTGAGACATAAAACTTTGAATCCATAATGAAGTGCCATTTCTGCAAAGTTATATTTGCATTTGAGCGTTGAGGACACTCAAGCTATTGTCTACATCCTCCTGTTTCAGGAAAAGTTCATGGACAGAGCTTTCACTATTTATGTAAACCCCTGAGGGTCATATGTTCAACTATTCAAAACAAGTATAATTTTGTTCAGTGAACTCACAGTAAAATATAAAATGGGGCAATTTAGCTGGAGTATTTGTATAACATTTTTTATACTACAGATTTTAATTTTTTGATGTCCCAAAGAGGTGACTTCAGTCTGGAAAAATCTGCCCTGTGCACAACTACATGGGAAGTGAGGACTGAGAAAAGAAGAACCTTTTAAGAGACAGGTTAGAGGAAACACCAGAGGAAAGTGAGAACTAAGACAGTGTAGGCTCACAAAACCCAAAGATTACATTTAGAGAAATGTGTGAATCAAGGAAGTAAAAAAAACCCAAAAAAACTGCAGAATGAGAATTCTTATAACTGCACTAAAGTTTTCTTATAAGAGGAGTTATTAAGATGCTGATAAGCAAAGAATGTAAGATGGAGTCACAGAAAAAGAGTTCAAGACATAAGCTGTGTATACCTTGTTGGTGATTGAGATAAAGAGAAAATTCGTAGTGTTTCAGGAGGTGGGATTTTTTTCGGGGGGGGTGGGGGTGGGGAAGAGAGCAATGATTACTTTTGGTAAAGTATTAGGTACTGAGCTGTAAACTTTCTTCTATTTTTTTTCGCTAGGCACATTACTGGCATTCTGCTGATATCCTGGGGGAGCTACTCCTACTTTATACTAATATGTGTGGAGAAGCAGACTTCCTACCAGATCCTTCTGCTGCTATTGTAGTAGTGTCTCTGTAGTCTCAATGCTAGTGATTCCAAATGTATAAGATGAGAAGACACTAATGAGAAACTGTAGAGATTAACTAAAAAGCCCATAAAGTTCTATTTATGCACATAAGAATATGGATTTTTTAATTAAGTACTCAGGGAGTAACAGAACTAGTGATAAGTTTTATGTTCTACCATAAAAATAGAAATCTCATCCTTTCATTAAAACAAAATTTCCATTTCTATTTCTGATGGATCATGTGATTTTACAGCACTGAACTTGTCAATAGTAAGGGGATTCCCGCTACATTGTGCAACAGAGTAATCTTCAGTTTCCACATTTGAATAAAGAGAATAAAATAAATGAAATATTTTTAATGAGGAATATATTTAATACTACCCTGAGAGTTTAATGTCAATAATAGTTTCATAGTGTATAGGTAGAATATGGGTCAGAAGAATAAAAGAAATTAAATGTATCATGCTAATATCACCTGTACATCTGAGATATAGGTATGCTTATATAAATATGTTTAAAACCTTTAAAGTTTTCATAAGGAGTTGAATTAATAGCTCATATCCACTTTGAAATACTTGCCTCATCACTCAAAACTGTTTTGATTGCCTAAACCATACACATATACACAAAACTGTGCCAAGCAAATACTAATGAATGGGTTCCCAACAGACTCTGAATTTGATCTAAGAAGATGAACTGCTATTGTTGTAGCTGAACAAAGCATATTTCTCCAAAGTATCCTTTCATGTGTTGTCCTTGTCATGGCTCTCAGAAACTCGATGAGCTTCTCTTTCCAAGAGATGTGAAGTTTGTAGGAACAGGTAACAGAAAAACCAGGCAGTCTTTCAGACACAGAAGCAGTCTGAAACAAAGGTGGTAGAAAACAGGAGAAAACTTCAAGCTAAATCCAGGTTGGGAACAAATATTTTGAGTCTAACTTCATTATGTTAATTAGCGAGAGTGTAGAGAGAAAAGAGCAGTTAGCACCATGGCGCAGGGGAGGAAGTTAACAAGGGGGGCAGTGATAAGGTCATTAGCTGTTGTACAATAGGGAGAACAGACAAGTGCTTATTGCCTGTGAAACAGCAATGCATTAGCAGGAGCTGAGGTGTGGGGTAAATTTCAGGGGGCCATAAAACTAATGTTCTGAGAGTCCAATTTTTGTCTAGAGAAGTGTATAACACAAGTCTGTAAGTATTTCCTTCATTGTCTGGTTACATGTGTGCATGAGCAAATACCTTTACATTGACCATGGAATAGAAACAAGATTTTTAAGCACAGTTTTTATACAGTGAGTGTATCACTGCATTACTGCATAATGAGATTCTATACAACAGATGGTTCTATATTTCACAGGGAATATATTGTCTCCACGAAATTACTACAAGTTACTTTCAGAATAAGTTTAACTCCCATTAATGAAACTGATTTAGTATATTTTGTACTTACACTCTTTTTGGAAGACTCAACAAAATGACTGAGTCATATATAAGTCTAAGTGTTAAAACATTATGATCTGCCTTGGGTGATAAAGGGAAGCAGTTTACAAAGTAAATGACATCTACAGCCACTCTAGCAGTCAGCTAATACTGTGAACATATTTGAGGGCATGGCATCATTTCCCAGAATATGACACAGAAGCACAAAGTTCTCTTGGAGACCACAATCAGCTGTTTATTAGTGTCAGAACAGTGTATAACAATGTGACTTTGTTTATTCCAGAAGTGCCTTTGTACTGTACAAGTATTGCATAGCGTTATTTGACAATGAAGAACCTAATATTTTGCCTGACTACAGCTACAGAACTTTCGAATCAAAGTACTTTGCTCTTGAAAAATGAAAGAAAAGTAATGTGAATGATTCTGTTCTAATGAAGTGCAGGGCTTCTCTTGGGAATAAAAGTATGATAATTCATATAACTGAAGCATTCCATGTAAATTGTCAGCTATTCAAATTAAAGAAGTAACTAATGAATAACTGCATGCAAGATTGCATGGTGATTAGCAGTACAATATTTAATATCTTGTGATGTTATCAATCATTTCCCACTGTAATTACCCAAGGTGTTGAATAGAAAATTGCTTTTAAAGTACATTTCAATAAATGAAGTATTAATTATTACAGGTAACTCGTAAAACAGACTGTTGCCACATAGTCAGAAGTGGGCAAAAACCTTATAAATATTTTTAAGATTTTCTTTTTCTGGACTAAAATGAAACAAATGTTTTCTGAAAAATTCTTGTGCGAAGTGAGCAAGAAATACAAAGAAAAACAGCCCTTAAACTCACCAGGCACCTGATAGTTAGTGAACTCGTCAACAATGTACAAAAATGATGTCCATGGTCAGCCACAGCCACGTGGCCTAAACAGCACAATATTCACTATCAGAGATAGAAATGCAAACACCAGTTGAAAGATTACAAGTACATCGGCCCTTATTTTTGGCAATGCAATGTTTAAACACATTAAAAAAAAAAGTGTTATGTTCTCACCTAAATTAACACTTTTATGTATTTATTTATTTATTTATACAGTCTGTGGTAATGCTGTTCTCTGATTATGTTATGCAGTTAGTCAGTGCATGCTAACACACTTTTTAAGAAGATGAAAGATAATATCCACAGTAACAAGAGCGGGGCTACTTTTCATCATGTATTAGTAAAATGAAGAAGTATTTTTCTTGGAGTCTGTGAAATTATACTGATGTAAGACTATTTGCATGATCTCTCTTAATTTTGTCTTTTGCATGTGTTCCCTTTGATCGTGTTAATCATTAATTAGAGCTGGGACTTGAATCTGAGTTTCTTTTATCTCAGGTATACGTAAGTGACCACCAGATTAATAGGAATTCTGAACTGGCAAAGTGGTAAGGGATATGTTTCTCTTTGGTTTTGAATAGAAATTTCATCCTGGAGCTAAGAGATTTTTCACAATATAAATTTAAACCAAACAGCTAGTTTTGCTTTAAGTTCCAGATTGGACAACTATCTCTACATAAATCATTTTCTATAGTTTTTATATTAACAGTAGGTAGGGGTGAGGTGGGGAGGAGACCTCTGAATCAGTCGAAAACCACTTTGCTGATTAATTTGCGTTTCATGACATTTTTACAGAGTATGAAAGTTAATTTGACTCCGTGTCCTTGGAATGTGTATATGTCTCTCAAACTAATTTATTTTTTAATTGCTGTCACAGAATCACAGAACAGTTGAGGTTGGAAGGGACCTCTGGAGGTCATCATGTCTGACACCCCTGCTCAAGCAGGGCCACCTAGAGCCAGTTGCCCTGGACTGTGTCCATATGGTTGTACACTTTTTCATGTATTTCTTCATATATTTTTAATTCTCTACTTTGAAATAAATCCAGGTGGTTTTAAGTGTTTGGGGGTTTTAATATTTATTTGTTGTTGTTAATTAATTCCAAGGTTAGACACACTATTATGAATTAAAGGTACTGAAATGGAAGAAAATTCATGCTTTACTATGTGTCTTGTTGCATTTCTTTTAAGGGTCTGGAACTGTTGTTGTGGGATAGGAGGGACACTAATGTTGACTGTCTTCAGATATCTAACTCAAATCGTGCCTAAGTGAAGAGGTGAGTATTCATATATTTCTTACATGCTCCCTGGAGAGGACAGCTAGAGGGAGTTTCAGAACAGAAGCCTAGCTCACAAATTGTTATTGGAGAATCTTTTTTCTTTCTCTGTGGACTAGAGAGAGAGCTTAAGGCGGCTACTCTTGTAATATGCAGATTTTAACTGGGCCCTTAAATTAGGTGAGATTAATAACTTTTTGTTGTGTTTGAGAAACAAGTTTGTGGTTAGGGCAGTGTGAAAGGATCAATTTATGCCTGGCTAATTAACTGCAATGACTGAAGTTAAAAAACAAAACAAAACAAAACAGAATATGTTAAGGATCCCTGGAAGCCCGATGTCATGCAAAGGAGATACCTAGTTCTGGAGTCTGCAGGAGAGAAGCTACAGTTTACTCAGACTTGTAGTAAAGGTATTTTTGGATTTTTTTGGCATAGTGTTTTGCTGCACTTTCCCTAAGCAGTCTGTTTCCAGAGGATCTTCTTTTCCAATTTAAGCACACAGGCTTTTCATGAAGTGCTCAGAAATATATTTTCAGAAGATTGTCAGCTGAGCAGGAAGCCAGCTAAGCTAGCCAGGACCAGAACAGGACATGAAAAAAGAGGGAAACTGCAGAGATTTAAGCTAGTATTCCTTGTTCAGACCCAAGACTATACAACTTTCTTACTTACAAGTCTCAGCTGGGAATCCTTTCCTGCAGTTAGGCATATAAACTAAATTGTTTACTACAGCAAGTCATGCCCTAGTATCTGAACAGCAGTTTTTATCCTGATGCAAGGACTGGCAGAAAGCAGTCTGCACTGCTGGTTCTGGTTATGCTGATTCATTTAAAAAACAAAACAAAACAGAACAAAACCAACCAAACCAAAGGAAAAAAAAAAAAAAACCAGAACGACAACAAAAAATGAGCAGTATAGCCTGGCTCATGTTTATACTACTTTGTTGTAGTCCCTTCTATATCATATTTGCCTTGGAGAGGGCTAAATGGAATAATCCAAAATAACTAAGTGAATGAACATTAAAACTGCATAGATGATAAGGGATCCAGTGCTCCAGCTCCAGCTTAACTCATGGTCTTCTTTTAGTAGAGAAACAGACATAATCAAAATGAACATGGCTGCAAGGACCTAGTCATGATAACAATGAAGGCCACCTTTCATCTCCTTTGAAAATCTAGCTGTCATACACCATGATTCAGAGTAGGTGAATTCTTGAAATGCCTGCTAGCTGTGTAACAGCAGTAGTACATACAAGTTATTCAACTGATCCATTGCAAAGAAAGCTGAATAACTCCAGCACTGGGGTGCACTCATCTATTTTGAAAAATATCAGCTATGAATTAAGATGCCTACAGAGGTAGGGAGATGCTGGAGTACTTTTAAGGCTCTGGACCTCCTGTTTCCTGTGGGTTGACCACAGAGAGACAAATAGCACCCTGCTGATGAGCGATTCCTGTTCTTGATTCTGCTGATGACCTCCTTGAAAGCTAATGCAAAAACTAAAAGAGTTTTTCTGGATCAAATTTTGCTCTTCATCAAATTAGAATGAAAGCCCAAACTAATTCTGAAACAGGTAAATGATCTTTCTATGAATGCGGTGTGACTTTCTTGGCAAGTCTTGTGCTACTGTTTTCTTGAGTTGTGTTTCTAAGCATAAGAAATGGAAATTGCATCATCCATTTCACTAAAAATATGTATGAAAAGGGACGTTCTTTTTCAATGCCTGCCAAGCTGTCCTACAGCCTTCCTCTTCCCTTGCCACAAGCAGATAGTTGGTTGTTTCTTAGCCAAAAAATGTTTAACAAGTTTCTGCTTACCCTTCCACCTCCAGGCCTTCTTCCTTCCTCCCCGAAGTAGCTCCATGCCCCTTGTTATGCTGAAATTCTTAGCACACCTTTCCTACAAAATCTCCAAATGATCAGAGTTTTAACATAAAATCTTTCTGAGTTTTTTTGGTCTTTCTTTTTTTCTTTTTTTTTTCTTTTTAACCCAAATAATTTCAGTGAGCTGATTTACAGCACGGCTCTGTTAACAGTCGTGTTAACGCAACTAAGGTGGCAGCAAACTGCGATATTCGAGTGGAAGTGACCAGCCAGGAGGAGACAAAACTCGGACTCTGAGATAGTACTTTTGCTAGAGGAAATATATCACTGAAATTCACCCTTACTGCACTAAAGCCCTGGGATGAGATAACGCAGTAGTGCTGAATGAATGGTTCTGAGAGAGCATATGCAAACACTCTTGTCTGGTACATGAGGGATGGCTTTATGTTTTGCAGTATAATGCATACAAATTCAGATCTTGTCAGTTTACAGTTTGTAAACTGGAAAACAAAACAAAACAAAAAACCAAAAACATAGCCTCTAGTAGCAATTCCTGAAAAGAAAGAAAAAAAAAATCCTCAGGGTAAACTGTCAGTTTACATTGCATTCTTAATAAAAAAGAACAGTTGAAAGGAATCAGGCCTCTAAGTAATAATTACATCAGACACTACAGTGTGAACCCATATCACAGAATTATTTTGATTTATGTTTGTAGTATAGATAGAAATACCAAAGAGAGTATACAATGAAATTTTAGCAGAATGAAGTCTCGGAATTTGATCCCTGTACAGTTTGCTACTCAGAAGTCTTGCTCAAGAGGGCCATAAACCTACTTTAACGGAAGTTAGTAATTTGCCTACTGCGTGTTGAGTCACCTAATTGTTGTTTATGTTGATGTAATTGCTATGATAAAAGTAATAAAATGGACTAAACTAGATTTTCAGAGCTATAGAATTATATCCTCGTTAAATTAAGAGATGATCACTGAATTCAATCTGATTGGCTATTAAGACATTTCCCAATGTTAATTCTGTATAATAAAACATGTTTTACATCATGTAAGAGACAACCCAGCTAGAATGATGCCAAAAATGAATAGAGCTGTTTGAAGTCTGATGGCCCTGATGCATCCCTTCTTTACCATTTTCTGATTTCTCTATTCATAATTTTGGCTCTTTATAGGCCATTTCAGAATTGAACAGCTTGTAAGAAAAAGTCTGATGCTTACAGCAGGGCGTTGGGGAGAAGGAATACACAAATTCTATTAAGCATTTGAATAACTCACAGTGTGACTTTTTGTTACTAAACAGGTCTCTCTGTGCCTTGGTTTCCATATTTGTAAAATGATAACTCCTCTGCTTGCACGGCATGTTCCGAGTTTAAAACATTAAATTTCTTTAATGACTGTCATGTAAGGATCCTAAAATGCCATTCAAAAATTGAAGAAAATGTTTAGATGTTAAATAAAACAGCCTTGTCCCCTAAGGAGAGAGAACTGATGTAGTGTTTGTGGACAGTCATGGTAGTTCCTTCATAGCAAACACTGAATCAAATGTTGCAATAAGGGAGTGATGAGAGGTAGAAAAAACTCTTAAGAAAAAGTGTAGAGAAGGCCAGAATGCTACAAAAAATACTTGACCTTATAAGGGGAAGACCTCCTGGTTCAAAACAAACAAACAAACAAACAAACAGTCTGGAAGATTGGCCAAAGAATAAAAAATGGAGGAGTATACCAAGAAAATCCTTTTATTAGGTGTGGTCAGAAAATGGCTAGAAAAAACAAGATGTTCAGATTCTGCTAAATGAATGTTGAGGGGGATCTTCCAGTTTTGTGTGGAAGATTAAGGAGCTAGAATAAAAATACCAGCAGACAAAATTGTCTTAAAAAATAAATTACTTTAAAAGCAAATTTTGTATCAAGTTCCAAAATGACATACAAAAGAGCAAATTAAAGTAGAGATGCTAACATCTGCATACTCTACTCCAGCTACAGGACTGTGATAGTCCACCCTGATGTCTCAGTCTCTTTTATATCTTTCATTGTCTATTATCATTAGTAATCATTGTTTTATATTCTCTCTTGAGTGAAGGAAGGGGGTTGCTGAGTTTTGCTTATAAAATAGGGACTAGTATTGAATTTTCTTCACTTCCCTTGCTGTGTAGAAGAGAATGTTCAAATTAGTGTGTGTGTTTGCAGGAACTGGTGAATTTATATATAAATTTATATATAAAGAATTCAGGGCATTCCTTGTTGCCTCTGCATTTTACCTCCAATACTACAGGGTCCTATGAGACAAAAGTACTACAAAAAGAATTCTACATGGATTCCTCTTTTAATTACTAGGAAAAGTGAAACTTTTCATCTGGGATTCAGTAGGGGCTTGCAGGAGGGCCTGCTGAATCAACCCTGTATTTACACTGTTCTCTTTTCCTCTGAGATTCATTCTCTGAACCCATCTCACTGAAATGTTCATTCAACACTACTTGCAATCATATGGAAGTTCTGTATATAATTACAGTTTCCGTTTTCTGTATCAGTTGTCAAATTCTTCCTCTTAAACCACCTGTGCTGTTACTTTAAATGCAAAGGAATGCCTCAAATGGCTCAGATGTCATTATGGCAGTCATTGACCCCATATGTTAATTTTGACATGAATGACTCTGTGACCTTAATATTTTGTGAGTGAAATGCATTTCTTCCTGACAGTTAAGACTGAAATCAGACTTACCCATTTGTAATAATAGCTTTCTTTTGCTAGAAAATAACAAGTTCAATTTGCATACTAAATAGTACACATTTTGTTACTTGTGTTGATGAATACTCTTTCAAGCGTTAATTAGGCACTCAACACCTAGGCGTCTAGGTTATTTCATATTATTTTAGGGGGAAATGTATTTTACGCAAGTTTTATTAGAACCATGTTAACAACATTTCATTCAGTGTTCTCTTGCACTCTTGAGATTTTCTGTATTGAGAGATAGGGAAAGGAGAAGGCAGATGGACAGACAGACAGCAAAAGGTAATCAACCTTTCAGCACCAATCCAAGGAGCATCTCAGGCTTTACATTATAAAGATGCCTGCCACTTGAGCACTGTAAAGATAACCAGAAACCAAATACAACCAATCAAATAGGATAAAAAGAAAACAAAACAAAAGCATCGAAAGGAAAACTGAATTTAGTGATAATGTCTATAGGTGCAAAGCCTCCTCTGTGTGATTACTGCATGTCCATCTAACTACAGCAATAAATAACAGCCATTAGCAAAAAAAATGTCAGACCATATCAGTTAGGTGCTTACTATGCACTTCTGTAGCAAAAAATGCTTAATATAGATAAATTATAAATTGAATTCATGTTTGACATCTTTTGGTCCATTTCCTTTGAAATATGCACTTAAATGTTAATATTAGATTCCATAAACAAGTATAAGAAAAAGGGCACCCGCAACAAAGATGAAAGAACATAAAAGGCCTGAAGTTGACAGTATAAGTACCAAATCTGATAAAGCACAGCAGTTATAGAAACATAAAACATGTTGAAAACATCATAATTATAGTTGGTTAGAGATCAAAGAGATATGTGCAATAAAAGCAAACATAAGCAATCAGATAAGACATTAAAAAAAAGAATTCTGCTGTAAACATGAACGATAGCTATGGGATAATATTTAGCTGACATTCAATTAAAAATAAAATGTTTTTATGACATTGATCTTTTTTATTTATTTGTTCACTTCAGTTGCATAAAATTAAGATATGCTTTGAGTATGAATGTACATATTTTAAATGTATTAGGTTTTATGCTTTGAGTATATATGTGCATACACATACATGCACACACATATACGTACATATGCACACACATGAACACACACATATATAGAAATATTTGTATATGTGCATATGCATAATTCTTAAGATTGTTTAAGGGGAGAGTTTATATGACATGCTATGAATACCTGATAACACCTGAGAGAAAATATTTCATAATCTGTAGATCAGTCTTTACTATTCTAAGATTGCCCTTAAAGTGATGATATGGAAGTATGATACTTGAAATCTCAACAAAACAGGGTACCTGCAAGTTGAGGTATTCCTATCACACACCAAGTTTCATCAATTTCATGTTGTTTTTTTTCTTGAGGCGATATTCTGCATGACAGAATTTGCCAGGTAGTCCACAATAACAGATATCTTCACCAACAGAGTCTACCTCAGAAGGTATTGAACATCAAGGGGATGTATTCTAACTTTAGAAATCATTCCACAGACAAAATGAATTACACCAAAGAAATGTCTGTTTACATCCACTAAATATAAAAGGTCCTACAGTGATCATCTTATATTATAAAAGTCTAGATCCATCCCTTTGCATCCCAGCTGTACATAACTAAGCTGATCTATTGAGAATAATGACACCTCATTGCTTCTCTCACACAGAACCACTAACATAAATGTAACATCAATGTGATCACGGAGATCCACTGCCATGTGCTTGCATATGAAGTATGGATGGGTGCTCATCTTTTTTTGGAGGCAGGAAGAGAAGGTAGGGCCATATATTCTCAGCAGAAAGGCTTTCTGTGAAAGGTGTCATTAGAAAATCCAGATGTTACTGAAAGAAGAGGACGTTTCCTGGAAGCTCTGGCTAGTAGATCAATTACAAGATTAGGATTTTGAGTTACAGAAAATTTAAATAGCATTTGAAAATGTTCTAATGAGGACCTGGGATAAAAATTACAGTGAAAAAGATAATATGGACATACTTTGTGATAGCTTTTAGTTTCTGACCAAAAAACATTTTTCTTATTCAGTTTTCCAAACTCAGAGATATAAAGTTAAAAATCAGAATCAGCTGTAACTTATCTTACATCCTTGAAACTAAAGTTTCCTAATATTTTGTTTGTTCAATTCTTTGTATGGTTGTTTTCAATTTCAATTATTCAGATTGTTTTAATGTAACCAAATAAAATAATATAAATATCTCCAGTAAATTTCAGTGATCATTGACAACAAAGTAATTTTAGGATTATGTATTTCTTTGGAAAGCATGTGTAGAAAGTACTTGTTTTCCTATTACCTCCAGCTTGCAAAGGCTATTCTGCTGTCCTGCAATTGAGGCCCCTCTCTTTTTCTCTGATCCCGAAGCCTTAAGTTGTGTTTATAGCCAGCTGACACAGTGGATGTTACAGTTCCCAGTGGCTGCCAGGTCACCTGGACGTTTTGCCCATGCTAGCACAAGTCAATAGTAGGAGATAGAAACCAAGTTTAAAGATTGTCCTTTGGCAGGAAATCTGCACAACATAGCAATGTCAAGAAAGAACTGCGGAGGACGGAACAGGTACAGAGTTTCCTGACCATTCCTAACCTGAAATGTTTTAGGATTTCCCAATGCCAGATTATTTTCTTTTTATGTTGAATATTTCAGAGTGCTACACTGTGGCATGTAAACAAGTTAGCATCAATTAGCAAAGCATCATAACTTAGAAAGCTCTTCTTTTTTTGTCTTATTTCTCTCACTTCTACCGCCTTGGGAGCTATTTCTTATATTTACAATGGATAATTCTGCTTGATCTGAAAACGTGATTCCAAACACATGAATACTTTGAAGTACTACTACTATAATTACAAAAGATGATTTTTTCTCTTATCGCATTTACTGACTAATTTTTTATCTTTTTCTTTTCCTGCAAAGTCTAAAGTTAGTGAAAAAGAAGAAATTGCTTCTCTCTTTTTTTCTCTCTCTTTCTGTCTCTCTCTTTTAATATATATGCTACATTCTGGAAATGGATTGTGGGGACATTTTTTGTTTATGATGTAAAGTGACAAAGTTGCAGTCAGAGTCCCTGAAATATACGGTTATGTCGAATTTGAAGAAGACATGAGAGCCACAAGCTGCATTGTAAATCCTGGAGGAAAGGGGAGCTATCACAAAACCAAACCTAATTAACAGCCTTCAGAGTATGCAGCCACCTTCTATCATGCACACAGACACACACATAGTTGCTGATCCCAGAACTGTATCAACTGCCAGGTGTATACCCTCTCATCAAATTCAAAGAGACAAAGGGAGATTAAAGTAACATTGTGTATTTAATATATTGATACTGACGTGCATGGTGATAAAGGTACCAAGCATGCTCCTCTAATAACGAGCCAGGGAAAAGACTAGTGATAGGAAGTTGAGATGGGGATGAGCATGATACAAAACTGGGAGGAGTGGCTGATACACCAGGGGTCGTGCTGCCATCCAGAGGGTCCTTGGCAGGAACTTCATGGAGTTCAACAAGGAGAAGTGCAAAGTCCTGCACCTGGGCAGAAATAATCCCAGGCATGAGCGCATCCTGGAGGCCATCCAGCTGGAAAGCAGCTTTGCAGAAAAGGCCTTCGGGGCCCTGGTGGACACCAAGTTGAACAGAAGCCAGCAATGTGCCCTTGATGGAAAGAAGGCCAATGGTATCCTGGACTGCATTAGAAGGAGAGTTGCCAGCAGGTTAAAGGAGGTGATCCTTCCCCTCTACTCAGCACTGGTGAGGCCACACCTGGAGTACTGTGTCTAGCCCTGGGCTCACCAGTACAGGAAAGACATAGAAATACTGGAGAGAGTTCAAAGAAGGGCTACAAAGATGATGAAAGGTCTGGAGCATCTCTTTTATGGGGAAAGGCTGAGAGAGCTGGGACTGTTCAGCCTAGAGCAGAGAAGACTCAGAGGGATTGTATCAGTGTATATAAATACCTGAAGGGAGAGCCTAAAGAAGATGGAGGCAGCCTCTTCTCAGTGGTTCCCAGTGACAGGACAAGAAGCAATGGGCAGAATCTGAAACACAGGATGTTCTTCCTGAACATCAGGAAACACTTTTTTTCACTGTGAGGGAGGTCGAGCATTGATACAAGTTTCCTAGGGAGGTTGTGGATTCTCCATCCTTGGAGATACTCAAAAGCCATCTAGACAAGATTGTAGGCAACTGGCTGTAGGTGGCCATGCTTGAGCAGGGGGTTTGGACCAGATGACCTCCAGAGGTCCCTTCCAACCTCAACTGTTCTGTGATTCTGAGATCTATTCATTAGGTTTCCAGTAGTGTTCTTATTTAGGGTTCAGCTACTTTATTAATGAGATAGTGTTTAATAAGAGTGTTGCTGAGTGATAGGAAGTTTTACGAGGAAGTGTTTGAATTTTGGAGAATATCATATGTGCTCTAAGAAGAATATGAAATACAGCATTCCTGCTTTGGGATTCTATGTCTAAGCAGTGATACTCCACAGTCTATGGTGTGTCAATGGCGGGGACAACATGTTACACTTCTATAAAATGCTTTCAGCTGTGGGAAGAAGAAAGTCAGTGGCTGATTAATAAAAAATATTAAAGCAAGAAGATAGCAACTCTTTTGACTAGCAGCCCTTAGCAGCACTTAAGGAGACTCAGAGTTAAGTAAGTGAAAATTATTCTTGCATTTGGCCATGTATTTTTGAAAACTCTCTTAATGAGATCTGCTAGTAGCAAGAAGATAAAAAGGATTGAAAAAATAGATAGTGTTATTGGGAATTATATATTTCTGTGAAGCATCTTGTTGCCTGATTTGAAAGTGCTGGGAAGGTAAATTATTAGGAAAGAAAAAAAAAAAAAAAAGATACAGAAAGCCCTTGAATTAATATCTGCCTGGTTTTTGAGATAAATGTGGTAGAAAATAAAGGCTATGTAAAATATATTTACAGATTTTAAATCCAAAAGGGACCACTACAATCACCCAGTTTCACCTGGGTTTTAGTGAAATCATTGTAAAAATATTTTGCCGTTATTAAGCATATTTTCCTCTATAACATGTAAAGAAAACAATTCAGGGTTAAAACTTGGTATTTTAAGAATATGAAGTTTTGATACAAAATCTCCCTCTCAAGTATGATTGTTGTTACATGTACTTTTGACTAGTAAATTGTGTCCATAAACTTGAGGAACAACTTATAATGGGAAATAGAAGAAATCAACTTGATAGTCACCACAGTAACTGACTGACTGATTTTGTTTTTTGGCTGTTAAGTGCTCATGACAGCTTTGAAATTCTGATGAACTTTTTAAATTAGAAAGATATCATAGAAAGTCAGAATTCAAAACAAAGAAAGGCAAGAACTAGAATCTAATGAACTTAATTTAGAATAAAGGCTTTTATTGTAATGTACAGTGTATTCTAAACAAAAATATTTGATAAATTGTGGTGAGGAAGAGGATACAAATCACTATATTAATTATTTAATAATAGTGTAAAACAATAATAAAGGAATTGTTTTTCCATCATTATAAATATTTGCTTAGCAAATTCTATCACAAGCTGTGAAAGAATGAGATACAAAAGTCCTCAAAATTAGAAAATGAGAGGAAGAAATCTGAAACATGTTTTAGAGTAACTGCCAAAAATTTATTTCATTATCCTTCCTCATGAAATATATTCAAGTTTATGAAGTCTGTAACTGCATTCTCCTTAAAGATCTGCCCTTCAATGGTGTAAATAACAAGGAAATAGACAAAAAAAGTTTATAATTCTCTAGGAATTATGGCTGTTTAATGAATTAATGATCCATTGATTGACTAATTAGGCTAGAAATGGGTGGGCTGAATTGGGTGTGGTTTTGAGTAGGAATAACAAATTTTGTTCCCACTAGCACACATGAAAAATACATTGAAATTTAAAATGGGTCATATTTGGCCCAGAATACCTGTTTCCATCACATTTCTTTCCAATCTCTGTTTAGGCAGTATCCCAAAATTGTCAGAAAAGTTTAGAATATGCTGTAAATAACAACCATGAAGTTCTGAAACTGGTGTCACATTTGCCTGTTATGTGTTATGCTTTTCTGATAATAGAAGAGGAGTTGATAGGATCTCAGGTATTTCTCAGTTGCTGGATGACATTAATTTATACTATTTTTTTTCTATCGGGTCTGTGTATAGTAGTTCACTAGACAGACAAAGGATTATTTACGGACTATAAAATGTGAAGCTGGCACAGAAGACAAATTGTTCCTTTAAGCTTCTGCTCTTGAGGACCTAGCTCCTCATATACTTAGTAAAGGGGAAGACCAAGACAATTATTTCACTGAAATCTGAATCCAAATCAGATTAACTTTAATGCATTTTCCTTTATTTCAGTTTTGCAGGAATAAGCCATGTGTGTGTCTCAAAGAGTGAGCTGGGAAAGTTTTTCTCTGAAAAATGCTGATTTTTCTGAAGTAAATTTTTCTTTCATGGTAATGTACTACTTTTATTGAAAAATGTGTTAAGAACTCTGTCTTACAAGCAGAACAAAAATTTCTAGTCAAAATAGAGAAAATACTAATCAACCTTAGAAAAGCAAACAGCGTGAATAGGGCAGGGAACACTTAGTAGGAAACATGACACTTTAATTCAAATTTCTGCTCCATCTAGTGCAGATCTGGGACTTGAATCTTTGCCTTCTACATTGCAGGTGAGTGCTATTACTACAGTTTTAAAAGCCGTTCTGGTGTTTTGTCTCTGTCCTATATTGAAAAAAAGAAAAAAAAAAAAGACACTGCAAATAGCCCATAATTCTTTAGTGAGGTCCAACAGTCAAGGTACAGAATGTTCTTTAGATGTGTATTACTGTGAAATAACTGCTCTCTGATTCATACATGGTCCCTATCCTCTGAGCAGCCATGCAACACATCTTAGTTCATTCTTGGGATCTCCGTTAGAGAAAACTGTGATGTCTTCCAAGTAAATCAGGGTGCAGCTCTAAGAATCTGTTCTCTACAGACAGTGTGTATGGGGTTAAAACAACTCTTTGAATTCCTCTTGGCAACTACATCATCAGCTCCTCCTATTCCAGCAGCTTTTTAGATATCACCATCTATTCCTGAGCATAATGCCCAAAGACATGCAACATGCTTTTGGAAGCATGCTGTAAAACACCATTCTGTTCACTCTCCGTATTATGCTCATGCTCTTTGAATAAGAATAACAACAATAACAACAACAACAATAACAATAAAAATACAAATAAAAATATGGGGACATGGGGGCACCATATATCACTCATAAAGTGATCAAGGGCTAAGCTCCATGCAATATTGACTGAACCAGTCCCACTGTATGGTGGACTGGCCTTGAGCCATGGGAATGTGAACCGCTCTGTGTCAACTGAACAGGACAATAATTACTCCTCAGCAGAGTTTGAATACAACCTTTGCTTTGCCTGAGTCAGATCAGGGGTTCAAAATTAGTTCTTTTTCATCTCACTTGAATGCATTAACCATTGTACTACCAAAGGGGCACCATCAGTCTCTCAGGAAAGAAGGCTTATGGCTTTGGCTCCCATGCACACGAGTTCTGAGAGTCAAGACTTAAGACAAACCTCTCCACTATTTCACACTGGCTGCTGGCTGCCTCAGAAAGCATTCTCCAGCACAACTCTTAAGTATCTAGCTCTCTCCATGTGTCATATAACTGTAAAACCCAAGTATCACTGGGAATTAAAAAAATAAAGGATTAAAAAAAAGAAAAAAAAATCAAAAGGTTGAGTCAAACTTCCCGCTGTAGAAGTTCCCTTTACAGAACTTCCATTTCATCCCTAGCTGTTGGTGGTTAGCCCTCAAAAGCCAAGGTATTTAAATGTGCTTCTTGCTAACACTGTTTTATTGCCATCATAGGTGGGCAGAGACGAAACAGAACTCCCAGCTGATGCTACAAGAATTTTTTTCAGCCACATTAATCACTCTGCTGAATTTTGGCTTGTGATACCTTGCATACAGCAAAATAAATAAACTCACACATCAATAACTCATTCAACCACATGGAATTCTACTTACCACATGACTGAACATACTATTGATTTTAAACTAACAGCTATCCAGCTTTTTCATCAATCCAACAGTACCGGTTGCTTCTACTCTTTTCTCTCTTCTTCCGGTCCTATTTCTTTTTTCTTTTTTTCCAGCTCCCAAACTTTTCCTCTTCCTTGATCCTTTCTGCCCAGCTTTCACTGGTAAAGTCAGAAGTGGGTACCTTCCACAGATATGTTGTTTTAGCCAGCGTATGATTTACAAGTCAGAAATCCCATGTATGAGGCAATAGGGCTTTCTTATGGCATTCATGGTCACTCAGCTGCAGTGAATAAAAATTTTCTCCAATTCAAATTAATATCACAATAATATGTTATTGGAAACAAAGAATCGTTGGAAGACATAATCCAAAATAATGTTTCTTAACAGCAAAATTTTGTAGTTTAAGGAACTGAGTCCAGGAAAGCACAGGAGTTTCCACTGTTTAGGTCACTTAAACTAGACTGACCAGCACACTGTGATGTATACAGTAAGGAACAGTCTTGTGGTGGTGGAGAAATGGGGCAGATAACTGGAGGACTTTCCTATTTCCAATTTCTTTTTTTTATATGTTTGCAGCCAATTTGGAATTCATATAAAGCCAAATGAGTGACTGGCCAATTGCGTTAAAAAAAGGATAAGGAGAGAAACGATGTTTCAAGAGGCCTTGTAGAAAAGAGAAATTAGAAAATAAACACAGACCTTGAGGCTAAAATCTTATTTTGCAAAGAAAAGCCCTGTAAGTATTTCTTTTTCAACTTGCTATTGAAGAAGCTTTATACAGTAAATATCATTGTATTTGGAGAGCTCAGCATCTGTTATTCTTTCACATTGATTAAAATACTTTAAATATCAAGACTCATGTGACCAAGATGGTATTAGCTTGAAATAAACTGTTGCTCTCTTGCTATTAGCTGAAAGCATTGCAGTATTTAAAAAATAAGAAAGAAACGGGTATTATTCCTGCAGGGTGAACAAATGGCAAATGGAAATATGCAAATGGATTTTGTCAGGAGCATAAAATATGCAGTCCTTTAAGGTGTTTTTTTTTAATATAATCTGCAAAGATTTAATGTTAAAATCATGATATATTTAAGACATAGGAAGCATTTTTAAAAGATTTTTAAAATCTTAGTTGTCATCTTTTAACATTACAAGTGCATTTCCTTTTAGTTGCTTCTATATTTAACTTTTCCCCATCTAACAGTTTAAAACAGAAATCTGGTTTGTACAGTAAATCTATTCCAATCCTGTGATATTTTTGGACTTTATGCTTTTTTCAGTAGGGGATACTTTTTGCCCTTACTGGGTAGATTTAAGAAAGCAGTAAAGTATGAGAGATTAAAGCCAAGTTGAAGCAGCCAAGTTGATCTGCCTCAGAGGTTAAATAGAGTGATGCCTGTAAATCCTAGAATGGGCATCTCGTATTCTAATAGCTGTACTTCCACAATGAAGCATTATCCCTTAGTGTTTTTTAAGCAGCATCTGTGTGAATGTATTTCATTGTGAAATCCCTTGGACCACTTCAACTCTAGAACATATTGGCGAGTGGGTGGCCAGTCGCACTTGTTATTTGCATCGCCGTGGAAGACAAGGTGTTGTACCCCTCCTGTGCCACGGGGCCAGAGCTGAGCTCAAACTTCAGAAATAGCCAGCAGCCACAGGCCGGGGTTGCTAAGGCAGCGCTCTGAATAGACACATCGCTTCAGAATTCTTCTCTGTCTCCTTCCTAATGACTGGTACCCATTGCTGGATAGCTTTCGCCTGTTGGGTGAAAGGGGATTGCGGCTGTCCTGAAACACAGCAGGAGTTTCTGGTAGGCATCCATTGCAAAAGGCCTGTTCTCATGGTCTTAATCATTCTTTTAGAAGACTAAGGGAGTACTCAGTAGAGGAACATGGGACATGATTTAAAATTTTGAAAAGAAAAGGAGAAGAAAGTTAGCAGACTGCTAGAAGTTGATTTAAGGCTGTATTTCCAGTCTTTCTCTACCATGCAGGGGAGAGAAGCCTATGACATTGGTTATGAAAAAGAGAGCAAGGGAGACTGACATGCTAATCCCTCTTGCAAGCAGAAGGGTAGAAAAGTGTCTAGAGAAGTGCAGCGAATGATCGAATCTTTGACCAGGAACAAAAGGGAATAAACTGTTCTGTGAAAGGAAATAAAACAGATCAAAAAGGGGAGCGAGTGGTCATGGCTGAGTCATTGCCTGTTTACTAGTTTACTCCTGGGTTTTTACAGCTCTGAGTCAGAAACCCTAGAGAAATGTAAGAAATAAGGGTTTACACAACTTGTCCATCCTCTGTTGATATGCTTCTATGAACTACTGAATGCAGTAATGAAAATCAAGTCCTGAAAATTTTGACTTTGCCAAACAATAAACACACAACTGAAAGAAATCGTTGAGCCAAATTTCCTTTCACTGTAAACAGATTTCAAAGAAGCTGATTTATAGGCAGACTCTAAAAACAAAATTTGAGATTTTTTATTTTAAAAATCACTGTGTAACACTTGGTATTTGGTGCAGTTAAGCTACATCTGATTCAATGAGCTGAAGACTGGCAACAGGACAGCTTATATGTATAACAAATGTCTATTTAGGTTTTAAAAATCACTGATCAGAAAGCCCAGTTTAATTATGTTATCTCATTATTTCTCTTCTTTCTTTAACTGTTGTATCTTTCAGCATGTTTTAAATAAAAGTGTTGAAATAAACTGTTTCACCAAAGGGTGATTTGAGTGCCCAAATATGGTACCAGATGCCCTAGGATATTTGAGACATGCATGACCTTGGCAGATGCAACACAGGAACTGCAGGAAATCCATGCCCTTCTAGAGATGCAGCTGGAAGCCTGGAAGGATGACCAAAGGTGCCTAGCCTGTCTCTAGCCACATACTTTTAGGCAACTGATTCCCATGTCAACTCTGGCTTACTGTCATTACAAAGGTTCCCAAGTTAGAATTTTTTCTGGGGCCTGAACTTTATCTGCAGTAATGCTTGTGAAATGGCAAAGCCTATATTTGTGAAGATTTAGGTCATAAGGGACTTTAACTTCAACAGATTTATGGTTTAACTAAGCCAGAATTTGGCAGTAGTGCTTTCAGCCCATCACTTTTCTTTTTCAACTATCTACAGCAAATCTTAAGTTGTTTTTAAAGTGCTTTCGTGAATAGAGGAGACCGGGCAAAACTGTGGCAAAAAAATCAGGTAAGCAAGCTCCTTCTATTGTGTCTTACTTCTCATGGTTGATTGTTTCCTGTTACCACCCAACACCTTCAGTGTTGTCATAGTTTAACCCTGGTAGGCAGCTAAGCACCACATAACTACTTGCTCACACCCTCCTCCCTCTGCTCCCCCCACCCCCCAAAAAAAAAGAAACCCAAAGAAAAACAAAGCCAAGAAACACAAGTGAAAACACCCAACAATTGTTCAACACCAGCTGACTGATGCTCAGACAGTTCCCAAGCAATAGCAGCCCCCCCAAACCTCCCCCCACATCCCAATTTTTATTGCTGAGCATGACGTCATATGGTATGGAATATCCCTTTGGTCAGTTGGGGTCAGCTGTCCCGGCTGTGTCCCCTCCCAACTTCTTGTGCACCCCCAGCCTACTCGCTGGTGGGGTGGTGTGAGAAGCAGAAAAGGCCCTGACGCTGTGTAAGCACTGCTCGGCAGTAACTAAAACATGGTGTCTTATGAACAGTTTTCATCACAAATCCAAAACATAGCCCCATACAAGCTCCTATGAAGAAAATTAACTCTACCCCAGCCAAAACCAATACAAGTACTTATGGCACATACACTGCAAACCTGCATTCACTTACTATTGCTAATATTATTTATGCTGCCTCTGAATTTGAGAAGTAAAATGGTTTCCATGCAAAAATAAGAGTTATCCTCTGTCTTCTCCTTATTTTCACTATTCCAATTTTTTTCCTCACTTTTTCACTGTTATTTTTAGAATTTTTAAATTTCTTTAAAAGATTTTTTTTTCCTTTCTCTTACACGTCAAGATTATTCGTATTCCTTGTTAACTTACTTTGGTCTCTGTTTCCCTGGCTGGATTATACCAAAGTGAATTTTAATTGCTATTTTTTCCATTATTTCAGTTTCAATAGTAGATTTCCTAAGTGTTATAAAATCTCAGTCAAAATTCCACTGAGCATTTCACATTCCCTCCAAGTCAGACTTTCTGACACAAACCTAGTGTGTTTCTTTCTCTGCTAAGAAGCCTCATAAGTACACCAAATCTAAAGATTTCTTTTGTTTGCCAGATACTGCACGTTCTCAGTACCAACCCTATTTATACCTGTCTCAGGTCACTGCATTATACACAGAACTGCCTCTAACCACGTAGGTTATTTAGCAAAAAAACCCCAAACCAAACAAAAGAACCAAACCAAAAAAAACCACCTCTCTTTCCCCACCACCTCCCTCCCAACAATTTATAGTTCCTTGGGAAAAAAAAATCCTCCTAGGTTTTTGCTTATTTTCTATCAAAATCTGTATCAAGGTAATTACTTTTCCTCGATAAAGATTAAAGCCAAGATCTAACAGGCCATGCTGAGTATACTGCCATATCTGCTCTAACTGCCCAAGAGATCTGTAGATACATCAGTGAATTACCTGACTGCCTTTATTATCCAAATTTCTATCAAAACTTTCTGTACTGTCATTCCAAGTGTTTATGCCATTTTTCTCAGCAGATTCATTTCTCAGTAATGTTGCTATTCTTGCCTCCTGTTTTTTCCCTATCTGTGCCTTATATCCTGACACTTTAAATCATCATGCTCTGTATTGATTCAGTAAAGTGCACTGTTCCACTCATTTCATATTGTACATATAAGTGAAAATCAACAAAAATGTTTGTGGGAAGTGAGGAGGACTGACAAATATGTCATTTTCGATTCACAAGTTTTACACTGATTAATTGGTGAGCACTCAACAATATGAGTAACGATTGATGGTTTCACAACTGTCTGTAGGTGCCTGACTGAATAGGATTTTGGTGCCTGAGTCCCTAGTGAAATCAATGGAAATTAGAACTGTGGTCCCTAAATAGCTTTGTATTCCTGTCACCTGTAATAACTACCAATAGGACAGATATAGCTTGCTCAGTGATGTTTAAATATGTGTGAAGAAAACATAGCAGCTTATAAATTTAAATGAGTTATGAAATGAGAAAGATTATTAAGAGCCTGATCCTACAAATTCTTATGATTGTTCTGGTCTGTAATAATAGGTAAGTAAACAATTTAATTGATTTTGGTCACATTCTGATTATTTCTTACTGTGTTTTGGACGCTTCATGTAGAGGATGTCTTTCCAGGAAGATCTTTGCCAGTGGCTGCACCATAGTGATGAACCAGAAGTTCCATCATAACAAGACCCAGAAGTCCTGCAAACTGCATTTCTTATGAGGAAATGCAGAGCTTCAGTGGGTGCAAGGATTAACATGAGGCTGACCTGAAAGAAAATGTTCTGTGTACATTCCCTAAAGGAAAAAAAAAATAAATAAAAGGGTGGCAATCTGACATTTACCCATGAAAAATGTCAATATCGAGGAAAACACACATTCCACATTCAGCAGATTTTGATGGAAATTTATCAACAAGTTCTACTCAAAATCACTATGTACTATAATGTCCTTAAAAGGAAAAAGTTCTTTCAAAAGAAAATAAAAGCAGTAAATATATCTGTATAGAACCAGAGCAATATTTTTTTATGTTAAGTGATAAAATGGATTGTTATCCAAGCAGCTTTGTTTTTCTCATCCAACTTCAACTTCATGTCTATTTTAAATCTGTCAAATTAATGTGCAAGAATTCCTCCCCCCCCCCCCCATTTTTCACTAAGTATTGATGACATACTACCAGTTTGTTTGGGTTTTTTTCCTCAGGATAAGAAGTAATTGTAGTCTGTAGTTTTGGGGTTTTTTTAATTATTATTTTTAAGTTCCTGTTATAGTTGCATTTGGTTTTGTTCAATATAATGCTGTGTATCATTTCATGTCTTGAACATCTGCAGCATATTTGACCTGGGGGAGTAAAACAACAACCATAAGATGTATGCTCCTGATGCAGCAACATAAATATATTACTGACTATTAAATGTAAACATTTATCCCCATAGTTACTGCTGCATGGCATTTTACTTTCCACAGCTATTTATAATTCTATGTAAAAGGTCTCTTAGGAAAAAAAAAAATGGTACCAGTTTATAACTATTGACTTTTTAAGTGGACATCACTATACTACCCTATTCTGAGGTATGACAGACACTTTCTTAGCAGAAAATATTTTCTAATCCTTTCTTATCCAACTTCATCAACAAAAAAGAAATCTTAGGTTGAATATTCCATTTGTTTGTGTTATGCATAGTCATTAATACTTGTGAAAAGTGAGTTAAAAAAGATGTAAAAGGATAATAGATTGCCCAGAGAGGTTGTAGATGCCCCATCCCTGCAAACATTCAAGGTCAGGTTGGATGGGGCTCTGAGCAACCTGGTCTATTTGAAGGTGTCCCTGCTTATTGTAGGGGGTTTGGTGCGCTGGGTTTGGCTGGGGTAGAGTTAATTTTCTTCATAGGAGCTTGTATGGGGCTATGGTTTGGATTTGTGATGAAAACAGTGTTGATAACACAGGGATGTTTTTGTTATTGCTGAGCAGCGCTTACACAGAGTCAAGGCCTTTTCTGCTTCTCACACCACCCCACCAGAGAGTAGGCTGGGGGTACACAAGAAGCTGGGAGGGGACACAGCTGGGACAGCTGACCCAAACTGACCAAAGGGATATCCCATACCATATGACGTCACGCTCAGCATATAAAGCTGGGGGAAGAAGAAGGAAGGGGGGGACATCAGGAGTGATGGCATTTGTCTTCCCAAGTAACCATTATGCGTGATGGAGCCCTGCTTTCCTGGAGATGGCTGAACACCTGCCTGCCAATGGGAAGGAGTGAATTAATTCCTTGTTTTGCTTTGCTTGCGTGCGTGGCTTTTGTTTTCCCTATTAAACTGTCTTTATCTCAGCCCACGAGTTTTCTCACTTTTACCCTTCTGATTCTCTCCCCCATCCTACCATGTGGGAGTGATCGAGCGGCTGTGTGGTGCTTAGTTGCTGGCTGGGGTTAAATCATGACAGTTGGACTAGATGACCTTTAAAGGTCCCTTCCAACCCAAACCATTCTATGATTGCACGAATATTCTACACCTAGGCAGAGAAGATATTAACAGCTACACCAACTGCAAGGCAATAGGAGGCCCAAAGTATTACTTCTCTATTGTGCTCTGTCCCTACAAAACTCACATGATTATATAGTAAAACAGCTCCAACTCCAGTAAATAATCCAAGTGGTTGTTAGTAGGGCAACATCAGGAAAGCAAATCATCTTTCAGAAGCAGCTTCCTGCCTGTGCCAGTGCTAGGGCTAAAGTGTGGACTGAACTTATGTTTTCTTCCTCAGGATCTACTGGCAGCTGTTTCAACCTTTGCAGAAGTTAAAAGAAATAAGTACAACCTCAGTTACATTACACACTGCTTCAAAAAGTTTGTAGCAATGCAGCATCTTTGTGTGCTGGCTTCCTGACTCCAAAAAACAGTGACCCACTTTTTAAGTGGTCCTCAGTCTAATACCCTCTTTTGAAGTATGATAGATATTTCCTTAGTAGAAAATATTTTACGTTAGCCTAATAATTCTGCAATAGTCCCTAAAAGCTTCGTTTCAGTTCATTTAGTTCATTTTTGTTTGAGACTTGTGGCTGAAATACATAGGCTATAGCAGCTTAATAAGTTACATTCACTGGCTGATCCTCAGTTAATGTATGTGCACTCTTAACCCAGCCCACTGCCAGACAACACAATTTCCTGTAAACTTCAAAGGAAAAAGTCGCAGGTAATCTGCATTACTCGGCAACTGAGCCAGGCCAGGAACAAGTGTTTGGGCTGTACCTTAGCCTGTTGTGTCTTCTTTACTCAATCACTCATGTCTGAGCCTTCTGTCGGTCCCTGGAAATGCCAAATACCCATCTAAAGTTCATGATCGTGATCATGAAAAATGTATCAAATACATGTCAACTTTTCTAAGAAAATGATGCCTGCAAAATATACAGTTAAGTCTTCTGTATTTCTTTCTCTCTCCTATTAAGTCCACATTTCTTCACTTATTTCCTGGAACAATACTGTTTTCTTCATTGACCTAAGAGTTATACAAGAGTCAGAACATGAACAGTTAACTCATTTCCTTAATATATTCCCTTCTCTTTTTTATCACCTCTCCTTACGGTCACTGGTCTTTATGTCAGCTCGTTTCTCTTATGCTATGCCTTTAATACACTTACCCTTCCACTTACATGACTGCTCATCTTCCTCTGTCACTTCTTCTAAGTCTGAAAACATTCATGTGTGCCATCAGTGAAGCTCACATATTCATTTATCATTCGGAGGCAGGCTGTTATTTTTTTCTAAAATCTGATCCCTTAGCACTACAGCCAACCAGCGTTTGCAGTAATCATTTCCCACATTCTCCCCCTTGAAGAGGATTAATCCTATCTTTAATACTTCTTTTCCCTTCCTCTGATAAAATGTGGGGGAAAAGGCTGTTTGTGGTCAGCACTTCTCAGGCTGGCAACTCTGCCCTCTGGTTCAATTCCTTTTTCCTTCCTTTAAATGCACAGGTGCTGTACTGTGGTTAGGCTCTACAAGTAATCAATCCCTTTTCAGCCAAATTGGTGCGGGGGGATATTTTTCGTTGGGACATTTAACTGGTACTGAAGAAGCAGGGGTTAAGTTGCTCGGTTTGTTGCAGATTTTTCTGTCTGACTGTGGGCAGCTCACCATTTCTCTGTATCTCAGTTCCAAGTCGGTAACATGGAAGAAAAATATTTTCTGCTTTTCATCTTTTGTCAGGATGTTCAGAGAGAGAAACACTTTCTCTCTAACACTTTTAATAAAATTAGATTTACTATCAGTTAGGACTTGAACACAAGTATTAAATAGTAATTATAATTATCTGGTTGTTTCTCAGGGAGAATAGCAGCTGTGGTCTTTTCTGCATAGTTTTCTTGAACCGTTTTTAGAGTAATGAGTGATATTTTTCCCTGTTTTTTTGACACAGAAGAGTTATATGAAGATAGTTCTTTCACACAACAATCCTTACCCTTTTCCAAAAAAGAAAGAAAAAAAGTTTAAATAACCTTTTAAATGAAATATTGCAATAGTCCAGCATTTTAAGGATGAAAGTGCAGTTTTCTAAAAGGTCAGTTCGGTCCCTGAGAATGTTTTCAGTTTAGACAATACATTATGAACTCCGTGGAATCTAGCAGCAATTTTCAACACCACTAACAATAGGAAGTAAATTCCAGTCATTCACAGTAAGATGGCAATGTGGTGACATTTGATGCTTGACTATGTGTGCTTTGAGTTACTGCAAGAAACTGCCTGCTGAGGGAGAGAACCTTTCCCTAGTTAACTGGATGAATTTTAGATATAGGTCAAAAATAAAAACAGAACAGTTTATAAAGTGATTGCAAGTCATCAGCTGTGTGGCAGTTTCCCCCACCCTCATTTAGCAGATAAGATTTGAAATATATCAAATTAATAAATCCCAACAAAACCAATAATCTCACATTTTCTGTACAGTTGTATTTGACAGATGTTTTTATCTTTTACTTCCATTACGTTTTATTTTCCAGATGTATGCCCTTGCTCTCTTAAAACTACAGCAGTTCCACTAGGTAGTAAAGCAATAAGTCTATAGAACATTCTTCTGAAGTGCCTGCTTGTTTCATAATTCCACTTCCATATCTTTAGTTGTTCTAAAATATATTGAACCGTCAATGTGGGGGTCAGGAGATTAGAACACTTTGTAGTTTCTCTGCCAATGCCTTTGTTTAACTCTGAAAATAAGCTACACTATCAAGGGAGTGATGAAATCAAGGATACATAGAGTCACAAAGGCATAAAAATGTTAAACACTCTATACTGCTGACATTTCTTAAGAGGGAAAGTGGTATCTCCGCATGTATTTACTTTAGGTACCACCAGCAAACTGTCTTTATTAAAACTTGTAAAGAATACAAAACAGCACACAAGGGTGTTGCAATAAAAAAAAAAAAAAAAAAAAAAAAAAAAAAAAAAAAAAAAAAGAAAAAAAGAGTTGCTCTCTGCTCTCAGAGCTACTGTCTCACAGAATCATCTGCCTTTTGACCTTGAAAAGTTACACACTTTGTCTGACCCTGGTTTACTGTCAGTTAGTTTGAATTTCATTTAATCGTTTGCTTTTACCTGGAAATCAGCAAACCTCATGGGGCTATCTTGGAATTTTGTGAGCCCTTTCTGGTTTTTCATAATATTGAAGGCAAACATTGCATGTTTTCTTATAATTTCCTAGGAAACAGACAGAATGAAAACAAAATGTCTTTCAGAACTCCTAAAAGGACAAAAGATCATAAGATAATATTTATTAATATCGAACTTTTGTTTATATTTAAATAGAAGCTCATACTGACAGATAACACTGACCCATTCGAAGTAGAACAATTTTATGGACAGGGATAATGAACTAGGAAGTCACAATAGAGTTTGAAGATGAATGGTTTTGTGCTTGTGGGAAATCCAATATTAACATATATCAGAGAGAAAGAGAGAGCGAGCATGCATGATGGGACATTGTCAGGCCTAAGAGATGAAGGTGTTATAAGAGTCAAAAAGAAAGTAAAATTGTGAACATTTTAGCTTATGTTCAGGTGTATATGACTGTGTGATAACAAGCCAAGGCTTGTTATCTGTGAAGCTCCACAAAACCTCCAAAGCAGTCCTTGAGGTCCTGGAACTCATTCTGGTTCACAGTTGTCTAAAAGTAGAAAAGTCTAAAAAATTTGGAGCTCTCAGTCCAAGTTCATTGGCAGAACTTAGGGGCAACCAGCAAAACTGAAAATCAAAACTTAATCATGGATTTACTCATCAGACATCTGCCTCCACTACACAATACAAGACACAGATTACAGCCCATCTCAAACCACATCAGAATCTTCTGAAAATAATACTCCACTCCAAAGAAAACATCCAACTCAGGACACACAGAATGGATCATTAATGCCTTCTTCCATTTTTATCTAAGCTTGTGGACAGCCTCTTTATGAGTGCTTATTCTACAATGAACTTAAGATGTTTTCCACTTTTCCTTGCTTTAATTGTTACCTCATCTTGTTGAAACATTTATAAAAGCAAAACAATGAAAATTAAGGCTGAAAATTAGGAATCAGACACAGAACAAAGGCCAGTGTGACTTTCCAGTTAGCCTAGTGGTTAGAAGCAATGTTCTCTGACGGAGGGAGGAAGGTGAAGCTAAGTCCTTACCTAAACTTGTCTCCCATTAATACCTCTAGAAATCTTCAGAAGATGCTTAAAAATAGCATACCTATTTTTTTTTGCATAACTTCTCCAAGATACAGCTTGCTTTTTTTTTTTAACCTATTCCCCAGATGATGATCACCTTGTGTATAAATTATGATATTGTCCTTTTCACTGTACTTAATAATTCAGTATTGCCCTGAACACATCCATTAGGAACCATTCTGCAAAGGTACTATTTCTAACCCATTGCTTTGATGAAGTCACCATTCTTGGAATTGTATTCTCAGCTCCTACCTCAGATCTGTCCATGGCAAAATTTGTTTCACTTCAGACAATCACTTCTAGGCTTATCCCTGGCCTGTGCCTCACACCTAGCAGGATGTCCTTGTAAAAATCCCTGTGGTTGATATTTCCACTCTATTCCGTATAGATTCTCAAACCCTTCTTCTCTCTAGTATCTGAACACAAGTGAATCACGAATTAAGAAATACAGGTAAAATTTGTCACTTACTTAAACTTTAGCTTCGTATATATTCCCATTGACAAATACATATGTGCTGAGGATATATTTTGAGACATTGAGGATATTGAGGAAACTGAAGGTAAGGAGAGAAAGCCTTTGAACTTGTCTGGTTAGTCTATGGGAAGCCAGCATAGAGAGAGGAGTCAGGTTTGTACTGCAGTAATTTAATACTGTGCTTTACTCAGAAAGTTATACGATTTACACACAAACTGCTTCAGGCACAATGAGTGTGCCTTGCAAAAACAATCGTTCTCTAGGGTAGGTAATTCTATATATTTGAAGAACAGAAAGCTGTTCTTATTCACATTTGGATTCTAAAATGGCTTTTTTAAATTGTCAGTTTTCATATGCTTAGGAAATAATTGGGTCCTTCCATTCTTTTTTCACCAGTTTTAGACTGGACATCACAAAACAAGCAAATAAACAAAAACACAAATAAAAAGCCTTATAAAAGTGTCTGGGATATTATTTTCCTTTAATATCTGCAAAAGGAAATAATAACTTCAACACAGTGTAAGGTAGATAGTTGTTACCAAATAAGCACACATAAAAAGATTTTGAGTATCCCACTAGACACTTATCATATATAATACCAGAGAATACTTCTCTTCTGAGTCCATTTAAATATTGAGACAAACAAGTTATGCCAAATAAAATCCTCAGTTTAACCTCAGGATTAGATTCAGGCGGACAGGACAGTGAATAAGATTTCTCAAAGCCTAGAAAGTAACACAACTAATAGTGCCCCAAAGGAATGGAAATTCTCACCAGGAGTTCATGTAGAGAGAAAAAAAGAAAGTACTCAAAAAAGACTTATGATGCCTTAGCAGAAGGAAGGATCTAAAGGTATCGCTCTTAACTTTTGACCTGGCACACCAGTCCTTTGAGACCTCTGCCTTCTGGATGAAAGGGAAAGAGAAAGAAAAGATGGGTCCTAGTTTCACCTGGACAAATAAGAATACTATATTCTTCAACTGTGTGACCTTGGCTATGTGATTTACCTTATTTGGGAGAATAGGCAAGAGCAATCTATGCATATAAAGAAGATGTCAAAGTTTAGACAATACTGAAATACTTTGGGATTTTTATATATTTAGACATAAATATGCAGATATCTAGCTACCAAGAATTTTCTTTAAGCACCATGATTCTCAAATCACACTCCCAAGAAGGCAAAAGTCTTCAAACATCCTCTGAAGCACTTCTTTTTTGACCTGTAAATAGTTTTATAAATCTGTTTCACTGAACATTATTTCATAGACTGCTGTTCAGCTTTCATCTGGGTATTTGTTTATAAGTAATCTGGATATTTGTTTACATGTAATTGTGCAAGACAAGGACAACATACTATTTATCTACATATCTAATCTTACTTACATAATGCAATGCCATCCATTAATGTGAGCTTACCTTTTTCTACTCCAACTGAAGAGATGTTAAAGAGGGAAAGATACCTGTCTGATTTTTTATTCTATTGTAGTTGCTTTATTTCAGTGGGATGCAATCAGTTTCCATGTGCTTGTGCAAAACTTTTTGAAAATGATTAAAACTTGTGTCCTATATTTCTTTAATGTCCTTAAATATTTTTTCTTTATCTGGAATTCAGAGTTTTCCTTTCTTAATTAAAAAAAAAGAGCAATATTATTATTTTCCATGTATGAAGTTTACCTTTAGTTCGCTAAGCTATTATGTAAAGTCATAACATACTGGTCTCTTAAGTACCAATAAGAGGCTTTCTATATCTCTACAAGTAAGAAAGAGAAGGGAGAACAAGACAGAGTCCTGAAGTGACCTGTTGCCTGATAAATGTCTCACTGTAGAACAAAGTTCTATATGAGATTTATACTTGAGAGCTCTTAGTTATGCCACTGGTTCAAAGACATGTAAAATGTCCTGCTTAAACTGGAATTATGATGTAAATAAAGGTGGGAGATTTTGGTTGTGCAGTCTCTGAAAAGAACTCTCTTCAAAGGCTCAGCTTGCAATATGCATTGATTCCATCTGAGATGATGGTCCTTTTTGTTCATGGGGTTCATTGAACCCAGGAGAAAATTTTTTATAATATTGGAAGCTTAGATACCTTAGCATAATTATGTGGCACTGAAGAAATTTGAAATCGTGTCTTTGATACTGCGTATAAGTACAAGTGAAATAATTTCCAATTTTAATCTTCATTTTGGAGTTGCTGGCAAAGGTCACATGGTGTATGAAATGAGTGGAATTCTGGTCTGACAATAAGACTAAATCTGTACTAAGAAACAGGCCAGAAATCTTTTTTAAGTCAGCACGGTATAGATCATAGCTAATGGCTAGAGGGTCTAACACTTAAATGTAACTACAAACGAACTGATTACTGGGAACGGTCTCTGACCTGAGCTAGCTCCTAGGCTGTACCTGGGCATTGTCTGAGATGGTCCAAGCTCGCAGAGCACAGAGCCGTGCTAAGGACTAACAGGAAGGGCAACTGCAATGCTGGTGCCTGGGCCCATGCTCTGGCCCTGTTGATTTTACTGGAAAGCAGCATAGCGTAAAAGTCACAAGAGTGTTCAACAAGAATATTTAACAAGAGAAAAGAAAAATATCCAAGTTTTTGAAAGTCCAGCTAAACAACTTTGTGTTTAGCAAGGCCTGCTCTAAACTGAACCTCTTCAGCTGACCTTTATTTATATCTTGGAGATTTCTTGCCTGTGTTTTAAACAAAAAGATAATTTATCCAGGAGGCAAGATGACATTTCAGTTTCTTTAGAAAATAATAGATAGCTAGAAAAAGAGAGAAAACATCGTCTGTTTTTGTTGTATTTTTTTAAGCAGGATGTTTTAGAAACCTTATCTTAGTAAAACAAATAACCTTCTCCTTCAGCTGTGAACAATAGCAACAAAAAACTCCTACCACAGTCTTAAAATCCGCAGAGTAGAAAACTCCTTTATAGTCATAGAAAAATATTGTAGAGCTTTAGAAGATGCAATGACTGAAGCCCCAGACCTGAGTGAATTATAACAAAAAAGAGAATGTCCCAGTGGCCAGCTTTAATTGTTCTTTATGCACTTGAAAATGCCACGTAAATGTGAAAGATCCAGTTACTGGATTTGCTATGTGTGTTTGATAAAAGACACATCAATCATTACTAGTTATGAGATGTTTCCATAAGAGGGCTTAAAAGGGAAACGCAGCTCAGTTTTTGTGCTGCAGACAGCATCCAACAAAGACTGCTGTTGTTGAGCTGGCCGCAGAACTGTCAGCCCTGCCTTTTGCTCTACCTTTCTGAAAAGCTGTTTGTTTCTTTTGTGACAGATAAGGATGGGGGTCGTTATTGTTAACAGGCAGAAAGGAAGAATGGGGTACAAATTTTGCTTATGCTGTTTGGTTTCTCTTCCATCTTTCTCCCTTTGCTTTTAAATTTAATTTTTCTTCAGGTGTCCTTACCAGTTTCACACCCTCACTCTCCTCTAGTCTTGTTTCCCTGTGCAAAATGGATAACAAGTTATACTGTAAGAAATGCTTCACTAATTCCTTTGAAGGTCAAAAATGTAGAGGCAGTGTTGTCACTGAACTCTAGTACTGAAGGGCAGTATCTTAACCATCAACTTAGAAGATATCCAGAGGCAGTCATCCCTTCATTTGTCACATTGCATGGAGTGCAAGGAGTGAGTGAAAATTAAAGCCAAAGAATGAGTGAAAATTAAAATTAAAATGAAATTAACCACTAAAAAATTAGTTATTAATTTTGATTCCAAGCCCAGCTCCAACAAAATTTCCAGTTAAAGCTCCAATGAATATTTACATGGTTTCTCTAAAGACAAGAAGTACTGAAAATGTCCCATGCCAGCTTATGTCATAAAACTATTCAGGAAGGACTATTCATGAAGTCCTTCTCTTGAATGATGTAGACTCAAAACACGTCAGAGGGAGAGCAGATTTAACTTGGGTCTATGACATCCTGGGTGAGTTCCTGACCTGCTAGATAAAATCTCTTTCAATGGTTTTAGACATCTTTCATCACTTTTTTTTTTTTTTAAATTTGATGCACTCCTTGAGGGAATAATCAAATTTCCCCTGTTTTTCCCAGAAACTGTTAGGTGAATTCAACCTGAAATATCTAATAGATACCTACTATATTTTACATTTAGCTATATTTTACATTTAATTCTATATTTTTGGCAGAAGAAACATGCCCGGGTCAACTTACATTTATGCCTAAATGACCTTCATGTACAGAGAGACATTCACATATGAAAGAGCATTATAATTGCTGTATCTTTCATTGGTACTCCATCAATCACTGACAGTTCTGCTTTTAAAGGTACATGCTCTGGATGAACATAACAGGGTTTTTTTCACCCATTTTGACAGCTTCTGTAACAGATAGCAAGTTGTTATCTTTCAAAACCTGATTCTCCTCTTATTTATACCAGCATGACTCTGATTAACTCTACTTGTTTTTATGGAATTAAATAAATATTAATTTGCACCATTATGAGAAAGACTGAAATTAAGATCACAGTGCATTTGACAACCTTTCCTACATAGTTGAAGAAAAGGAACAATTATATGTTAAAACTAGTTTTTATTTTATTTTTTTTCAAATCACAAATTTCTGCTAGACAGGTTCAGCTCCACAACAAGAAAAGAAAGAAAGAAAGAAAGAAAGAAAGAAAGAAAGAAAGAAAGAAAGAAAGAAAGAAAGAAAGAAAGAAAGAAAGAAAGAAAGAAAGAAAGAAAGAAAGAAAGAAAGAAAGAAAGAAAGAAAGAAAGAAAGAAAGAAAGAAAGAAAGAAAGAAAGAAAGAAAGAGAAAACCCAACCAAACCCCCCAAAACTAAGAACAACAAAAAATCCCTTATTCTCCTCCCATTTACACTTAGAGCTCCATTGACTTTAAAAGGTAATTCTGGCTTACACCAGAACGAGAGAAGAATCATGTTGAATGCACCTCTAACTGTAAGTAATATTTGGCATGTGTGTGCAGATGCGATATATGTGTATGTAAGCATGAACACACAATCTCCAGACCATTTTTGTGCAATATTAATAGCAATTTTGACATGTGGGGAGGTACACTCTTCAGACCTTTTTTTAAGACAGTAATGAGAGCTTTCGGGACTGATTCTTCAGCTACGTGTAGACCCACAAATATAATTGTGGAAAACCTCACATCCATAAATATTTTCAGTTCCAGGCACCCCTTTCCCCTCTGTGCACATTTGCATACTACTGGCTCCTTTGCCCTAGATGCACACAAAATGGTTCTCCAGTCTTCTCTTTGCCACAGCATAAAAACAATTCCGAGGCTGCCCTGAAGTTCATTTGCTGAGGTTACCAGAGGTACCCTGACATCAACATGTTCAATACTAGGTGCTGCAGGAATTGTATCTTTAAGGTTTAAGGTTTTCTCATGAAATTCTATCCATTACCATTATTTCAATTTGTGTAAAACTTTCATTATGGCTTTTTATTCCTGAAATAGGTTACTGATTAATTTACAGAAGTATTTACCATTTTTTAAATATTGCTCTGATTATAAGGTTTACCGTAGCTTTGTAGTGTTGCAAATTTCCCAGTGTCTCATTTCACACCATTGGGTGTCAGTATGACTTCCAAATATAATTCTTTTCATTTTGAAATAAACATGGCTATATCTTTTACAGTTAGACCTGCTGTCCAAACAATTTCTAAAACTTTCCTTAGTCTCTGAGAACACTGACTTCACCAGGAACTGATATTACTCAGGCACTCTGAAAATTTAACTAATTTTATTTGAGGCCTAAATAGGGAGGTAAGTGTCTGAGGGTAGCCTCTTAAACTAAAAGGCTGCTGCTCTGAAATCAGGCTGCCTCTATCTGTGCATTTTACCAGTAGCCTCGACCGCATCTCACTACGCTAAGGTATACAGAAAGGGCTTTCCAGGTAAGGGATTTTGTGTCCATATGCAGGTGCATTGCTGAGGACTAGGACAAAGATGTAGTTTCTGAAATCAATGAGGCTTGAAGTCAGTGTGAGATCATCCCGTGGTCCTCTAGCACTTTGGGAGGAGGCTGTAGATCAGGACAGACTGAGGAGCCTGGAGGGCAATTCAGCTCACTCTTAGGTAGACTTTTAAAGGCTGGTCCTTTGATTTGCTCTCCATGTTTCGTTGGCTGTATTGATTAAATCTCTTTTAAGTACATAGGAAATGTATATATCTATCTTTTCTTTAGACACCTACATTCAGGTAAATTAAATCTGGATCTAAATCCCGTTCCACCAGACTATTCTTACTAAGCTTATGTCAATATAAGTATTGAATATTATGATAAGGAAATCTGCTGCCAAATCACTACTACAATTAGGGCTGACTTGGCTTTTGTAATGTGAAGACACAAATAACGTCTATCACTGTGTGAGCCTCAAAACACAGGGATAATCCCCTAGCTCTCTAGCAAAGAGATGCCAACTTTTCCTTAGCTGTCTTTTTGTTTAGTTTTTCAGAAGGCACTCAAATCAGATGCAAGGGGATGAACTTTTAAAAGTTGGGTTTTTTTTAAATAAACTTCAAACTTCAGACACAAAGTAGCTCCAGATGTTTGATCCCTATGCATGCTGATTGACAGGGTGAAGGCAAAAGCATGTTTTAAAGGAGTTATTTATTTTTAATACAAATGGACACCTGAACCTTCCTATCTCCTCAAAATATCCATCTTTCAACTCCCTTTCTGCTCATCTTCACTGCCAGATTCATATGTGCCATTGTTCTATTACTTCATGTGTTTATCCTGCCCGCCATCCATCTCTGCATCAGAGCAAAGAACAGAAGCTCAGAAACCTCTGGAGTAGTAAAGCTGCCAGAGGAGCTAAAAGCAGATTTTGGAGACTGGTTTACCCAGGGAGTCTATATGTCACATAAGACTTCCAGTAGGTCTGCTGAAATGCACCTTTGTGGGAGGAAAAGAGCTGCTTTGGGAGCAATCAGGATCCCGGGTGAAAGCTCTTTCTGTTCAGACCAGCTGCTTGCTTAGTCCTCAGAAAACACTGATGGGATTGTTTCAAGCTTTATGCATGTTTACCCAAGGCGTTGGATGGGCATTTCTTTAAATAGAAAAATGAATAACCAAATCACAAATGATTAAGAGACAAATACGATGGTGATTTTTTGTGGGACCTCATCCCACCTGCACTTGGACGTGCAGATGTATTTTTAGTTCACTAGCAGCTGTCTAGGCAAGGGAAGTCATAAAAAACCTGTAAAGGCAGATGATAGAATTAGGACACACAAAGCTCACTTTCCATTGTGGGGTGGAAATGCCAGCAGCTCCCACAAAAAATGCTTTTACAGTTTAGGCCTGGGACTGCCACTTTGATTAACTAGTGTGTACTTCTTCTAAAAACATCCAGTATAAGGCAATATTTTCTTTCTAGGTCTTGGTTTCCCAGTACAGAAAAGTGAGAAATAACCTCCTTCCTATATCCTTTTTCTGTTTTTTTGTTTTTTTTTTAAAGTTGTAGTATCTTCAAGGCACGCAGTTGTACATTTCTCAGCGAGCAGCGGTCTAGCCATCCCTGCATGGACCCTGTATGGTGATGTAAAAGGAATAGCACACCAAAACTGTTCACACCACAGAAAATGAATAAAGGGTCTTCTATGCAACACTGCACTGAAAAATAAATACCACATCCCACAGAATACACTCAGTTGAATTCTGTATTTGAATCTGGAAGAATTATGTATGCAGCTAAATTTTAAAGTCTTTTTCAAAGGCAAAATCAGGATACCTCTTTGGTATTCCTCCCTTTAGCTTTTTAGGAAGTTTAATAAACAGTAGATTTTAATTTTGACAGATTCTGTCAAGTATGGTCAAAGAGCTATTTTTTTTTTGTTGGGAAGAGGGAGAGGACAATTGTTTATAAAAGAATATATGCTAAATTTATTTTCAAAGACTGACATTTTAGAAATCTAACTGGCTTTCTTCTGTGTTTTTCTCAGAGGACAAATCATTTAAATGAAAACAACTGTATTTTATTTTTAGTTTCAGTTATTCAACTTCTGTATCAGGCACAAACTGACATTTGGGGGAATCTATGTCGTTACTCCAATAGTTGTCTAGTTGAAGCATATCACTGAAGGGCTTCTTTATTTAAAAAAAAAAAAAGGGGGGGGGCAAAATCCACAAAAGCACACACAGAAAAACCTTGCAAAAAACCCAGCAATCCACCATGCAGCTAAATCAAAGAGGATAATTTTGCCTGTGTTTTTTGGCAGCACTTGTCATAAGAAGCTATATGGGATTGCAGTCTCTGTATTCACTAGATGCTTCTATGTGTCTTCTTTGAAATGGGGTGGTGTGATTGGAAACTAAAGAAAGAAACCTGCAGTTTGGGGAACTCTGGCTTGCAGGCTCTGCAGCTAGTCTGTCACTTTGATAAAATGGGTCATCAGTGGCATCTTTGCTAAAAGCTTGTTGCTGTTTTTAGTGCTGCATGTCTTTCTCCAGAGAAAGAAGCAGCTGCAAGCTCCACCGCCACACGCCTGCTGTGCGACTGCAGCTATCTAACTATTACGATAGTGTTTGCTTTCGTACACCTTCAACTTTTCAAGGAGGTTGCCTGTTTAAGAAAATTTTACAAAAGGCATTATTGAGGAAGCATGGTATAGCATAAACACTGTCTGGAATCTTTCATAGAAATTTTTTTTGCTTTCTATCTTTCTTGTTCTCTGCCCGATAACATGGAAGAGAATTAATTCTTCCTTTGGTATCACGTACATACAGCATGTTCACAAACATGAGAGAAAAAAAAAAAAAGGAAGCCAGAATACCCTTCCGGCCATGACTAATTTATACCATTCCTGGGACTCAAATCAGTTATTAAGTCAGTATATCAAACCAGCTTAAATGGTTTTGTGGTAATTCATATTTGCAGAGCAGTTCCAGTCCTCCCAGTAAATCTGGACCTTCCTCCTATTCTGTTGAGTTTGCTTTTGGCTCAGCAGCATAGCTGTGTATTTGTTTTGCACCAAAGCATAGCTTCTGGCTATAACAGAGACAATTCAAATACTTTCTGTTCTGCTGGACATGTTTTGGTGCTTTTTATTTTGAAATGATCAAAAACTTAAGTACAGGAAGGTGTTGTTGCTGGAGGATGTTGCCTGTTGCATTTCTCTCTCTTTCCCGCTTATGCCAAATGCACCCCTTGTGGGAATAAACAAGGGAAACAAGAACAAAGAGAGAAAAGAAAGAGAAAATGAAGGGAATCGTAGAACTAGACCACTCTATGACTGCAGGTACTCTACATGTGTCACTCACAGCTCAGATCATTAACAAAAAGAAGAAAGGGAGGGGAAAAGTTATTAATTTGTTTTAAATTGGTATGGGGGAAGATGATCTATTAATTTCATAGTACATACAATTTTCCTCTGACTTCAATAAAAAATGCTGCTCTACTGATTTGATAGAACCAGAAAAAGAGGTAAAGATAAAATACAGATAAAATTCCTCAAACCACATCAGGGATTTATAGCTGGAGTAAGCACTAGTTGCTGTTAACTGAGGAAAACCATGCCCCTATTAGGCCTTCAGGTGGTGATAGATGGTCTGTGGAAACAATTTGGCCTGTAGGAAAGAGAGCACCTTAGGCTTTAATGCAAGTGGAGACCTGGCCATTGATGGAAGGAAGAGGTGCTAATAAGGACACAGAGTGGGTCAGGTCAGTTAGTCTTCGGTTGTTAACTGTATATTCATTTTGACAGTTTTCTGTCATGAACAACAGCAAATCACACAGTCAGAGATAGAGATGCCAGCAATACCACAGGAAGGTGAAACAACTCAGTGAGTCATGGATTTACTAGGGTGGCTAATGCATCTGAGATTTGCTGCCCTGTGGTCTTTTAGCTCTGAATCATGGCATACGTGTGATACAGACTACATGAAATGGTGACAGCCATATGCCTGTGCAGCCAATCCTGTTCAGACTGTGGATGTATTTGGCTGAGACAGTAATATGAAAGACAAAAAGCAGTGTGGCCAATCTATTTAAAAGAAATGTTGGCCTAAATATTCTTGCAGTATTGGAACACAGTCTAGGGGAGCAGCAAGCATTTTTGGAGGTTGCATAACACAAGATATCCTGGCTCAGTTAGAGAAAAACATAATCCTATACAGAGTATGCTGAGTAACCTGAATGATAGTTCACCTAACTTATAGTGAAATGCATACAACAGAACAGAAAATTCATCTCATTTAGTGAAGACGTTAATATGAGATAGCACCATTTGAATGGTTACTGTATCTACCATATCTATATTGTATCTACCATATCTATATTATATCTACAATATAATATTCAGTTCAGCCACAGCAGAGTCCAATAGACATTGGTGTCCCATTCCTGCCGTACCTACCTGCTTTGGCAAAAATCCTGTGTCAATTCATTCATTGGTCAGAATTAACACTTGGACCTTTTTTGGAATAACAGCAGCTGAAGTCATAAACATAGTTAACTTTTGCTCACCACTATCTTCTGAGTGTTTACAAAACTGTATAAAATGTGCACTTGCTCAGGTTTACACATGACTCCATGGAGTCAGTGCAATTCAGAGAGACTGCAGTGTGTCCTAACCATTTCTTCATTTTGCACAGATGGGACAAAACATGCTGCAGAGGTTGAAGAGGCACAACCTTCTTATTGCATTTATTCATCTGAAAACTGAACTGAACTAAATAACTAGGATGCAGCCACATAGGGCTTTAACATTTAACACTGAACACATTGAACCGAGTCCACACCAGCTGGCAACCAGCAAAGAGAGCAAAACAGCCGTTAAGCAGAAATCAAAATTATTCCCATACAATTTTGAACAGACAGGAATTCTTTATTTTTTAAACTGGACTGACACATTTGCCTGGGTTCATTCTGTATGATAATTCTATAAGTTGTTTTACCTACCATTCTGCTGATGAGTTGGGTAGTTTAGATTACACACCTGAAGTGCATACTAAAAGGAGTTACATTAAAATAAATGAGCCTACTCATTTTCAGAGAGCTGTGAGAGAGAAAGGTTTAAATATTCACAGCAGGTGGCACTCCCTATTTCATTTCAAAATGCTGCCAAGGAAAAGAAGAATCTAATAGCTATCTCATGTCAAGAAGGGGTTATAAAGAATATTACATCCGGCATCGGCTTCGGCCTTTCAAAGAAACCAGAAAGACCCCGGTGTCTATATATCATTTGCATTCAGAGCTGACTTGTAACCTATTCCCTTTTGTTCCCTGTGTCATCCTTCCATACCTCCAGCCCCTGATGTCAAATATCCTTTCCAGGGTAAATGTCAGAGGAAAAAGGGAGCTTTTTCTTACGTGGAGAGTTCATTGCCTACTCCTCCCTAACGCTGAAATGTCAGCCATTGTTCTTTCTGGTTAAAATAAAAAGAAACACTATTTTGTGTGTGCCAATTAAAAACATATTACAAAGAATCACTGGGGTGAAATTATACCATAGAGGGTTGGGACCTCTGTGTTTGTGGGAACATTCATAGATGTATTTTGTCCTTACAGAGAAAGCACACCAGCCTCTGAGAAATGTTTTTACTTTTAAAAACTCTGTGCATGGAATATAGACACGATGTGCTGTTGCCCTGTAACCCTGTAATAGAGTACTACCATTGTAAGTAACAGGCCATAAGCTTTGCACTGAGATTGCAAAAACCTCAGGACTGAGGCTCGTCAGGCCTGCTCTGCCTGACATTGCCTTGACCCGTCTGCAGCCTTTTTTCACTCAGTTTAGCAGTAACATACTCAAATGCAATTCTGTAGTCTAGAGAAATGCAGGCCTGGTATGATAGCAGAGTCCTTGAGAGGTGGGGTTGCCAGATATAGTGTGGAGGAGCACAGGAGTCGGACGATAAGGGATGGGGTGCAGGCTGGCACTGGAGACCCCACAGCAATAAACAATTCACCCATGGTCAGTTACAGAAATGCAGACCTGGAGCTGAGCAAAACTGTGTTTAGGGGTGAAAAAGATAGTAAATCCAGTTGTAACATGGAGCTGCAGAGCAATGAAGAAAGAGCAAAGGTGTAAAAGCATGTTAGCAAACATAGAAAAATGACCCCAAGTGGACCCTAGAATTAGGAAAAAGATACAGTCGTGGTTTAACCTCAGTTGGCAACTGAGCACCACACAGACGCTCGCACGCTCCCACCCGCCCCCAGTGGGATGGGGGAGAGAATCGGAAGAGTAAAAGTGAGAAAACTTGTGCGTTGAGATAAAAACAGTTTAATAGTTGAAATAAAATAAAATAATAATAATAATAATAATAATAATATACAAAGCAAGTGACGCACAGTGCAATTGCTCACCACCCACCAACCGATGCCCAGCCAGTCCCCAAGCAGCGGCCCCCCCGGCCAGCTTTCCCCAGTTTATGTACTGAGCATGACGTCACATGGTATGGAATGTCCCTTTGGACAGTTTGGGTCAGCTGTCCTGGCTGTGCCCCCTCCCAGCTTCTTGTGCACCTCCAGCCTTCTCAGTTGGTAGAGCATGGGAAGCTGAAAAGTCCTTGACTGGTGTAAGCACTACTTAGCAACAACTAAAACATCGGTGTGTTATCAACATTGTTCTCATCCTAAATCCAAACCACAGCACTGTACCAGCTCCTAGGAAGGAAATTAACTCTATCCCTGCCAAAACCAGGACAGTATCCAACCCTTATTCTATACCATCTACGTCATGCTCAAGTCCCATATTTTCCAGTACATTTCCATTAATCACCACCCTTTTTCCTGGGTTTCTTTTGTGATATATATATATATATATATACACACACATACACAGATATCATTCCCTTAGTCTATGGGCCATCCCTCTAAAATGTTCATTGAGTTCATTTAGTCCATGACTTCAGGCTCCATCTGTCATAATAATCTTTCAGGGCAGAAAGATGGGGATGGTATGTGGTGTTGGATTGTTTCATGTTGAAGTCTGTTATGGTTCCATCATCACTGTGCTTTGCCCGGTTTCACCGAAGATCATTCTTCATTAATCTGTGTGATTCTTGTTGTAATACCATTGGTATGGCATATAATATTACATAGCAATTGGCATCATACAGTTCAAACCATTGGCTATTCTCACCCAAAATCAAATCCCCTTGAGGTACACATCAGATTTCTCCATCCTTCTGCATTATCCACCAAGTGCACCCAGGTCCTTGAGCAAAAGCAATCCCACGGATGGGTTTGCCTTTGCCCGAGGCAGGAATAACCCAGACTGTCTTCCACAGCGTATGTTTTATGTGCACTACAGGGACTTTATTGCCATCTACAGTACGTAAAAGTTTTGACTGGGCAGGGCCAGCTTGATTGGCAGATCCCCTCATGTTGATTAACCAGGTGGCCTTTGCTAAATGTGTATCCCAATGTTTGAACATTCCTCCACCCACTGCTCTCAGTGTAGTCTTTAACAGTCCCTTGTATCGTTCAATTTTCCCAGATACCCACTTAATGCTATGCTCTTTGGCGCAGGTGTCTATGAGGTTGTTTTGGAAATGGGTCCCATTGTCTGACTCAATTCTTCCTGGGGTGCCATGTCGCCATAGGACTTGCTTTTCAAGGCCCAGGATAGTGTTCCAGGCAGTGGCATGGGGCACGGGATATGTTTCCAGCCATCCGGTGGTTGCCTCCACCATTGTAAGCACATGGCGCTTGCCTTGGCAGGTTTGTGGGAGTGTGATATAATCGATCTGCCAGGCCTCCCCATATTTATATTTCAGCCATTGTCCTCCATACCAGAGAGGTTTTAACCGCTTGGCTTGCTTGATTGCAGCACATGGTTCATAGTCATGGATAACCTGGGCTATAGTGTCCATGGTCAAGTCCACCCCTTGATCACGAGCCCATCTGTATGTTGCATCTCTTCCTTGGTGGCTTGAGGTGTCATGGGCCTACCGAGCTATAAATAATTCACCCTTATGATGCCAGTCCAGATCCACCTGAGCCTCTTCAATCTTAGCAGCCTGATCCACCTGCTGGTTGTTTTGATGTTTTTCAGTGGCCTGACTCTTGGGTATGTGAGCATCTAAATGACGGACTTTTACAACCAGGTTCTCTACCTGGGCAGCAATATCTTGCCACAATGCAGCAGCCCAGATGGGTTTGCCTCTGCGCTGCCAATTGCTCTGCTTCCATTGCTGCAACCACCCCCACAGGGCATTTGCCACCATCCATGAGTCAGTATAGAGATAGAGCACTGGCCACTTTTCTCGGTCAGCAATGTCTAAAGCCAGCTGGATGGCTTTCACCTCTGCAAACTGACTCGATTCATCTTCTCCTTCAGCAGGTCCTGCAACTTGTTGTACAGGGCTCCACACAGAAGTCTTCCACCTCCGATGCTTTCCTACAATACAATAAGACCCATCAGTGAACAGGGCATATTGCTTCTCATTTTCTGGTAGTTTATTGTACAGTGGGGCCTCTTCAGCACGCATCACTTCTTCCTCTGGCGATATTCCAAAATCTTTGCCTTCTGGCCAGTCCATGATCACTTCCAGGATTCCTGGGCGACTGGGGTTTCCTATTTGAGCCCGTTGTGTGATCAGTGCGACCCACTTACTCCATGTAGCATCAGTTGCATGATGTGTACAGGGGATCCTCCCTTTGACCATCCAGCCTAGCACCGGCAGTCGGGGTGCCAGGAGGAGCTGTGCTTCAGTACCAACCACTTCCGAAGCAGCTCGAACCCCTTCATATGCTGCCAATATCTCTTTTTCAGTTGGAGTATAGCGGGCCTCGGATCCTCTGCATCCCCAACTCCAAAACCCTAGGGGTCGACCTCGAGTCTCCCCTGGTGCTTTCTGCCAGAGGCTCCAGGTAGGGCCATTCTCCCCGGCTGCAGTGTAGAGCACATTTTTTACCTCTTGCCCTGCCCGGACTGGCCCCAGGGCTACTGCATGAACTATCTCCCGTTTAATTTGTTCAAAGGCTTGTCATTGCTGAGGGCCCCATTTGAAATCGTTCTTCTGGGTCACTTGATAGAGAGGGTTTACAATCAGACTGTATCAGTCACATATTCACCAAAAGCATGCTCAAGTGGCCATATGTGAATTTAGAACTTACAATGAATGTCTGACAGCCCTGCCAATGAGAGTCCTCTCTCTAACCGTGGAGAGAAAAAACAACTGTCTTCCAAAAAGCTAGTACAGCTAAAACATCAATAGTGCAAGCTTATCTATGCTCTCTTTCCAGTGTGCCTCAATTCTGATTGACAAGGACCATCTCAAAAGTAAGAGGTTATTGCAGTTTCCATGACCCATTCAACGCTTGACCTGTCAGCATGACAGCCAACAAGTGTGTCAGTTAGTGTGACATATTTGTATTAATTTCAGCATTAACTGCAAAAATAACTAGTCTGGACATTCTGGAAGTACTATGACTTGGGCATATAATAAAACTGAACATTGGATTAATCTAAATGGATCTTAATGATGCATATGAAAAAGTGTATAACTTCGGACATAAACATCTGGCTGATGACCGGTGAGGGACTGGTTAGTGTTCATTTGTACCACTGCCCACTACTAGATAGGGTCCAAACAGCCCATTTCGTCATGAACCTACGCCACTGACAGACACTCTTCCACAGCTCTGTTCAGAGCAGTTTGTCCTTCTGGATGGAATTTGATCTCTGCAACTAATGTCACTGTGGTACTGCTGCTGACCACGATGGGTAACGTAGCGTTATCCACAAACTGTTATGTGGGCAAAGATTTGCACGTTGTTTGCCTGTTACTTCTCTGAGAGAATCTCAAATAATCTTTGCATCTGATGCAGCTTTCCTCATTTCATTTTAAACAATAAAACAGGTTTTGTGCTGGGAGAAGATGATTTCCATAATTTTAGCCAGAAGTGAAAATATGCATGGAACAAGGACAGAAATGAATCCTGCAAAATACCTACTGAGCCTTAGCCTATGATATTTTTAAATCACAGTTGCTCATATTTGTTGTGTTTTTTTTAAAAATTTTTATTTTTATTTTTTTCTTTTATTTTAATTTGGTCTCATCTCATTAGACCAGTTTGGTATTACCCCTAGTTCTTCTCACACAATTATTTTCCATGTGCAAAAACTTAGTCCCACTGAAGACATTTGCAGTCCCACTGTTTTTAATGTAAGCAGGTTTTGACCCATTGAATATACAAGGCTTTAAACTGTCCATTTTATAAGACATTTTTTCTTAGGCTGTGAACCCCTGAGGTACTATGCCAAGGTTAGGAAGCTGTGCATAGTTATTTTTGTGCTTTATAAAATGTTTAACATTTTCGGTGCATAAATCATTTTTAACTTTACCTAATTTCAGAGCATAAAGGGCATGTCAAACTTTACTAAACCGAAGCCCCAGGAAACAGTCTATAACAATGATGGATTTTTATAATGATATAACCCTTAATGAATTATTGTAGTTCCTTAACAAGGTTTTAATAAGAAATTTCTTTTGCCAGCATGGTTATTAGTTCTGTCATCTGAATAGCCCTGGGCCTGTCTGCCATAGAATTGTACAACATAATATTTCTTTTTGTGTCAGTCATACAATACTGCAAAACTCCAAGCCATGAATAAAACAAACTTACTTTTCCTTTTTTTGCCTTTTTTTTTTTTTTTTTACTTTAAAGGTCAGGGTTTTTGAATATATAACTTGGAATGAAGACGTGTTGACTACAAGACAATTGTTACTCATGTATAATAGCAGAATGCCCACTGCCATTCAGACACTTTCCTGTATGCTAATATGTCTTGGGGGAATTGACTGCAGTACACAATCTCTTTACATTGAGTGGGTGCTTGTCTGTGTTCTTATGTGTGTTTTTATGGATAAGTTGTACTCTTTTTCTTTAAGGCATTGCTGTATGTTTGAATAGTGTTTTGAATACTCTGATAACCATTAGTCTTTTTTATTTTAGTGGCCATATGTATACTTGTGACCATAGAATCATAGAATCATAGAATCATAGAATCATTGAGGTTGGAAAAGACCTCTAAGATCATCGAGTCCAACCGTCAACCCAACACCACCATGCCCACTAATCCATGTCCCTAAGTGCCGCATCTACTCGTCTTTTAAATACTTCCAGGGATGGGGACTCAACCACTTCCCTGGGCAGCCTGGTCCAATGTTTCACCACTCTTTCAGTAAAGACATTTCTCCTCACGTCCAATCTAAACCTCCCCTGGCGCAACTTGAGGCCATTTCCTCTCGTCCTATCACTAGTTACTTGGGAAAATGTTACTTGGGACCATGTGTGCATGTGTGTGTACACGTAATTATTTACTGATGTCCACTTGAGACAATATAACTACATTCTAAACCATAGCTTTAAAAGACTAAAATAACATTAAACCTGCAAAGTCGAGCAGTAAAATGTTAAGAAATGCCTGCCCTATCTTTGTTCAGTCCTCTCGTGTATATGATATGCTACAGTTATTAATTACTTGTTTAATTATTCAGGAGACACTAAACTAAAGCTGACTGCAAAGAGCTGCAGAAAAAACTTATGAGACTCACTGACTGCATGATATAATGTAGTATGGAATTTCATGTCAACAAGTACAAAGCAATCAGCATGGTTAAAACAGCAGTAAATGCTCATACGCTGTGATGGACTCTAAATTCATGACTGCAATCCAAGAAAAGGATTTTGGAGTCATTGGATATTTCTCAGAAAACATTAGGTTGATACTCTGCAGTGGTCACAAAGGCAAGCAGAATGTTAGCAATTATTAAGGAAAGATTTGAGAAGAAAATATGAAATACTATATAACCATAGAAATCCATAGAAATTCACTTTATGACGGTGCTTACAACTTGAATACAATATACAGTTCTAATCCCTCATTTCAAAAGGATATATGACAACTAAGAAATGTACAGAGGATGGTAACAAGAATGATCAGAGGTAGAGAATAGCTTATGTCCAAGGACAAGTTAAATGCACTAGGAGTCATATGGGGGAGGAAAAAAAAAGAAAAGAAGGAGGAAGCAAAATAAAACAAAGGGAAGCTGAGGAAAGCTGTAATAAAAAAAGTCGAGAGCATCATGGAAAGGAGGAATATTTCTCATGCCAGCAATCAGAATTACATGCCCCCAATTTAATTATTAGGTAGCGAGTCTACAAGTGGCAGAAGGAAGTATTTTTTCACAGGTCACATAATTTCATTGTGGAACTGATTGCCCCAGAATATTGTGGAGGCCACATGCATAAATGGGCTTAAAAAAGTGATTATACAAATTAATGAAAGAAAAGTCTGTCAAGAGCTATTAAACACGATGAAGTGATTCCCCAGCTCAGGCAATCCTTAAAGGATATATTGTCAGAAGCTGCAAGGACATAAAAAAGAAAGGGTTTATTCTAATTTAGCATTATGGTTTTTTTGTTTTGTTTTGCTTTGTTTTAGATGGCTATGTTTAAATTATTTTCTTCAACATCCCTTACTGGCCACTTCAGAGACAGGATGCTGGGTTAGATAGACTTTGGTCTTAAACATTAGAGACATTTTTATCTTTATATATTCTTTTTACAGATTAAAATCTTCAGAGAATGTGTTATAATTGCCTCTGTGCCTTGAAACAGTAATCATAAAGTATTGCTAGGCAGTGTTGACACAAGGAAGAAAAATATGTTTGTACAAGGTATCTTACAGTGTATCTGCTTAAAACCTGAAAAAGTATCTTCTGATCATATGGATGGGTTGTTTTTTTTTTTTTTTTCAAAATATGTGACCTAGCCAAATTTGAGAGGATTTTAATTTAATGGCAAAAAGAAAATCAATAGTAATTTCTAGCCTATATTATAAGCATTGGCCCGAACATTCAGTTGAGTTTAAACTTGCCTTTTGTCCACATTTTCTGTATTCCAGCCTGGATTCGAGACTGGGCTTATGGTTGTCTTTGGGAAATGACAAAAGAAAAAACTCAGACTTAGATGTTCCTCCATGCACCCCAGCTTTTGCAAAAAGGCAGTGTGTCTGCAGGGTTTTCTGTAGGAAAAAATACATGGCTGAGTAGAACCAAGTCTGGAAGCAGGCTGCTGCTATTAATACCATGGGATAAAGCCCTGGAGGGAAGAGGGGCCCAAGAAAGCTGGGTAATATTCAAGGATCACCTCCTCCAAGCTCAGGAGCGATGCATCCCAACAAAGAGGAAGTCAGGCAAAAATTCCAGGAGGCCTGCATGGCTGAACAAGGAGCTCCTGGACAAACTCAAACACAAAAAGGAATCCTACAGAGGGTGGAAGCAAGGACAGGTAGCCTGGGAAGAATACAGAGAAATTGTCCGAGCAGCCAGGGATCAGGTTAGGAAAGCTAAAGCCCGGATAGAATTCAATCTGGCCAGGGACGTCAAGGGCAACAAGAAAAGCTCCTATAGGTACGTGTCCTGGTTTCAGCAGGGATAGAGTTAATTTCCTTCCTAGTAGCTGGTACAGTGCTGTGTTTTGGATTTAGGGTGAGAACAATGTTGATAACACACCGATGTTTTAGTTGTTGCTAGGTAGTGTTTACACCAGTCAAGGACTTTTCAGCTTCCCATGCTCTACTGACTGAACAGGCTGGAGGTGCACAAGAAGCTGGGAGGGGGCACAGCCAGGACAGCTGACCGAAACTGGCCAAAGGGATATTCCATACCATGTGACGTCATGCTCAGTATATAAAGCTGGGGGAAGAAGAAGGAAGGGGCGGACGTTTGGAGTGATGGCGTTTGTCTTCCCAAGTAACCGTTACGCGTGATGGAGCCCTGCTTTCCTGGAGATGGCTGAACACCTGCCTGCCCATGGGAAGTAGTGAATGAATTCCTTGTTTTGCTTTGCTTGCGTGTGTGGCTTTTGCTTTACCTATTAAACTGCCTTTATCTCAACCCATGAGTTTTCTCACTTTTACCCTTCCGATTCTCTCCCCCATCCCACCGGGGGGGAGTGAGCGAGCGGCTGCGTGGTGCTTAGTTGCCGGCTGAGGTTAAACCACGACAGTACGTCAGGGATAAAAGGAAGACTACGGAAAATGTGGGCCCTCTCTGGAAGGAAACGGGAGACCTGGTTACCTGGGACACGGAGAAGGCAGAGGTACTCAATGACTTTTTTGCCTTGGTCTTCACCAGCAAGTGCTCGAGCCTCACCGCCCAAGCCGCAGAAGGCAAAGGCGGGGACTGGGAGAATGAAGAGCTGCCCACTGCAGGAGAACATCAGGTTCGAGACCATCTAAGGCACCTGAAGGTGCACAAGTCCATGGGACCAAATGAGACCCATCCGTGGGTCCTGAAGGAACTGGCGGATGAAGTTGCTAAGCCACTATCCATCGTATCTGAGAAGTCGTGGCAGTCCGGTGAAGTTCCCACTGCCTGGAAAAGGGGAAACATAACCCCCATTTTTAAAGAGGGAAAAAGGAAGACGCGGGGAACTACAGGCCAGTCAGTCTCATGTCTGTGCCTGGCAAGATCATGGAACAGATCCTCCTGGAAGCTATGCTAAGGCACATGGAGGACAGGGAGGTGATTCAAGACAGCCAGCATGGCTTCACCAAGGGCAAATCGTGCGTGACAAATTTGGTGGCTTTTGTTGCCTTGGTGGCAACGATGGGGTTACGGCATTGGTGGATAAGGGAAGGGCAACTGGTGTCATCTACCTTGACTTGTGCAAAGCATTTGACACTGTCCCACCCGACATCCTTATCTCTAAATTGGAGAGACGTGGGTTTGATGGATGGGCCACTCAGTGGATAAGGAATTGGCTGGATGGTCACAGTCAAAGAGTTGTGGTCAATGGCTTGATGTCCAAGTGGAGACCAGTGATGAGTGGTGTTCCTCAGGGGCTGGTGTTGGGACCAGCGCTGTTTAACATCTTTGTCGGCAACATGGACAGTGGGATCGAGTGCACTCTCAGCAAGTTTGCAGATGACACCAAGCTGAGTGGTGCGGTTGACACACTGGAGGGAAGGGATGCCATCCAGAGGGACCTTGACAGGCTTGAGGAGTGGGCCCATGTGAACCTCATGAAGCTCAACAAGGCCAAGTGCAAGGTCCTGCACCTGGGTCAGGGCAATCCCAAGCACAAATACAGGCTGGACAGAGAATGGATTGAGAGCAGCCCTGCGGAGAAGGACTTGGGGGTACTGGTGGATGAAAAGCTGGACATGAGCCAGCAATGTGCGCTCACAGCCCAGAAGGCCAATCGTATCCTGGGCTGCATCAAAAGAAGCATGACCAGCAGGTCGAGGGAGGTGATTCTGCCCCTCTGCTCTGCTCTCGTGAGACCCCACCTGGAGTACTGCGTCCAGCTCTGGGGCCCCCAGCATAAGAAGGACATGAACCTGTTGGAGCGAGTCCAGAGGAGGGCCATGAAGATGATCAGGGGGCTGGAGCACCTCTTCTATGAAGAAAGGCTGAGAGAGTTTGGGTTGTTCAGCCTTGAGAAGAGAAGGCTCTGGGGAGACCTTATAGCAGCCTCCAGCACCTGAAGGGGGCCTACAAGAAAGTTGGGGAGGGACTTTTTACAAGGGCATGTAGTGATAGGCCAAGGGGTACTGGCTTTAAACTGAAAGAGGGTAGATTTAGATTCAATGTAAGGAAGAAATTCTTCACTATGAGGTTAGTGAGGCACTGGAACAGGTTGCCCAGAGAAGTTGTGGATGCCCCATCATTGGAAGTGTTCAAGGCCAGGTTGGATGGGGCTTTGAGCAACCTGGTCTAGTGTAAGGTGTTCCTGCCCACAGCAGGGGGGTTGGAACTAGGTGATCTTTAAGATCCCTTTCAACCCAAACCTTTCTATGATTCTATGATAATCAGCTAAAGTATTTTTCCCTATAATTGTTCTCAGAAATGACATAACTGTTTTAACTACATCATTTCAAAATTCTGCTTGAGCCAAACATAAAGAAACTGGAGATCTTTAAACAAATAATGACTGGCAAAGTTGTAAGCACATAGGGTCTTAGGGAAGGAGAGGGAAGTGTGATGGAGATTCTGTATTACCAACTCTGTATGTAATTTATTCAGGAAATTGATAAGAATTTCCAAAGGTTTAATTGAACAGGACAGCAATATGAGGTGAATATTATTGCATTAATTGTCAAATGGGTAAATGAGCACTGAGAGCCCTAATGATACTACTAGTAATGACTGCATTATCAGTCTGAAACAAAGTCTGTTTTAACATTTATTGTAATAATTTAACCACCAATCATAATTCATGGGCAGATCTTTGTAGGCAGCAGGAGTCCCCAGGTTACTGCACTGAGTGTGGCACAACCTATATAAAAACCAGGGGTTCAGGTTGAGAAAAAGGAATAGCCCCAAGATAGGATTTTGGACATTTTTTTATAAAGGCATGTTCACCTTCTTACATGAAGTGAGATCTTGAACACAAACATAGCATTATATATGTTTATTTTCCAAATATTAGACTTTACTGGGTTGGGCATCCCTTGTGATCCAGACTTTTATTTAGTATTCATTTGGCCAGAAAGAAGCCTGTTTAAAAGCTTACAATGTTTTTTTTCCCTATGTACTCTTGTGCTGAAATGTATGGCTGCTGCTGATGCAGCCATATGGTATCACCGCAGTCTCTTCTTTCATTGGGCAAAAAGCATCTCAGACTTAACACACACTTTTCATTGGGTGTGTTACACAGATAAACTAGCCTGAGATGTAGGACACTGGTCCTGAATCATTCCGAGTATTTCAAATAGGAAATAGGTTCACCCCTAGCATGAAGGCCTTCCTGTGGGATATGAATTAAAGCTTGAATACGGAGGATGGACATGAATGTTTGACTCACAGAGCTCAGGTAAATACCCTGCCAACTTCACTACTTTTCTGCTAAGGTAGGCTACACTGTCTTGGCTATCCTTAGAGCATGTTTGATGTAGATAGTGTCGCTATGAAAATGGCAGTTCAAAACAGGTGAAATCTGTATGAGAATGAGACTTCAGTAAGGGCTTACCCTAGTCATGAGCAAATGGTTAGCTGTAGAGCAACATCAGTTATTGGTGGGTTAACCTTGTGGTGAATTGACCTCAGCTGGCTGACAGATGTCCACCCAGCAGCTCTCACACTCCCCCTCCCCTACAGGACAGGGGGAGAAAATAAGATGAAAAATCTCATGGGCTGAGATAAGGACAGGGAGATCATTCACCAGATATGATCACAGGCAAAACAGACTCAACCTGGGGAAAATGAATTTAATTTATTGACAATTAAAATAGATTTGGATGGTGAGAAACAAAGACAAAAACTAAAACACCTTCCCCCCACCTCCCCCTTTTCCCAGGCTCAACTTCACTCCTTTGTTCCTGACTCCTCTCCCATGCCCCTGCTCCCCAGGCAGCACAGGAATGGGGAATGGGAGGTTGGGGGTGAGCCTATAACAGCTCCTTGCTGTCGCTCCTTCCTCCTCACACTTTTCCCCTGTTCCGGTGTGGTCTTCTGCATGGGCTTCATCTTCTTTCAGAGCATATCCACCTGCTTCAGCTCCACAGGCTGCATGGAAATACCTGCTTCACCTTGGTCCTCTCCACAGGCTGCAGGGGAATCTTTGCCCTGGCTGCTGGAGCACCTCCTCCCCCTCCTTCTTCTCTCACCTTGGTGTCCACAGGGCACTTTCTCATGCTATTCCCCTCACTCCTCGCTACCATGCAGTGTTTTGCCTTTTCTTAAACCTGTTTTCCCAGAGGTGCCACCATCTTCACTGAGGGGCTCAGCTGTGTCCTGTGGTGGGTCCGCTGGAGATGGCTGGAACCAGCTGGGGGCAACGCTGGCCTCTCCTTACAGAGGCCACCCCTGCAGCCCCTGCCTGCCGATGCCTGGGTATCTGCACCTGATACAGTTTTATGGTGTTACAGGTTCCCCTGGTAGATACAACGTGATTTTATCAGCTTCTGTACTGCTTCAGCTGAAATACAGTGATAGTCTGTTTTCACTCTTCTATACAGACATGATCCATGAAACCTAGGGTTAAATGGCAGTTGAGAAATGTCTTTATGAACACCTTTTTTGTACTGAGTCTACCTGGGATGGAGTTAATTTTCTTCATAGTAGATTCTATGGTGCTATGTTTTGTATTTGTGACCAAAACAGTGTTGAAACACACCAATGTTTTAGCTAGTGCTGAACAGTGCTTAAACAGCATCAACGCCTTCTCTTTTTCTCACTCTGCTGCCCCAGAGAGTAAGCGAGGGGTGGGCAAGAAGCTGGGAGGAGACACAGCCGGGACAGCCAACCCCAACTGACCCAAGGGATATTCCATACCATACAACATTGGGCTCAGCCATAAAACTGAGGGAGAGTTTTTCCAAGGTAGTTGTTGCTCATTGGTCTGCTGGTAGGATGTAGTGAGTGACTATCTTTGCATCAGCTGTTTCTTTTCTTTCTTCCCTTTACTTATAAAACTGTCTTTGCCTTAACAAACAAGGGGTTTTTATCGCATCTTCCCTTCCAATTCTCTCCCCCATCCTGCTGGGGGGAGTGAGTGAGTGACTGGGTGGGGGCTTAGCTGCCAGCCAGGGTCAATCCAGAACACTTCTGCTGAACTTAAGTATCAGAATTCAAGCACCTTTGAAAATGTGGGCAGAAAATTTGTCAGATTTTTGTGGAAGGAAAGAGCTGATGACGTCTGAGATGGTTGTATCTGTGCTAGATGCTCTGTGCTTCCTTTATAGTGGATGATAGGAAGCAGAGACTGAAAGGGCACAATTCATATGATTTGTAAGATCAATGCAGGTAAGACTGATCCATCAGGTATCTTGTTCATAGATTTATTTCGGTTCCAGGTTCTGACTTGGGTGAAAATAGAAGACCAGCCACATTTTGCTGCTTAGGTAACTGTACATGCAAGATAAAGCAGAAATATAAGTAAGTATATTAAAAATATTTTTGACTCTGAAAAAGATATTCAGTTCCTGCTTTAGGCAGGCCTCCATGTTGGCTCTTTCATGGTTCAGCAGTCCTAGTAAGATGAATTTGTATTTGTATAATCAATTATATACAACAACCAGGGCTGAGCAAATAGATGATATTTTACTTCAACAAGCCATTCTTGCAAGGCATTCTGTCAGAAAAGTGATTCCAATCTTTCAATACTAATGTCTGTTCAACTACAAACTTTTCAGAGGGAAAACTTTAAGGGGTAAATGCAAATTATTAACACAGAGTACTGTAAGGAATTACTAATACACACACACAAAGATCAAGTACGTGTCACCAATGTGAGACTTCATTTTATAGTTTAGGCCTTTTTTGTGTCTTATTTGGATCAAATTTATGTGAGACATTTGCATAAGTCAGGAGAGATCTTTATTATATGATTCACCATAACTCATGAGGGCTTTTGTTTCCATATACATAAATGAACTCTGCTGATGTAAAACAGAAATGATTGCACTTGATTGACCCTGAAGTTATACATTCTTGACAAAAAAGGATGGAGCATCTTGAAAGCCATATGCCAACATGTAAAGGAGATGAATTCCAATATAAATATGGTGATTATTACTGGTCAGCACTCTGAGCTACAAATTTTAAAAGCATGCAAGCAGAGAAGGTGAGGAGGTAAGATTAAAAGGCAGAAATATTGATCTCATCCTGCAGCTTTGTGTTTCAGCACATCATTCACTTTCAGCTCTCTGTCTCAGTGGCAAACAGCCTGAACAGCCTGAATGTTTTTCTCTATGTTGCGGCTACTTCTCTATACACAGAGTTTTTTGCAAAGGATGATAGGAAGAGATCCAACATCCTTTAAGGCAGAACAGAACCATGGCATTCTGTTAAAATACATTCATGTAGCATCTTGATTAAATAAGTTAAGTTTGGCTGTACACAGATGTATTTCAATACTCACGGTTAGAGTAATTTCCAATACCAATGTTTTTTCTGGACTTTTTTCAGCAATATTTATATAAATGTGTATAAATGTGTATTTTTTATATAAATATCTATGTAAAATATAAAAATATATATGAATACATAAATATATAAAGATAATGAATAATGAGGATTATAAACAATAAAAGCTGAGCAAGAGAGAAAGCAGAAAGAAGATTAATCATTTAGGAACTTTACCAATACATTATTAAGCATATTAGGCAAGCTGTGATACTCCAATTTGGATTAACTACTTGGAGGAGGACCAGGCTATGTGACTTTATTTTCCGAGGACAATGTACTAACAAAGTATTTGAGATCTGACCTGGACCTCTTGTATTTTGTCAGTACCGTCTATCCCAGTTGAGTTAAAGGGATGTTTCCCACTGGCTGGGTCAGTAGGAGCTGTCATAAACATTTCTCAGTCAGCAGGAGTCATTCTTGAGCCAGTGGGAGCTGTCACAAACCATTCTGACATAACATGTATCACACTGGAAGTGAGATTGACCTCTCCAACCTCTCTTGCTATTATATGCAGGTAATCAGATCACTTCACCCATCTGGTAGCTCAGACTGAGCTCAGCTCAGCCATTCAACCCCTGATGCTACTGGCCTGACTATCTTTTCAGCTGCAACAGCCAAGTACCTGTGAAACTTCATCCAAATCAATGGAATTACACTAGTGTGAAATTATTGTGGACTGCAGAATATGGTCCTTTATCTCACACCATTTTACCCTGCAAGCCATGAAAGGAGGAGTTTGGGTAGCATTTGAAAAGACTGCAGGATAACAGCAGATACTCTGTTATGTGCAAAGCATCTGACATGTTAAGTGTCTAGTCCTGAAAGTGACCTGAGTTTGGCAAGTAAGGTCTTTCGACAGAGTTTTCTGTGCAAAAATCCTTTATGCTGTGGGAGGGTCAAGTGTTGCAGAACAGACCACTCAGTGGATGTTTTACTCTCTGCAGTAGGTGATGGGTAGTACTGGAGAAATCGATGTATTTTACCTCTGCCTAAGCTTGCAACCATGAACTCTTTTATGAAGGAAGTGACTAAGCTTTCTCTTTCAAAAATAGAATAGTGGTCACTACTTTTAAAGTAACTATTCATGTTACCTTGCTTTATCCTGTAGTTCCTGGCTACACTATAGCTGAATGCTGAACATTCACACAGAACGTGAAATACTGTTGCCCCAAATCTCCTTTTTGATTCAGGGGAATCAAACCCCACAAAGCCTATCTTGCAGAAATGCTTCTACCTTAACGTATTACCTGGGAACAACATGAGTATAAGTGAGGGGAAGTTCTAAAAGCTGCTCCCCTGTGCCATACATGTTTCAAGATTAATTAGATATACAGGTACAGTCTGCACTACTGGGAAGACCTGAGCAAGGTTCACAACTTTGAACCCTGTTTTAGATTGTGATACTTATATATGCCTCATCTCACAATAGGCAGGCTGTGGAAGAGAGAGTTCTGTACCTTTCATCTGGTAGTAGGTGGCTAGAACATCTCCATGTGTAACATCTATATCTCCCGCAGTAGAGCTCTGAAGATCAGTCTGTGGGACATCTCCAGTAGGTCAGTCTCAACTTCTGTTGTTGAAGTAGTTCCACTTCATGTGTAGTGATTACGGAGTAAATGGTTCCTGAGACAGCGTAAGAGTTGTGCCACTCTGTGACCTAACGACAAGCCACGCTGTATGTGATGAAGAAGGAATAACCTCCCTTCATATACCTTTATCAATATATATATTTAGGATAAGCTTTCTCTGGATCATGAATGAGGACTTAGTCACATGGAAAGTTCAGATCTGGAAAGGCAAAAGAATAAATGATCTCTGTTTTTCCACTTCCAACATCACTATTCTCACTGTTATTGTTAACAGCTAAAAAGAAAGAGAATAGGAAGCTTTAGGAGCTCTCTTTTGTGTGGTCCTTTTCAACATCAGCTATGTGTATGATTGAAGACTGTGACACATCCTCAGGAAAATACCTTTTGGCAGATAAGGAAAAGGAAAATATAGGACAAAGTGTTTTTTTAAGGCAAGAGCCTGGAAGTCTGCTGCATCCCTGGGGCCCGGGTTAAAGATGTGAAGAGAAAGCTTTCTACCCTGGTACGGCCCTCAGATTATTTATTATCCATTATTGATTTTTCAGGTAGGCAGCAATGTAGTTGCAACAAGAAGTCCAAGGGCAATCAAGAGAGACATCAGGGCCTTGGGATGACTGGTTAAGGGGTCAGGAGCACAACTAGTGTTCTCCTCTATCCTTCCAGTTGCAGGGAATGACAAAGGACGGCTCCAAACCTGGTGTCACTGGCAAAATTTCAGGGATTTTGATCATGGGTCAGTTTACACGGCACCAGGCCTGCTGGCAACAGATGGGGTACACCTGTCTCAAAGGGGGAAAAGGATCTTTGCACAGGAGTTAGCAGGGCTGATTGAAAGAGCTTTAAACTAGATTTGAAGGGGAAAAGGGGTAAAACCAGGCTCACTAGAGATAATCCTGGGGGCAGCACGCCAACATTTGAGGGACGGTGTGCTAGCGAGGTTCTTTGGTCTGCCGTCTCAGTGGAAGTAGGGGATGGAGATCCATGCAGCAGCAAAGACACAAGGGTTACTGATGTGTTAGAAACCATGGAAGTGCCTGAGAATGGTCACATAGGAATTAGGGCTTCCTCCCCCCAGAAAAGTGGCAGGATCAATAGCCCAACTGAAGTGCATCTACACCGATGCCCGCAGCATGGGCAACAAACAGGAGGAGCTGGAAGCCATTGTGCAGCAGGAAAACTATGATATAGTTGCCATCACAGAAACATGGTGGGATGACTCGCACAACTGGAGTGCTGCAATGGATGGCTATAAACTCTTCAGAAAGGATAGGCAAGGAAGGAGAGGCGGTGGGGTAGCCCTGTATGTTAGGGAGTGTTTTGATTGCCTAGAGCTTGATGATGGTGATGATAGGGTTGAGTGTTTATGGGTAAGAATCAGGGGGAAGGCCAAGGAGGCAGATATCCTGCTGGGAGTCTGTTATAGACCACCCAACCAGGATGAAGAGGCAGATGAAATATTCTATAAGCAGCTGGGAGAAGTCTCACAATCGCTAGCCCTTGTTCTCATGGGGGGACTTCAACTTACCAGATGTCTGCTGGAAATACAATACAGCAGAGAGGAAAGAGCCTAGGAGGTTCCTGGAGTGTGTGGAAGATAACTTCCTGACCCAGCTGGTGAGTGAGCCAACTAAGGAAGGTACCCTGCCCCTCTGGACCTGTTGTTTGTGAACAGAGAAGGACTTGTGGGTGATGTGATGGTTGGAGGTCATCTTGGGCATAGTGATCACAAAATTGCTAGGTTTTGATTCTTGGAGAAGTAAGGAGGGGGATCAGCAGAACTTGGACTTCTGGAGGGCAGACATTGGCCTGTTTAGGAGACTGGTGGGCAGAGTCCCTTGGGAGGCAGTCCTGAAGGGCAAAGGAGTCCAGGAAGGCTGGACATTCTTCAGGAATGAAATCTTAAAGGTGCAGGAACAGGCCATCCCCATGTGCTGAAAGATGAACTGGCAGGGAAGACGACCGGCCTGGCTGAACAGAAAGCTTTGGCTGGAACTCAGGAAAAAAAGGAGAGTTTATGAGCTTTGGAAGAAGGGGCAGGCAACTCAAGGGGACTGCAAGGATGTCATGAGGTTATTCAGGGAGAAAATTAGAAGGGCCAAAGTCTGACTAGAACTTAATCTTGCTACTGCTGTAAAAGGCAATAAAAAATATTTCTATAAATACCTTAGCAACAAAAGGAGGGCTAAGGAGAATCTCCATCCTTTATTGGATGCAGGGGGAAACATAGTGACAAAGGGTGAGGAAAAGGCTGAGGTACTTAATGACTTCTTTGCCTCAGCCTTTAATAGTAAGACCAGTTGTTCTCTGGGTACCCAGTCCCCTGAGCTGGAAGACAGGGAAGGAGAGCAGAATGAAGCCCCCATCATCCAAGGGGAAATGGTTAGCGACCTGCTACACCACTTAGACACACACAAGTCTATGGGGCCAGATGGGATTCACCCAAGGGTACTGCGGGAGCTGGTGGAAGTGCTCACCAAGCCACTTTCAATCATTTATCAGCAGTTCTGGCTAAATGGGGAGGTCCCAGTTGACTGGAGGTTAGCAAACATGACGCCCATCTACAAGAAGGGACAGAAGGAGGATCCGGGGAACTACAGGCCTGTCAGCCTGACCTCGGTGCCGGGGAAGGTTATGGAGCAGATCATTTTGAGTGCCATCACGTGGCATGTACAGAACAACCAGGTGGTCAGGTCCAGTCAGCATGGATTTATGAAGGGCAGGTCCTGCTTGACCAACCTGATCTCCTTCTATGACCAGGTGACCCACCTAGTGGACCAGGGAAAGGCTGTGCATGTGGTCTACCTAGACTTCAGTAAAGCCTTTGACACCATTTCCCACAGCATTCTTCTGGAGAAACTGGCTGCTCATGGCTTGGACAGGTGTACTCTTCGCTGGGTAAAAAACTGGCTGGCTGGCCAGGTCCAAAGAGTGGTGGTGAATGGACTTAAATGCAGTTGCCGGCTGGTCACAAGTGGCATTCCCCAGGGCTCAGTACTGAGTTCAGTTGTGTTTAATATCTTTATCAATGATCTGGATGAGGGGATTGAGTGCACCCTCAGTAAGTTTGCAGACGACACCAAGTTGGGCGGGAGTGTTGATCTGCTCGAGGGTAGGAAGGCTCTAAAGAGACATCTGGACAGGCTGGATCAATGGGCTGAGGCCAATTGTATGAGGTTCCACAAGGCCAAGTGCCGGGTCCTGCACTTCGGCCACAACAACCCCATGCAGCGCTACAGGCTTGGGGAAGAGTGGCTGGAAAGCTGCCCGGCGGAAAAGGACCTGGGGGTGCTGGTTGACAGCTGGCTGAATATGTGCCAGCAGTGTGCCCAGGTGGCCAAGGTCAATAGCATCCTGGCTTGTATCACAAATATTGTGGCCAGTAGGAGTAGGGAAGTGTTTGTGCCTCTGTACTCAGCACTGGTGAGGCCGCACCTCGACTACTGTGTTCAGTTTTGCGCCCCTCACTACAAGAAGGATGTCGAGGTGCTGGAGAGTGTCCAAAGAAGGGCAACGAAGCTGGTGAAGGGTCTAGAGCACAAGTCTTATGAGAAGCAGCTGAGGGAACTGGGGTTGTTTAGCCTGGAGAAGAGGAGGCTCAGGGGAGACCTTATTGTGCTCTACAACTCCCTGAAAGGAGGTTGTAGCGAGGTGGGAGTCAGGCTCTTTTCCCAAGTAAAAAGTGATAGGACGAGAGGAAATGGCCTCAAGTTGCACCAGGGGAGGTTTAGATTGGACATGAGGAAAAATTTCTTCACCAAAAGAGTGGTGAAACATTGGAACAGGCTGCCCAGGGAAGTGGTTGAGTCACCATCCCTGGAGGTGTTTAAAAGATGTGTAGATGTGGTGCTTAGGGACATGGTTTAGTGGTGGACTTGGCAGTGCTAGGTTAACGGTTGGACTCAATGATCTTAAAGGTCTTTTCCAGCCTAAATGATTCTATGACTCTATGATTCTGTGATTTGATGACACAGAGCTACTCCTAGTTCTGCTGAGAGTGAGACCAGTGTTACTTCTTATTGGTAAGGGATCCTGCAACTGTTCCTGGAGACATATCCAGAACGAGGAGACCAGGACATAATTGTGAGATGGGATCCTGAACTGAATTAATATAGGGATTTTGTGCACAACCTTCCTTCTTCTAGTACTTGGTCATAAAATGGTTTGTATTTTCTTCTTTTACTTGATTGTAACAAGTAGCATATTCCAACAAGTTCCACCACTGGCTTCTGTACCAGTCTCTTTGCTCTAAATTAAATATTTTGTCTTATAATCCCATTTGATGTCCATGTTTCCCTCATATTGCCTTTTCTCTATGTCACTGTCCTGGTTTCATCTGGGACAGAGTTAATTTCCTTCCTAGGAACTGGTACAGTGCTGTGTTTTGTATATAGGATGAGAATAATGTTGATAACACACCGATGTTTTAGTTGTTGCTAAGTAGTGCTTACACCAGTCAAGGACTTTTCAGCTTCCCATGCTCTACCAACTGAGAAGGCTGGAGGTGCACAAGAAGCTGGGAGGGGGCACAGCCAGGACAGCTGACCCAAACTGGCCAGAGGGACATTCCATACCATGTGACGTCATGCTGAGTACATAAACTGGGAGAAAGCTGGCTGGGGGGGCCGCTGCTTGGGGACTGGCTGAGCATCAGTTGGTGGGTGGTGAGCAATTGCACTGTGCATCACTTGCTTTGTATATTATTATTATTATTATTATTATTATTATTATTATTATTATTTTATTTTATTTCAACTATTAAACTGTTTTTATCTCAACGCACAAGTTTTCTCACTTTTGTTCTTCCGACGCTCTCCCCCATCCCACTGAAGGCAGGGGGAGTGAGTGAGTGGCTTTGTGGTGCTCAGTTGCTGACTGAGGTTAAACCACGACAGTCATAGAATCATAGAATCATTGAGGTTGGAAAAGACCTCTTAGATCATCAAGTCCAACCGTCGACCCAACACCACCATGCCCACTAAACCATGTCCCTAAGTGCCTCATCTAACCGTCTTTTAAATACCTCCAGGGATGGGGACTCAACCACTTCCCTGGGCAGCCTGTTCCAATGTTTAACCACTCTTTCAGTAAAGACATTTTTCCTTACATCCAATCTAAACCTCCCCTGGCGCAACTTGAGGCCATTTCCTCTCGTCCTATCGCTTATTACTTGGGAGAAGAGACCGACACCCACCTCGCTACAACCTCCTTTCAGGGAGTTGTAGAGAGCGATGAGGTCTCCCCTCAGCCACGTGTTTCTATTTGATATAATTCATCCCCATATTATGTTCCTTTCTGTGCTGCAGGTTTTATGTGGTCTCTTACACTCCTATACTCTGTCTTCTCTCTCTCCTCCCCTTCCTAGAATATTCCATGTATTCATTATTCTCTCACAATCCAGTGGTTGTGATTTCAAAGGAAAATTAGCCATATTATCAGATTTTAATGGAAAGCAAACTCTGCCATTCAGATTGCTACAAGTATCTAGAAGACTGGTAAGCAATCCCTGCTTTTTGGAACAGATCTGAGGTGTTCTTCATGTTGCTGAATGACAGAATGAAACAGAACTCTAACACGGTTGATCACAGCTCTCTCCATTTGCTCAGCCCACAATGAAGCAGCATATTTTAAATAATCACTGTCCTAAAAATCAATCAATGAAGCAGGGAAGCAAACAAAAACAAACTCCAAATCCCTACAATGAAGCTAGGGGAGAACAAATCATATAAGCATAAAAGTAAACCTAGCAAAATCTCGTCATCCTCTTCCCTGCCCCCATAACCTTCAAGCAGATATACTTTATCCAGACTAGGCTCCTTCAATTTTTTTATATTAATTACTCAACATGCACCATATAGATGGGAAATGTGTGTTCAAGGACCACTGAACACTGAATTTTCTGAGTGCATCAGAATTACAGAAACATCTGTGCTAAATGACTTTGCCTTGAATCACTGTGAGAATCTGCTATGTTCAGCAGCTTTGTACAAATCTTGATTCTTGCACGTGCTGAAATGGTAATGAATGTTGTTTTTCTGCTCCAGTTATTGTGACTGCATGTGACCAGCATGAACCTTGGTCTCACCATCATGTGAAAATGCATTTTCCTTATTCCATTTAACAGTCAAAAACTGTCGCCGTTATAGATTTACTATGGTGACATACAGCAGCAACAAATTCATGTTTGAAAACCACAGAAGAGTGTATACATTACATTGTAGCTGGCAGGCCACAGAGAGGCACAGTACAAATACAAGGAATGCTTATTTACTTTCTTTATCTTACTTTTTATTACCTCCTTTGGTTTTCATTTCTTAAACTCCAGGTATATCTTTAGTGCATTTAAAAGGTCACATAGTTGGTTTATCCAGCATTATAGACCAATAATTCCATCACAATTAGCATTAGGCTTCCTAGAATTAATTAGGCTATGAGGTACCTCTGGAGTTTATTTTGTCCAACCTCCTTCTCAAGGGTCAGCTTTGAAATGAGATCAGGTTACTTCAGCCTTTGTCCAGCCTTTGCCGAAGCAACTTGTTCCAGAATTAACCATTTTTTGTGCCAAAGATAGTGCCTGTATCTAGGTGGAATTTCCTTTGCTGTGACTAGTGGTCGTTGCCTCCTGTTCTTTCTCTGTGACCCTCTGAGAAGAACCTGGCTTCATCTCCTTTGTAACCCCCATTAGGTAGAGGAGGAAGACTGCAATCACATCCCTCCATAGCTTTTCTTTTTGAGTCTAGACAAACCCAGTTCCCTCAGCCTCTCCATGTACATCCTATGCTCTAGCCACCTATTTTGGTGACTCATCTCATTTAGCTGTTGATAACTTGCTGAACTGGGGGATTCAAAACTAGACACATTATTCTACATGCAGCATCTTAAAAGCCGAGGGAATTACAGTTTCTACTGACCAGCAGACTGTACTCTTGCTCTATCAGTGTTTCAACTGAATTAGATCTCAGCTCCACTTTACACTGTTACACAAACAAACATAAGAACGACAATTATTAAAAATTTGTTATAAAAGAAAACAGCTGAAAAATAATGAATAAATGCTGCCATTGCACTAATGAACAGAACAGAAGATGATTTGGGGGGACTCAGAAAAGGACTCCTTTGTCATACAGTAATTTTACAGCTTTGAAGAAAGTATGTGTTTACAAAGAGTAAATTTTGTAGAAATTCTACAAGTTGAGATACATGGAAGAAGGATCATGTAAGGAGGGATGAGAGACAAAATATGGAGATAATAGATGTTCTTTTAGATTTCAGTCATGTCTCTGTCCAGTTGCTGTGTGACTGGAAGAGCAGTATCATCTTGCTTTTCTTGGTTTGGTCAAGCTGTAACAAACAGTTCCCTTAGGATTAGTGATCCTCCGTTCAAGTGTCAGTGTGTGGTTAGCATAGTAGGTGTCTCAGAGAGTGTAAAAATTATTCTTTCTGTATAGGATAAATATCTGGAAAATGTAGTTGATCATATGTTTCATGTATGTATATATGAATACAGCATAGGAGTATGAATATGTATGTATGTGTATATTCCTAGCCACATCCTAGCTAAAAAAGCTATTTTAGCCAAGCTTTAGATATTAAGTATCCATTTGAATCAAAAGATTAGAAGTCCTGATAGTTGATAATGACTGCTTGGGAAATTTAGGTAAAATAATGATTATCACTAGAGTGAAGGACAGAAATTTGACCTATTTGACCTATGAAAACATCCTGGGATATGTTGTAACTACTGAAATGGTTTTACAAGAATGTGTCCCTAGTAATCACGCAGTTTACATGTAGTAGTATTAATGTCTAGTGACTGAAGACCTGACGAAGGGAGTTATTGAAATGCCATCTGATAGATGTTCTGTATCCAAATGAAAAAAGGTGACAAGAAGACACTGTTGCTGAGGTGACTGATGTGATGCTTACACATGTTTACAGACATTTGCCCAGTCATAAAGACTACAAGAAGCCTGTAGCTGGAAAGCGTCATATGGGACTCAAACCTCTTTCTTTCTCTGTTTAACAAAACACTTGTACTATTGTGTACCAAAGGATCTCATCTCTTGCCTATTCAACGCATTTTTGTCACTGGACCAGAAAAATTTTCTTTTCAACTATTTACCACAGCTCTTAACATCTCTTAAAATTAGAATCTTACCCGAACTGAACTGAAATTTTCTGAACTGCTGTGCACTTGGAAGTTGCTCAGATCAGAATGTCTCTAAATCATGAAATCTTGATAATCCAGAGTAATGTCTCAATTTTGTAGCTCATATCCATCCTTTAATTATTTTCTGGGTGGCTGAATTCCTACATGGGTGAATGAATTGTCTCAGAAAAGCACCAATGTGTTTGTTTGTTTTACCTATTGCATATTTTCAAGATTTCTGAATAATCTATTTCTGTTTAATTGTTATCAATTCCGATACCCATTATATGTGATTAGATGAACAAGCTTTGTTGTCCAGTATCTCAATGTTCTAAAAACATCTCATTACTTACAGAAAGCTGGGAATGAAATAAAAATAGTCACAGCATTGCAGATTGGTCTAAAAAGGAAAAAAATGGATGAAAATTAATCATACGATATGCAAAGGTCTGGAAGAGAAATTCACAGGAGGAGGTAAAAGAAGCAAAGGTTTTCCTAGCATATGGAAGAACACAGGTTTTTCAAACAATTTAAAAGTTATTAGCTGAGTGTTTTACAACTTTATGCTTTCTTTCACTTACAAGCATTTAACAATAATTCCTTTTCATCCTTTCAGGATGCTCTGAATTAGATACAAAAAAGTATTTCTAAACATAATCACATATTCAGAGTATAATGGCCTTAGGTTGATCATCACAAACCATACCAGAAAAAATTCCCTGGTGATTGGCATGTAAAAGTTTAATACAATGTGCACTGAATTCTGACACTGTTGATGTAGGCAATAAGCACTTGGGCTTATTGCTACACTTGGGCTAAACAAATAGAGTGTTCTAAATTGTGTTTCAGGACACTGTCATTTTGAATGCACCAGAGTTCCTCAGCACTTTCTTCAGCTAGCACACTGATGTCAATCATCCACCTTTTGGTACATCAGGGTTTTCATTAGTTCTGTATCTGCCTGACCTTGTGTCAGACTTGAACAGACAGGTAGTTCATAACCCTTTACTGTCAGAATTAGCATTCATGATACTACTTAAACTGCAGAGCAAATTTAGAGTTCATTATTAAATAAGGCATATGTTACTACACTTATAACTGATTCTGTCTAGTTATTTTTAGTTTGACCTTTTCTGTATTCATCAAATCAGCTTTGAAATAGACATTGAGGTACCCTTTACTGTTAGTTATAAAATTTCTTAGAGATGATTTTTTTTAATGGAGTTTTCTGGCAAGTTCTCATATATCAGTAGTTTAGTGATATACTAAGCACCTTGCTGTTAGCTTAAGTAAAAACAAGGTAAGATGGAATCATGTGGATGTTAATGATCATATTCTTCAGCTATATCACCCCTCTGCCTTTGCTGTTATGCTGAGAACTGAAAGGCTAGAGTTGTCAGTTCAGAATAAGATGGTAACTTCCACTAAAGATGGTAAAAAATGTGTGAAGGGAAGAGTATAGAGATTATTAAACTGCATTTAGTGTAGCTCCACAGATAAAATTTCCCTATTACTCTTCTGATTTTCTGGCTATCCCATCTTCCTCCTCCTGAGGTAAGGCACTGAGAACAGAGACACTAAAAATTCAAACCCACTGGAACATGACAGGCTTAAGAACTGTTTCTTGTCATTTTCCTTTCACTGTCTTAGATTTATAAATTCTAACATGGAAAAGACACCCAACGGAAAATATTTTTAAATTCTATAAACTTATTAGGGCATCACAAAGCCTTCATCCTTAAAAATCTCCTTTTGGCCTAAAAAACCTCACATTTATCAATGAAGCCCTCACTGACCGGTTTTCACTAATGCAAAAGGATAAATATTCTGATAATATATTAGAATATATACTTGTAAAAATATTATTATATTGATAAACCATAGCATTAGCAAGTATACTCGGAACTGACCTATTTTCCTGGGTAGGAGTAGAAAAGAAATCCTGATACAGGAAGGTATTAAATGCGTATGTTACTTTATGCTTCACCCAGAGTCCTGACAACAGCACATGACTGTTTACATGTTTGGAGACATGCAAATACTTAGAAACTTACTGAAGTAGGGTTAAAACCTTCATTCCTCTTGTTCTTCCCTTCTTTTCTTTCTTTTTTTTTTTTTTTAACAAGTTATGCAACCAATCTTGTAATTAAAAAATGTGCAAATATATTGGACAAAAGTTTTAGAGGTATTTAAATGTCCAACTCCCACAGAAATCAGTGGGAGCCGATTAATAGCTTTTAAAAGTATAACCTGTGCGATTATTACCCTTATGGACCATTAGGAGGTGGAAACCACTGTATTTTGTGTCAAATAAATAGAGTTCAAAAATTGCATCCTCCCACATTTTTTTTTGGCAGGCGCAGGGCTCACTTATTGTCACATAATAATTTTGTATCCTATGAGCACGGTTATGTTATTCGACTGCATACAAAAACACTTTGTTGAATTAACCCTTTGGGGCTCATGGAAAACAACAAACCACAAAAACTGTAAGAACTGTAACGCTGAAGTGTCCTGTTTGAACTTCAGGTTACTGTATAAGGTAATAGTAGTTCATTCTCTTAAAAAAGCTATCTAATATTGCTGTATGCCATATTTTGTTTTCTGCATGATACAGATGAAGACTTCAGTTCACATCCAGCATGATGAACTTAGAAACCTAATTAAGACAGGCTGACTCACCCTTGTGAGAGAGTTCAGAAGTACCGGTCTTTCTTGAGAGTGTTTAGGAGCACGAGTGTAGGAGAATTAGATGAGTAAGCAGGACTCACTTTAGGATAGCTAGTTTGCCTCCCAGCACTATACACTTGAACTGTAGATGCATCCTTAGCTAAGTCAGGTGCCTAGTACAGTCACACTGAACCTGGCAAATAGCTTTCGCAAAGGTACGCTGTGGTATAAACAGGAAGGAGGCACAGTGGGCCAGAACTTACTGCACAAGTTTCTTATCTGGGGAACCAGGCTTGATCACGCTGGAGCAGTCTGTTCCTGAAGGACTGCACCCTGTGGAAAGGACCCACGCTGGAGCAGTTTGTGAAGAACTGCAGTTTGTGGGAAGGACTCACATTGGAGAAGTTCATGGAGGACTGTCTCCCGTGGGAGGGACCCCATGCTGGAGCAGGGGAAGAGTCTGAGGAGTCCTCCCTCTGAAGAAGAAGGAGTGGCAGAGGCAACATGTGATGAACTAACCACAACCCCCATTCCCAGTCCCCCTGCGCTGCTCAGGGGGAGGAGGTAGAGAATTCAGGAGTAAAGTTGAGCCTGGGAAGAAGGGAGGGGTGGGGGGAAGTTGTTTTAAGATTTGGTTTTATTTCTCATTACCCTACTCTGATTTGATTGGCAATAAATTAAACTGATTTCCCCAAGTCGAGTGTGTTTTGCCCATGATGGTAATTGGTGAGTGATGTCTCCCTGTCCTTATCTCGACCCACGAGCCTTTCGTGATATTTTCTCTTTCCTGTCCTGCTGAGGAGGGGGAGTGATAAGAGTCGCTTGCTGGGCACCTGGCATCCAGCCAGGGTTAACCCACCACAGTTAACAACAATAACAAAAAAACATTTGGTTTTACTTTCCTTCTGTGACCAAAAACAATGTCTAATTTATGGTACAGGCATCCTGTACCATAGCTTTTTCTTTGTAGGTGCAGTAGTAGGAGACTTACAATCTCAGATCACAAGCTTTAGCTGTAGCTCTTTCAGTAGATTTCTTCGTGTACTCAGACTAGAGCTCCAGGAGCTGGGAATCACTCAGCAGTGGGAGGTAACGTAGGGAGTGAGGAGCTATCACAAATCGCTTGTTACAAAGCTATCTTGAAGATAGCTCGGGTTTCAAACACCTCTCATATTTTTTTTTTTTTTAACCCTTCTCTTTTAACATGGATGAAGGATACTGAAGTGAGAGTAGGCCAAAAGAATGCCAAAAGCCTCTACTGCAAAATTGTCAGTTTTAAGTCTATTCTTTCCTTTTTCTCCCCATCCTATGCAGCAGATTCCCCAAGTTTGCTCCTCAGGAGGAGGAATAACGGTGATCACATCTGTTTGGGGGCCGCATCCAAGTAAATCTCTATGTGTTGAGCTGAGGAAAGAATAACCTGCAGAAATCAAGCCTCCAGCATAAACCTTGCTGACTTTGCTGACAGATTCTATAAAATTGGATTGAATCCAGACTTCAAAGAGGAAGCTGAGTTCAAAAATAAAGTGTGGGGTTTTTTTTCATTCAGAGCGGAGTTTAAAAGTTTACCTGATCTGAAGCAGTGAGGTTTTTTATGACACCGTTTTCACTTTGAAGTCCAGATTCTAGACAAGGCACACCAATTTCAAAGTGTCTATAGGCATAGGCAGAGCCGACTGGGTTTGAAGTACCAGGATGTAGGTGCGGTGAATGCTACACATGCCTACATGGTTTTTTTGTTTGTTTTTATTAGCACTGGAGAGAAACTTGTGATTTTGAAGACAAGGAAGTATCAATATCAGAAGATTTAGAATACTCAGATAACTTTAAGGACAGAAGATGAGAACAAAATTATGTTTGTAATCCCTAAATGTGGTAGTCACTCTTCATCTGTGAATATATTAATTTATTGGAATTATTAAATGAGACATTAACTTAGATGACCTAAAAATGTATTTATATTTACTTGTGTAAGATTCTTGCCTCAACTGACTGAATGGACTTATAAAAGATTTTCCTCTCTAATAGCAAATCTTTCAGGTCTGGAAGTGGGAAACTAAAGTAAACTCAGCTGGGTACTCACAAGGAGGTGAAATCATGTCTCAGTGATACCAGTGGCAAACTATCACACTGTCAATTGCATGCTTTCTTATGTGACTGATTGTATCAGTATATGGAAAAAAGTGGAACAGAAAATTTCTAACTTTTATTTTATGTATCAATACATGAAGGCCAAAGGCAGGAAGGGGGGAACTGCATATCTATTTCCTAATTATGCATGTATTTATATATGCATACATTCCTGTGTGTATCTATACATAGAGAATACTTTATTGAACACACAAGCAGTACTGATTTTAAACAGCTTTCAGTAAGCAGGTGAAATAGTTAAGCAAAGGACTGTATATGGGGAATTGTATAAGATTACAGATACACAAGTGAGATATTTACATTTTAGGGAAATAAATTCCTACTTACATGGATACCAGAAATACAACAAAATATCCAGCAGTACTGGAAATAGGCAACTGAAAGATCAACACTGGTTATGAAAGATGGAAATAAAATGAAAGATGTTTATGGACTGCTGCATGATAATAATTTCCATAAACTAAAATAAAAATGAAAAGGTAAAATAGTTCTTCAGCTACTTGAGAATACAATGAAAAAATCATAAAAGAAAATGTTCCATTAGAGAAGGACTAAGTCTAGTATTGATCCCCAGGTCTTTGGCTACTAGAGTGGTCTTTGTCATACAAATAAGAGTGGAATAATGGGTCCAATCCTCTTCAGCATAGAACCATAGAATCATAGAATCATAGATTACTTTGGGTTTGAAGGCACCTCTAAAGGTCATCTAGTCAAACCCTCCTGCCATGGACAGGGACATCTTCAACTAGATCAGGTTGCTCAGAGCCCTGTCCAACCTGAACTTGAATGTTTCCAGGGATGGCGCATCCACCACCTCTCTGGGCAACCTGTGCCAGTGTTTCACCACCCTCAGCGGAAAAAATTTCTTCCTTCTATCTAGTCTAAATCTACCCTCTTTTAGTTTAAAACCATTACCCCTTGTCCTATCAGAACAGGCCCTGCTAAAAAGTTTGCTGCCATCTTTTTTATGAGCCCCTTTTCAGTACTGATAGGCTGCAATAAGGTCTCCCCAAAGCCTTCTCTCCTCCAGGCTGAACAACCCCAACTCTTTCAGCGTGACTTCATAGGAGAGGTGTTCATTTTTGTGGCCCTCCTCTGGACCCGCTCCAACAGATCTGTGTCTTTCCTGTGCTGAGGACTCCAGAGCTGGACGCAGGACTCCAGGTGGGGTCTCACCAGAGCAGAGGAGAGGGGCAGAATCACCTCCCTCGACCTGCTGGCCACGCTTCTTTTGATGCAGCCCAGGATACGATTGGCCTTCTGGGCTGTGAGCGCACATTGCTGGCTCATGTCCAGCTTTTCATCCACCAGCACCCCAAGTCCTTCTCAGCAGGGCTGCTCTCAATCCCTTCATCCCCCAGACTGTATTGATACCTGCACTTGACCCAGGTGCAGGACCTTGCACTTGGCCTTGTTGAACCTCATGAGGTTCACACGGGCCCACTTCTTGATCTTGTCCAGGTCCCTCTGGATGGCATCCCGTCCCTCTGGCGTGTCAACCGTACCATTCAACTTGGTGTCATCTGCAAACTTGCTGAGGGTGCACTTGATCCCACTGTCTATGTCAGTGATGAAGATATTAAACAGTACTGGTCCCAGTATGGACCCTGGAGGGGCATGACTTGTCACTAATCTCCATCTGGTTATCAAACCATCGACCACTACCCTCTGGATGCACCCATCTAACCAATTCCTCATCCACTGACAGTCTACCCATCAAATCCATACCCTCCACTTTAGTGAGAAGGCTGTTGTGGGGGACCGTGTCAAAGGCCTTCAGAGGTCCAAATAGACAACATCTGTAGCCCCTCCCATGTCCACTGATGCAGTCACTCCATCATAGAAGGCCACTAGGTTGGTCAGGCAGGTTGCCCTTGGTGAAGCCATGCTGGCTGTCTTGAATCACCTCCCTGTCCTCCATGTGCCTTAGCATAGCTTCCAGGAGGATCTGTTCCATGATCTTGCCAGGCACAGACATGAGACTGACTGGCCTGTAGTTCCCCGCGTCTTCCTTTTTCCCTCTTTAAAAATGGGGGTTATGTTTCCCCTTTTCCAGGCAGTGGGAACTTCTCTGGGCTGCCACGACTTCTCAGATACGATGGATAGTGGCTTAGCAACTTCATCCGCCAGTTCCTTCAGGACTCGCGGCTGGATCTCATCAGGTCCCATGGACTTGTGCACCTTCAGGTGCCTTAGATGGTCTTGAACCTGATCTTCTCCTGCAGTGGGCAATTCATTCTCCCAGTCCCCGCCTTTGCCTTCTGCGGCTTGGGCAGTGAGGCTCGAGCACTTGCTGGTGAAGACTGAGGCAAAAAAGTCATTGAGTACCTCTGCCTTCTCCGTGTCCCGGGTAACCAGGTCTCCCGTTTCCTTCCAGAGAGGGCCCACATTTTCCCTTGTCTTCCTTTTATCCCTGACGTACCTATAGAATCTTTTCTTGTTGCCCTTGACGTCCCTGGCCAGATTGAATTCTATCCGGGCTTTAGCTTTCCTAACCTGATCCCTGGCTGCTCGGACAATTTCTCTGTATTCCTCCCAGGCTACCTGTCCTTGCTTCCACCCTCTGTAGGCTTCCATTTTGTGTTGGAGTTTGTCCAGGAGCTCCTTGTTCAGCCATGCAGGCCTCCTGGCATTTTTGCCTGACTTCCTCTTTGTTGGGATGCATCACTCCTGAGCTTGGAGGAGGTGGTCCTTGAATATTACCCAGCTTTCTTGGGCCCCTCTTCCCTCCAGGGCTTTGTCCCATGGCACTCTACCTAGCAGGTCCCTGAAGAGGCCAAAGTCTGCTCTCCTGAAGGCCAGGGTAGTGAGCTTGCTGTGCGCCCTCCTTGGTGCCCTAAGGATCTTGAACTCCACCATTTCATGGTCACTGCAGCCCAGGCTGCCCTTGAGCTTCAGATTCTCCACCAGCCCCTCCTTGTTGGTGAGAACAAGGTCCAGCATAGCACCTCTCCTCGTTGGCTCCTCTACCACTTGGAGAAGGAAGTTATCATTGACGCATTCCAGGAACCTCCCGGATTGCTTATGCCCTGCTGTGTTGTCCCTCCAACAGATGTCGGGGTGGTTGAAGTCCCCCATGAGGACCAGGGCTTGTGAGCGTGAGGCTGCTCCTATCTGTCTATAGAGGACCTCATCCGCTCGGTCTTCCTGATCGGATGGCCTGTAGCAGACCCCCACCGCAATGTCACCTGACCCTGCCTTCCCTTTAATTCTGACCCACAGCTCTCATTTGGCTCCTCATCCATCCTCAGGCAGAGCTCCATGCACTCCAGCTGGTCACTGACATAGAGGGTGACACCCCCTCCTTGTCTCCCCTGCCTGTCCTTCCTAAAGACACTGTATCCCTCCATCCCAACACTCCAATCATAGGAGCCATCCCACCACGTCTCCGTGATGCCAATAAGGTCATAGCCCTGCAGGTGTGCGCACGTCTCTAACTCCTTTTGTTTATTCCCCATGCTACGTGCGTTTGCATAGAGGCATTTAAGTTGGGCCCCTGATGAAGCTGTCTTACTGGCTGGAGTTCCTTTGTGCTGCTCTTCAGGTGCTCTCCTGCTGACCTGTGATCCTTCTCCAGGCTCTGGGCATCTATTGCTGGCCCTGGCATCAAACTGGTAGGAGTGGGATGGATTGAGGTTCCCCTCCCCCAGCATCTCTAGTTTAAAGCCCTCTTCACCAGCTGGGCAAGCCTATGACTGAAGATGCTCTTCCCCTTCTCTGACAGATGGACCCCGTCAGCCCCCAGTAGACCAGGTTTCTCAAAGCGAGTCCCATGGTCTAAGTAGCCGAACCCCTGGCTGTGACACCAGTCCCGTCACCATTTGTTGACTCGCCAGATTTGACTGTCCCTTTCAAACCCCTTCCCTTTGACCGGCAGGATTGATGAAAAAACTACCTGCGCTCCCGAGTCCCTTACTGCCATTCCCAGGGCTCTGTAGTCCTTCTTGATAGTCCTCAGACTGCTCCTGGCTGTGTCACTGGTGCCCACGTGAAACAGCAGCAGTGGATAATAATCAGTGGACTGTACGAGGCTTGGTAGCCTCTCGGTGACATACCTGATGCGAGCCCCCCGTAAGCAGCACACCTCTCTAGAGAGTGTGTCCGGTCGGCAGATGGGTGCCTCCGTACCTCTCAGAAGAGAGTCGCCTACTCCTATCACCCGCCCCTTAGTTGCGCTGGTTGTTATACGGGGGGGCAGATCGGGCTGCATTACTCAGCTCCAGCGTCTCTCCTGCTGTGATGTGTCTTGCCTCTTCAGTCTGCAGAGCGGTGAAGCGGTTCTGCAAGGGCACCTCAGGCTTCAGGGGAAGTCTCTTCCTCCTGCTGGTCCTTGCCTTTGCAACCGTCCATTCTTCTGCATTATTGGCCCCCCTGCTCCCTTCTGCGTGTGCCGGCAGGGGAGTTTTTGGCTGTTTGGCTGCGGGCTGCAGGTCCGCTGCAGACTGCGTTTGGAACCAGCTATCTAGCTCCTTCTCTGCCTCCCTGATGTTACACAGCCTTCTCACCACCTCCTGCAGCTCATCCACCTGCTGCAGGAGGTCCTCCACCTGGGCACACATTTGCAGGCAGGTCTGCTGCCTGTCCCTGCCCCAGGAGAGAGGTCCAGGCACTTCCTGCAGCCTGAGGTCTGCACTGCAGCCTCTCCCTTCTGCAGTTTGTCTGCGTGGGGGCATCGTCCACTGCTGGGGTAGATGGTGCAGACCCCCCAGCTGGAGCCGCGGCCTTTACCCTCAGACGAGTGCCCACCATTCTGCCTTGAGGGTCGGGCAGGATGAGTGCCCTTGACCTGTGCCCAGCTGCTGGGTTATGTGTATGCCGAGTCCCCCACTCGGCCCGTGGAATGCCTCTCCTTCGAAGAGGTGCCCTCCCTGCGTGCCCTTCCACACGAACATCTCCATTAATGATCTGGATGATGGGGCAGAGTGCACCCTCAGCAAGTTTGCTGATGACACAAAAGTGGGAATAGTGGCTGATATGCCAAAGGGACGTCCTGCCATCCAGAGAGTCCTTGACAGGCTGGAGAAATGAGCTGACAGGAACCTCATGAAGTTCAACAAGGAGAAGTGCAAAGTCCTGCACCAGGGGAGGAACAATCCCAGGCACCAGTACATGCTGGGGGCCACCTGGCTGGAAAGCAGATTTGCATAAAAGGCCCTGGTGGTCCTGATGGACACCAAGTTGAACATGTGCAATTATTCATCACCTCAGAGAGAAGGAAAATTTTGCTGCATTTGAAAACGTGGAAGAAGCTTGTAATTATCTGAAATTTAGGAAAAAGTTCCAGGTTTACATTGATGAATAACTCAAGGAAAAGGACTTGTAAGGAACAAACGAATAATCTAGAATCAATGTGAATAAGGATTGACTAGCAAACAAAACTATCTCACAATTGTCAATAATTGTAAAGATAGATAACTGAAAAAATAACTGTCTAATTGTACCTTTTAAAGAAAATTTAAAACACACAGAAATTTTGTTTGTTTCCATAAACAAGAAAATAAAAAAAATGAGATAACAATGGAAGTAAAAGATGAAAAATAGTTAAATATAGTTATCAGCTATTTTAAGGATAAAAATGATGGAGTAGTGGGGATAACTGGTACCCTTATTTGATGGTGGAGGTCTACGACAGAATCATCACTGTTTATCTATCCTGCCTGAAAGGAAGATCATAAAATCAGAATATTTTAGATTGGTAGAGACCACTGTAGGTCTTCTAGTCTGACCCTCTGGTCAAAGCAAATTCAGTCTCAAAATTAGATCAAAATTTTGGGGGTCTTGTTCAACCAAATTTTGAATATCTCTGAAGATGGAGATTCTTCAGCTTCTCTGGGCAACCTGTGCCAGTGTTTGACCACTGTTATTGTGAAGAAATTTTTCTTTACATCTGATTGGAATACCCCATGTTGCAACATGTGTCTGTTATCTCCTGTCCTTCCACCCTGCACCTCAAAGAAGAGTCTGGTTCCATCTTCTTTATACTTACCGGCTAGGTAGTTACAGATAGCTCTAAGATCTTCCCTCATCTCTCTCCTTCTTAAGGCTAAGCAAGCTCCCTCCGACTCTTCTAATTCCTGACCATCCTGCTTGCCCTCCACTGGATTTGCAAATGTCTTTTTTGCTCCAAGGAGCCCAAAACTGGACACATTTCTCCAGATGTGGTCTCACAAGTGCTGAATGGAGGGGAACGATTACTTCCCTTGACCTGTTGGCTATATTCTTGCTCGTATGTCCTTTCACAAATCTTTGTGATACTTACATACAATGCAGAATGTTATTGTGCAATGACCATAACAATAATTTTTCATACTAAAATAAGAGGTTATCTGTGTGTCAATCTTATTAAATCCATAAAGTTCAAAGAGGTAGGAAAGATTACTCGTTTGTCATATCTGTTCACAGCACATTCAGAACAGAACTAGTTCTCTGATCTTACAGCCTAATTCTCTGCTGTGTTGTATCTAAACTGAATGTGCTAGCAATAGTTTAGATTTACAGAGGATATCAGAGTGGCTGTTCTATCCAGACCAACTTGAAATGACTTTTCAGGGAAGATTTTGGTAGATGATGTAAAATATTTTCATAAATTAAAGCTTTGTTACATCTGGTCTATTCCCTTCGTACATTAGTATTGTAATTCCAGTCACAGGAATGGTCAAGTTTATCTGGCACGATTTGTTCTTTTTAAGATCAGACAGATTATTGTTCATGGTTTCATTGTCTTAATTCTGTTTGCAAAAATTCTTCCTTTTCTTTTTCTTTGTCATAGTTACACTCTGAAAAATAAAGTATCTTTTTTCTGGCCATTGTTTCCTATCAGGACAGCCTTACGGTAAGTCTGTGAGACTCAGTTTCCACAAACTAAGTTCGTAGGGAATAGGATATATGACACAATCAGCATCCAGGATGACTAGTGTTTCATTCTGAGTTTTTCTTTTACAGAGAGTGAGAATCAGTCTAAACCAGAGATGTGCTTGAGCCATGAATTTCAGCTCAGGATTCAAATGCAGTTCTTGATCATACTCATAGGAAAGATTCAAGATTTTTCAGGTACAGGCTCTTCTTCAAGCTAGTATGCAAGGGAAAATAATTTGGGTTCAGATTTTGTTAATGATTCAATATTTTTTCAGAATACTTTAACCTCAATATCAAATATGAGCATTTCAGAAAATTAAAAACTAAAACCTTTGAAGAAAAGAAAAATGTTGTTTTTTATCTGTATATTTCTATGCACCAACAAAGTAACAGAAAAAGGAACATTGTATGACGTCTTTAAATTGTTTTCAACAAGACTTTGGACAAAGTCTCAGAATAATCCATTAACAAACCTCATTAAATAAGGTGGAGAAGATCTGGTTGCCTGAGCACAGCAATTTACGATAATTTCAGACTCTGTGGGGCATCGCACCTAATTTCATGTGTGACTCTCTGGGAAGTAAGTCACATCATCTGCCCCTGTGGAGGTTTCCTAGATATCACAAGGTGTCACAACGGGAACTAGGCATCAATGTTTAGGCATATGAGTGCTGTTGCTAAATATTTTGCTGTCTGGAGTATTTAGCCTGTTTCTATCTTGATTTCAATATGTGGGAAATAGGGGAAATGGAACTTAAATTTCCAAAGCTCTGTAGAGATCTGGAAACAGAAAGTTCAGTTTATAAGGTAGGAGTTTTAACTATTTTCTACTCCTCTTAAGATCAGTTAGAGAGGTGTTGCGGTTTAACCTCAGTCGGCATGACCATGCATTGACCATGCAGCCGCTCACTCCTCTCCCCACCCCCCCGGTGGGATGGGGGAGAGAATTGGAAGAGTAGAAGTGAGAAAAACTCGTGGGTTGAGATAAAAACAGTTTAATAATTGAAATAAAATAACAATAACAATAATAATAATAATACACAAAGCAAGTGATGCACAGTACAATTGCTCACCACCCGCCGACCGATGCCCAGCCAGTCCCCGAGCAGCGCCCCCCCCCGGGCAGCTTTCCCCCAGTTTATGTACGGAGCATGACATCACATGGTATGGAATGTCCCTTTGGCCAGTTTGGCTGTGCCCCCTCCCAGCTTCTTGTGCACCTCCAGCCTTCTCAGTCGGTAGAGCATGGAAAACTAAAAAGTCCTTCGCTAGTGTAAGCACTACTTAGCAACAACTAAAACATTGGTGTGTTATCAACATTATTCTCATCCTAAATCCAAAACACAGCACTGTACCAGCTACTAAGAAATTAACTCTATCCCTGCCGAAACCAGGACAAGAGGTAATTTTTCTTTTTCTATCCACAACTATCATTCAGGAAACTTGTACCTATTCACTTAACTGTCTCTGTTGAAGAGGAACCTGCTTATTATACTTGTATATTTAATAGTTCTGGAATTTCCCCTCAGAGTTCTCTTTAATATTTGGAAAAGACAAGGAAGAAATTCCCACCTATTCCACAAAGTTGAATTGATTTCCAATAAGGTCTCTGGGCAATTGGTCCAGAATTTTAATTTTACAAATTTGAAAGAGTTATAAAGAAAGATTAAAAAAAAAAAAATCTTAAGGATACCTAAATAATTAGCTTATTAACTAGTAAAAAAAGAGTTTGAAGTTAGTAGTCTCAGATCAATCCAACTTCCTTGGCAACTGCCTCCACTTTTGTTCGCAGCAATGAAAAGCTACAGATAAAATTGAACTTTTAATGGAGCTCAGATATTTGTAAATAAAACTGCATATTAGGTTCTCTAGTATTTGATAAGTTTGACTTTTTTAAGGGATCAGGATCATTATTTACTGTGTTTTTTCACTGTTTCCACTTCTGAATGATACTAGGAAATGTAGAGTATGCATACATGAGAAAAAACAAATTCCTACAGGGAAAATGAATTCCTCACTATGAAAATTGTGTATGACCATAATCAGTTCTGCGAAAATTATCACATATTTCAGGCCTTTGAGTTTTACTGAAAGGTTAATTTTGTGAGTTGAGAAAAGTTTTACATATGTTCTCATTTAAAACAATTCCACTCACTTTGAATTGGAGATGTTCACTTCTACATTTTATTAGCACACTAAAAGGTATATGCTCATATAGAAAACTGCCGGGCCTGTTACATTGGTTGAGATAGATGCACTACTCAGGTCCTGAATGCTTATGCAAAATTTATACATGTATAGTATGTAGCCACACATCAGTCATACAAGCAGAAAAGTTTTCTGATGAACCAACATTTCTGAGTTAAAAATAAGGAAATCATACGTTTCTGAATAAAGTGTGGGGATTAGGTTGGTGGCTATGTTCCTTGGGATAAATGCACAGAAATAGCAGAAGGTGCCAGTACACTTCTTTCTACTTGAAAATATAACAAAGTCCCATTTCTGTCTAACAATGCTTGCCACCATGCTGCTGACTCTCCTACTGACCAGATAAACTATTTAGGAGAAAAGGTTTATCTTCCTCCTTCTAGCATTGCCCACTGCACACTGGTTCGGTCACCTCATTCCTTCTCTACCTGCAGTATCTACCCTGTTCTCCTCCTCAGCCTTTACTTTTTGAACTCCTATTTCCTCTCTCCCTTTTATCATCAGCTCTACAGTATTTATTCTCCAAGCTATCTCTTATTTGAGTATTTTTCCGCCCACTCTTCTTCCCCTGATTAATAGGACTGTTTGCAGAAGCAAGTCTGAACCTCACTCTCCATGTGTGAAAACTCTTGTCATTCTTCCTTCTGTGTGCAGATCTCTGCACCTCATTCCCCTGAAACCTTCTTCAGTCATCCTCCCCCCCCCCTTCTCTCTGCTCAAACCTTTCTGATATTAAGTGTTCACTGTAGTCTCTCTCTCAAGTTACCCTTACTCTAAACACAAAACCACCCAGTGTATTCTTTGGGGGGTTTGTTTGGAGATCTGTGTTTTCTTGAAGTATTGCACCTTATGTAATCCTATTAAACAGCACAAAACTATGCCATTATCATATACAAACCTCTGCCTACAAGCACAAAATCTAGTCCTAATTTAAAATGCTTAATTGCTAAGTGTACTTGTGACATGCAATTTAACCAGTCTCTCTCTAAGAAGAGCATCAATGTGACAAGCTCTGACCATAAGTAAGGTCAATAAAATGTTCTGGTTTAATTACTTATCATCCATAAGCTGTGCTTTATTAGAAGAGATTTCTGCCCTCTCCAGAAAATTACAATTTTTGGCCAGAGTAAAAGTATGTTATTATTTAATTCTTTCAGATGAACACAGGTATCATAAAGATAAGCTGGTTTTTGCTGTCTGCTTGAAATAGTCATGTTTCCATTTCCATTCTATCTAATGGATGCCTGTCAAAACTCCTATTGTCACGATTCCCTCTAGTCAAAGAGTATCCTTTCAAAAACAAAAAACAGAAGGAAAAAAGGAAAAAAGGAAAAAAGGAGAAAAGGAGAAAAGGAGAAAAGGAAAAAAGGAAAAAAGGAGAAAAGGAGAAAAGGAGAAAAGGAGAAAAGGAAAAGGAAAAGAAAAAGAAGAAAAAAAGAGCCTGTAACATATTGTAGGCTACAGCTGATGACTACCTGGAGGCAAAAGAATCATGAAGAAGCAGCCTATAAACTATACGACAACACAGAGGTATTTGTGGTAACATCACCCAAAACATTTTCAGTGATCATTTTTTTCATCAAGAAGTCCAAAGTTTGTAAGGGGTGAAAAGGAAAAATGTTCTGGCTAAGTCTTCCTATGATACTTAATTTGTTAAGTTAAAAATCCATTTTATTTTGTCCGTTCCTGTTGGATCTGTGGGGAACAATTGCCTGTGAAAAAAATAAGTAACAACAAATAAAACAAAGCATGAACATTTATTTCATGAATGTCACTACACACAAAGGTGAAAAATGGTGAAGTGGGTTGTTGATTTCATAGAATCATAGAACAGCCCAGGTTGGAAGGGACCTCAAAAGATCATCTGGTCCAACTTTTCATGGGAAAGGGAGCTCGAATGAGATTGTCTAGTACCTTGTCCAATTGCATATTGCAAACCTCCCACGATGGGGATTCTACCATGTCCATGGGGAGGTTGTTCCAGTGAATGATTGTTCTCACAGTAAAAACTTCTTTCTTATGTCAAGATGAAACCTCTCTCAGTGCAACTTGCACTCGTTGCACCTTGTCTTCTCCATGTAATCCCTGTGAAGAGAGAGCCTCCATCCTCTTTGTAGCCACCCTTTAAGTACTGGAATACTGTGATAAGGTCCCCTCGAGCCTTCTCTTCTCCAGGGAGAAAAGACCTAACTCCTTCAGTCTTTCCTCACAGGGAAGGTTCTCCAGACCTTTGGTCATCTTTGTGGCCCTCCTTTGGACACTCTCCAGTCTGTCTGTGTCGTTCTTCAATTGTGGGGACCAGAACTGGACACAGTAGTCCAGGTGCAGTCTCACAAGCGCTGAGTAGAGTCATTCTAAGGTAATGCAAATGGTTGCTATAAATGATATGTCAGTGTTTATCAGGGAACAGTAGGATGACATGGTAGCTAGAAAATAAACCAGTATAAAAGAATCTGAAAGGCCTAGAATAAACAGAATAAAACTTCCACATTTTATCTTTCATTTTCTTACATCCTCTTGTTGATTGCTTTTTTCTTGATGCGTCTCTGTCCTTATATCCTTGGAAATATTATGATTTTTTTTGTGTGCTTATTTTATAACTTTATATGAACATTCATGTTTCATTCTTTGAATCCAAATACATTGTGTGATTGTTGCTTCATAAATAAATATAATATTAATAAAGGTAACAGTTATCTATAAAGAACAGATCTATTTTGTCATTACAAATATATATAAATGTAAGTGTTGAGATAGATATGTGTGGGACAAATTAAGAAAGGATTTGGGTATTGCTAGTGGTTTATAATTATGCAAACCAAATAATAAATTAAAAAAAAAACAAACAGAAAAATAGCAGGTGCATAATGGGATCCTTGAGAGGATACATTAGGAAAGCTAGAACAGCAGGGGCATTAAAGCACAGTAGTTTAGATAATGAAGTCAAATAAATTGTCTTCATCGTTGTGCCTTCATTGTCATCAAAGTACACAATGATAAATGAAACAGACTTGTCTGATGGAAATCATAAAAATTCATATTTAATAAACAGTTATTAACACTTTTATAACATTGCTGTTTTATGTTCATTACATGCTCATTGCATTACAGCAAGTTTATTTCCTGTTTCATTTCTCCACTGTCATTGTGTATTGCAAGCCTGTGCAAGACAGGTCTATTTTTAATGTTCTACAGTACAGTATGTGAGTAACGTTCCCATCTTAATGGAAGTGTCACATCATTTTCAGATCAAATTATCTAGTTTTAACAGCTAAAGGGAATCAAATTAATCAGAAAAAACAGAATACAAACCAATACAAATGTTGTGGCTCCCAAGGTGTTGACTGAAATACATGGAGGTCGTGCTTGCCAGTTATCACATTAAATGGAAGTCATAGGCTTACTGGGGTGCTCGATCAGTTATCATTAGTAGTCCTATATTAGGAGCATATATAAAGGTTTAAACTGCTAGGAAAGTGCACAGCTCAAGTGAGTTTAATTGCACAAATAATAACATGGATTTTTTTTTTTTTTTCCCTTCTCATTAGGCTATTAGATACTGAGGCACAGGAACACACAGCGGCCCAGAATATTTACTCTGACTTATAGGTAATCTTTGCCTTTGAAACAAGAAAAACCTTCATTTCAGAGAATTAAGGCTGGAATCTCCTACAAAACAGCATCACACCGTTTTGGAAGAACCTGGACAATCATCAGGCTGTTTGACCTTATTTCTTTATATATCTCTTTTCTAACTCCCTCTGTGCAACTAAGATACAGCAATGTGTCTTGCTTTTCTAGCACACTTCATAAGCACAAGCTGCCAGAAATAGGACATTGAGTCCAATTTTATGAGACTCCTAGAATATCTGTTAACCTTTAGCCTCACCTTTCTCCACTCCAAATACCCCCAAAAGCTGCTCATTAGCTCAAAACCAACGGGTTTACAATTACTGAATCAGGAACACAGCAATAAAGACAAAAAGATATGCAGACTTGGTAAAGTTTCTTAAAGACTATGAGACTTTAAGGGGTTAACCAGGAATATCATAAGCACATACTATAAACATAATAATGACTTAATACTATCAACTATAATTGTGACATCAATAGCGCATATATATACACACACATGCACAGATATATACACTTATATATACTTATTTATATTTATATTAATATTTAAATTTACATTCATATTTATACTCATTTATTTTTTAGATTTGAGTGTTAAATGCTGTACCTCTTCCTATTCAGGTTTCCATGAGGAATCCTATTATTGGAAACGTAACAGATTCAAAGTCACACAAGGATGCCTCTCTGACGTTATCTGTGATGCTTCTTGTTCTACAAGAAAAACTTTACAGAGTTTAAACTGTGGCATGGCCCATTTGCATAATTTATTGATCTTGGAGCGCAGTTAGACATCTGCTATTTATTTGTCCTTGCTTCACTACTGGCCATACACTTTTATAAATACATGCAGGTGAAGAAGGCTTTGTGTCATTTTGATGGAACAAAGTGGATTCTTGAGTAAATCTTTGATAATAATTACTCTGATGTGCACAGAAATGGGTTATACTAAAACAGACTAAAGATTTTTTTCCTTTCTCAGTGGAAAAAAAAAAAGAAATATGTGCAGTAACATTACAAATAGAGAAAAAGCGCAATGCCTCTTTTCATGATAGCATAAAATTGGGGGAAAAGCAATTTCCCAACTCTGATCAAAATAACCATCCATATTAAATAAGAATGGAAACATAATATATCTTCAATGTTTGCACATAAAAAACAATGCAAACTGTTTAGAATGTTAACAATCAAATTTCTGCTATGTCAGAATGTTCACTAACCAATTTCAGATTAATTTTCTTAATTGAAACTAATTCCCATGGTACTTTAATGTTGAATAGCACATGCTCAGGACATAATTTCTTATGCAGGATTTCCCCATGAATATAAAACACCTCAATTTTAAAGTAGTTAAGAGATTAATACTCATTAAGGATTAGTGGATTTTCAAGCTTCAACTTTTATAATAATTTTTTTTTAGTTAGTTGAGTGTCAAGACCTCTGAATATTAAGCTGTCTTTCAAAAAATGATACTGTTCTTCAGAAAAGATTATTTTTGACTCTTCCACCCTCCCCTGGAGGAGCAAACAAGTACACAATCATACTAAATCATCTATTTTCAGTGGATAACAGTGACAAGTATTTGAAAATCTATATAAGCGGCATGTTTTTACTATTGTTACTGTAACAGATGTAAAGTTTATTGTCTGAGAAAGACAATTTCAATGTAGCATCACCATGCAAGTGGTGAGCTGTGATAACCACTTCATATGCAAAATGAGCTTATCTTGATTTACTGCCCTTACTTCTTTTCCCCACTTTGCCACCTGTTGCATCTTGTTATAAATCTCAACTGAAATTTCTATTAGATCTTCAAATTACTGTTTTATGCAGGAACTAGATGTACTCTTTGCTGGGTAAAAAACTGGCTGGACGGCCGGGCCCAGAGAGTTGTGGTGAATGGAGTCCAATCCAGTTGGCGGCCGGTCACGAGCAGTGTTCCCCAGGGCTCAGTTTTGGGGCCAGTCTTGTCCAATACCTTTATCAATGGTCTGGATGAGGGGATTGAGTGCACCCTCAGTAAGTTTGCAGACGACACCAAGTTGGGCGGGAGTGTTGATCTGCTCAAGGGTAGGAAGGCTCTACAGAGGGTCCTGGACGGACTGGATGGATGGGCCGAGGCCAGCTGGATGCGACTCAACAAGGCCCAGTGCCAGGTCCTGCACTTCGGCCACAACAACCCCATGCAGCGCTACAGGCTTGGGGAAGAGTGGCTGGAAAGCTGCCTGGCGGAAAAGGACCTGGGGGTGCTGGTCGACAGCCGGCTGAACACAAGCTGGCAGCGTGCCCAGGTGGTCAAGAAGGCCAATGGCATCCTGGCCTGTATCAGAAATAGTGTGGCCAGCAGGAGTAGGGAAGTGATCGTGCCCCTGTACTCGGCACTGGTGAGGCTGCACCTCAAATACTGTGTTCAGTTTTGGGCCCCTCACTACAAGAAGGATGTCGAGGTGCTGGAGCGTGTCCAGAGAAGGGCAACGAGGCTGGTGAAGGGTCTGGAGAAGAAGTCTTATGAGGAGCGGCTGAGGGAACTGGGACTGTTTAGCCTGGAGAAGAGGAGGCTCAGGGGAGACCTTATTGGTCTCTACAACTCCCTGAAAGGAGGTTGTAGCGAGGTGGGAGTCAGGCTCTTTTCCCAAGGAACAAGCGATAGGACGAGAGGAAATGGCCTCAAGTTGCGCCAGGGGAGGTTTAGATTGGATGTAAGGAAAAATTTCTTTACTGAAAGAGTGGTTAAACATTGGAACAGGCTGCCCAGGGAAGTGGTGGAGTCCCCATCCCTGGAGGTATTTAAAAGACGTGTAGATGTGGTGCTTAGGGACATGGTTTAGTGGGCATGGTGGTGTTGGGTTGACGGTTGGACTCGATGATCTTAGAGGTCTTTTACAACCTTAATGATTCTATGATTCTATGACCTAAAAAAAATGTTTTTTTTCTTTATCTCTTCATAGAGCTCTAGATCAAGAAGTATTGTTTGCCATCCAGCATAGTTTGCTGTATATGACATTGACGATTACCTTCTGCCTAGATACAACTATTTTTAACCCATACTTCAGTGTATCAAAGTGTAATTCTTACCTCACAAAGTTTCCAGTCTTTATTTGAAGTCTTCAAGGTTCGGAGAATCATCACATCCATTTCTGATTTGCTCTCACTGTTAATTGCTTTAAAAATTTCTTTTGTCCCCTGTGAAGTTGTCTGTCTTTAGCTTCCAACCACTAGTCTCTGTCGCGTCTGGTTTTCCTCAGCTGAAAGTGCTTTCTATCTAGAATTGTGTAACCATGGAGGAAATCAAACATGTTAAAAAGTCATCCTTTCCCCCAAAGCATATACAGGGTGGGCAGGAAGTCCTCAGCCCTGACGCTTTCACTGTACAAATGCACTCACATTGGACTGCATTGGTCACTAACGTAGATGTAGACTATATCATCCAGGTTCCTCTGTAGCTGAAGGAGAGAGGAAGGAACTGCTAAGACTAACTCAAAACTTTGGCTGAATCACCCTTTGATTTTGTTGAAAATGCCTAGTTGAAGTATATGAAGTTAAACTGGGGCTTATCCAGGACTTAACTAGCTTTAAATCTATTTAGTATGTATAAGAGAGAATTAATGAATTTTATCATACAGTATATGATGTTTTTATCATACAGTAGTATGACAAATTCCTCATAAACATCTTAATATTTGAATCAGAGCAATTGCATTTTCCCATAAAACCACATTGATTGTCAGATTCATTATCTTTCTAACCTCTAATACAAATATAAATATGAACAACATCTCAGATTACTTTTTCTATTACTTGCTTAAAATTTTTGTCATGCTAACCAGCTTACTCTTATTGATCATTCCACTTATTCTTTCTAAACACTGGAACACTACTAACATTCTGCTAGAATTTCTCTCATATTCAAATATTAAAATTAATACCTTACAATCTCCTCAGCCCACTCCTGAGTTGAGGATAAGGTGAAAATTATTGGGTGTTTGCTGACTTAATGTTGTTTATCCAAAGATGCTTTTTAATGATTCCCTTGGAACAGGAAATTTTTCATTATCTCCATGTGAGATATATCTATCTATATATATCTATATCTATCTCTCTCTATATATAACTTTTTTATCATATGCAAAGTAAAAATTCTTAACATTTCTTCATCTTCTGTATCATTATTAACAGATTGCCTTCTCTAACTAGTAATGGGCTTACAGATTTGTCAGGATTTTATCACTGGAACATTTATTTTAAATGTATTATAAAATATTAATAAATAACAATTGTCTTCAGAGCTTATTCTATTAGTCACAGACTTGACATTTTAAAATAATTCAGTTGGATATTTTCAATCTTGTTATTTTCAGTCTTCTTGTTTAAGTTGAAACAATAATGCTAACTTTTCAGATTTTTAAGTTTTCCTCTGTAGGCATTATAATTGTTATTTACTAATGATTGCAAAACATACGGTATAACCAATACAAATGTCTTTAAATACAGCAATTCTATCAAGTACCAACAATAAAGCAGGTACAAAAATCATGTTCTCACCCACTGCTGTTTGTCTGTGGCTTCACAAAGGACCTGTAGTATATAGCATCAAATGTCAGTTCAGCAGTATAGATTTCCAGCTGACACCTAAGAATCTCACACAAGGCCTAGGCCATCCAGCAACTGGTAGTATGCTGTTTTCCCAAAAAAAGCAGAAAATAAAAAATGAAACAAAAAAAAAAAACATAGAGAAAACATCAGCAAACTAAAGCAAATATACAAATACATATATACACACATTTTCATATGTACGTGTTTGTGTGCTTGTATGCATGTATGTACACATATATGAAGCTCTGCAGTCAAGTAGACAAAACATAGTTAAGTAGTTTGATAACTCTATGCTATGTTTCGTGAACGACTACATATTTTATTCTGCATGGATGAATGACCTATATGAAATATCCTGTTTTTGTATTGAAACTGTACCTAACACAGAAATTATCAGTTGTGCTCTTTAGGGAAAAAACCCAAACAAACAAAATGTATCATCAAATGTAGAAGACAACAATGTTAAAACAAATCTACTGAAAATATGAAGATTAGGTTATTTCCTAGTAGAAGAACAACATGGAAAGGTGCAAATATTCTGAGAGCCTTTGGAAATGTCATATACATATTAAGAATTTTTATGGTTTCCAAATTAAGTTTTGACACCAATCTTTTCTCTGCCAAAATCAACTCATGTCTGAAGTGAACATCACATCTGAGTACATATTGTAACTTCCACATTCTTCATTTTTGCCATAGATTTTAGCAGTTAATGGTATTTTAAGCTTCATAACCTCGCATTACTTATCTGAACTTTAAAGAAACTACAGCTTGCATCTATGCATATCTCCAGTCATTTGCTTTGAAATTAATTTGGCAAAGGAGCGGATAGCTCAATAATACTACACAGGTGAGAAATTTATCTGCCCAAGGCTGTGCATACAGTAGCTGGTGGATAAAAATCCCTTTATAAATTTCGTCAGGATTTTCATGTCTCAGGTGTCTCAAAGGTCTCAAATTTCAGGTCTTCTCTTCCTTGAGACATGTTAGATAATTCTCCCTGTCAGTCACCAGTCACTGGAAGATTCTCTCTCTATTGTCCAGTATGATACTAGCTCTCAAGCCAGCCCTTGCAACTGGAAGTTGTAGCCTATTAACTTTTAGATACTATAAATAATATGTTGGAGCTTTTTGAGACTTATTAAGGTGTTCTAACACTCTAATGATTGGCTTGGGGTATTCTTGAGGTGAAGGCATCTGGTTAACTGGTTGTTTTGAATTAATCTTTTTCTTTAGGCAGGCAAAGAGGCAAAAAGCAAATAAAAATATTAATTTACAGTATCCAAAATTGACAAAGCAGATACATTTTTTCCTTTTTTTTAAAGAAAGAAGAAAAAGAACAGAAAATATGTTCTTGATCTATTTATACTGTAATTAATTTAATCTGAAAAGTTCACTTCCTGCAGCCAGATGACTTGCAGAAGTCACTTTCCTTCCAGATATTTTTCCAGAATTTTTTCCTTTTTGAGTATTCTGTGCCTCAGAATACATTAAAGAGAGAGATATTTTTGCTGCTACATACTACATTTAAAGCTAACATTCTTTTACATTTTTTCCAGGATAATCCATCTTCTCTCCTTAAACTTATTTACTTCTCACCCTCCACACCCATCCTCTCATCCCACCACTTCTTTAACTTCAATATACTAATTTAATTTTTCTGTCAAAGTATAAATTAATAATTTAATTTCTTTGGACATGCATATACTGCTTTTTGAAACCATCTGTACTTGACTGGTCAATTAGCTCCATGACTAAAGGATAAATTAGATAGGCAGTTTGTAATTTTCAGTATGAATTGTTTCTGTCTAGTGAATCATAGAATAATTTTGGTTGGGAACGACCTTTAGAAGTGATGTAATCCAATCGCTTGCTCAAAGCAGAACTAGTCTCATAGTCAGGTCACGTTGCTCAGGGCCTTGTCAAACCATGTTTTAAAAATCTCTAAGTTCAGAGATTGGACAGCCTGTCTGAGCAGCTTGTTCCCATGTTTTACCACTTTCACTGGGAAATATTTTTTCCCTTATATTTAGTTGGAGTTGCCCTTGCTGCAGCTTGTGATTGTTGCATCTAGTCCTTTCACCCTGCACCTTTGGGAAGAATCTTTCTCTGTCTTCTCTGAAACTACCACCTCCAGAAGGCTGAAGACAGAAATTAAACCTTCCTAGAGACCCCTTAGTTTTCTGGTCTCTACGCTAATCAAATCTAGTTCTCTCAGCCTTTCCTTGAGCATCACCTGCTCTAGCTCATTACTTATCCTGGTCACCCTCCAAGAGACTCACTCCAGTCTGCTGGTGCCTTTTTTGTATGGAGGACAGTTCTCCAGATGCAGGCTCACTGGTGCCAAGCATAGCAGTAGCACCACCACCACCACCACTTCACCTTTCCTTCAGGAATACTATGCCTGTCCTAACCTGGAATTTAACTGCATTGAAAACTAAATGATCATCAGGTTTTGATAACAATAAGTCCCTCCTCCACATTAATATTAATGGAAAAAAAAGCAAAAATCTTACCTATGTCCTCTCTCAATTGTGAATTTTTAAAAATTTTGGGGGTAGACAACCCCCTTTCTTTTGTCTCTCTTTCTTCCTCTTCTCACTAAATGAAAACAAACCAAGCAGTCTGGCCTATAAACTGTCACACATAACTTAGGGTAATCACCCTGAGTCATGTAGCTCAGGCTGAATGTCATCCTAGTCTCAGGACAAAAAGTCTTTATATCTTACTATTCATATTAATCATCTAAGGATAATCAATTATTTAACCCTGAAGATAAAGAAGGAACATGGAGCCATTCAGGAGAAGGAGGAAGACCAGAAACTTTTTGTGTGTGTCAAAGTCTTCATGTGTAGGTAGGAAGTGTGAGCCAAACTTTTGGCAGAGAAAAAGGATCAAAGAAGACAGAGATGGCAGGAAGCTAAAATGAGAAGTTACATGTGGTAAAGCTAAGAAGCAGGGCTTTTGAGAAACAGGTTTAAGGAAAGAGTGTGGAAATGAGGAGAGGCATACAGAGTAACTGAGATAAAATGAGGACAGGATGGACAAAAACTGAAAGACAAGTAATCAAAGCTAATCACAGCTTCTAGCAAACTTCACATACATCATGTTGGGTTTTTTTCTGCTGCTTTATATCTGCAAAATCTCACAGATTTTGACACAATGTATCTGAAGGACACAAGAATTATGACCAGCATCCTGATAATAAACAATGGTTTTATTGTGATAATTCTACAAGACAAGCTTGTCCTCAAACTACTTTTTTCCATGAGCATGAAGATTGCAAAGTGTTTCCAAACCTGAAGTTTAAGGTTATTGTGTAGATACTCAGGACAGAATGTTTGTTTAAAGGGGAAGAAAAAAAACCCCAACTCTAAAGTATTAGGATTTGGCATAGGTAATGCTCAGGAAGGGAATGAAATGTCCTAAACAAGGTGGTCACTCACTAGCTGGTAGCAGTTGGAGTCACTGTTGCAAGGGTCCTTGCCATGGTATCTTTAGCTGAATTGGGAGAAAGTCTCCCAAAGCACTGTTTTACTCAGTTCCTATAATCAAACTGACCATGGTCCCAGCTGACCATCCCAACACATGCAGCATTTACTGCTATTGTTCTGCTGGTTTTATATCTTATTTACATATGAAACATCGCTTTAATATCTTACTGACATTCTACAGTTTCTATTGATGACTTGCAAAAGTTATATCTATAGGCAATTTGGTCACCTCTGCAACAGGCATCAGCTAGGCAAGCCTTTGGGATGCTTTACCCAGGATGTTAATTCACAAATGTAAGCATACAGATGTGCAACAGGCAGTTAACAGAACTGTCCAAAATTCCCACCCAGAAGGTTCCTGTAATAGTCAAATGTTTAATTGTGAAGATTCAGTGAAACACCTTGTTTCAAGTCTTTATCTAAAGCTGTTATCTCAAGATTGTTATGTCTTCTGTGTAGATGAGTGGCTGGGGAGTTGTTGGACCATGTAAAGAATTAATGACTGACGTGTACTGCATGTGCATATAGGTCCAGCCCTGATACCATGCTACTCTGCATCTCTAACTAAAGAACAAACCTGATTTTTGTACTTATAGCTCACTTATCACTTAAGTCCCATGGCACTTTTCATAAGCTCATGTGTGGTCAGGATATGTTTAGGTTAAACTGAAGCATTGGGTGGGTTTTGTTTGTTTGTTTTAAATCATATTAACAATATTCTGTTTTGTTAGGTATAATATTGTTGGGGTCTTGTTTGTGGTTTGTTTTGTTTTGTTTTGTTTTGTTTTGTTTTTAAGAAAGATATCTCTCTATGAAATACCATTTCTATAAAGCACAGCAATTGCACTTCAGAACCAAAATTATTTTGGATATGAGTTGTTTGTTTCCTCATAAATTTGAGATTTTTATGGGGGAAATAATTCCGGCTAGTTTTAGTTATAATGTACAACACAATACCTAATATGCATTTGTAAATAGGCAAATTTGCTCTTTATATTTGCATAAAACCCTACCCTGGCAGGTATACAGGCTACTAATCTTATGCAGCTTCTGAAAAAAATGTTACAGAATTCCTTTTCACTTAAGTACCTAAAATAAAGATCTGTGCACTTTATGAAACATCTGAAGTCTACAGGAAATAAGTGCATTTCTTGCATAAAATTTATTTTGTAATGTAATTTCACAAACACTCTTCTTCAGATTCTTCTGTAATATGCCCTGTCCTTGAGGTAATGATTAGATCTACTTGAAAAATTTCTGCCCAAATAATTTTTGGATCCTAGAAAGAATTATTTACAACAGAATATTTTATTAAAATACCTATATACTCTAGGATAATTCCTGTTTATATAGAAGCAACAAATATCTAAAAGGGAAAATATTGTTATATTTGGAAAAACATAACTGAGATCATACCTCCAGTCTCTTTCACAGACTAGGATCCTCAACCAAACTGGTTTTTATCTTGCATAGACATCCAAATATCCCATGATACATTGTTCCTGTCACAAAAAGATGACACTGTGAAATTTGTTCAAAGATGCAGTTCAAACTATATGAGAAAAGGCAGTCTGAGGCATACAAACCAAAGTTTGCAGGAAATAATTTCTGAATACTACTATTCTTCTTTAAATTGTTTTTTTTTTTCTTGACAAATTCCAAAATCTTCCTTTAGGAAACACTCATGTTTTCAAATCAAAGCTAACCCTGATGTACAACACAAGTTCAGCTAAGCACTCAATTACCTTTTGAACAGTCACACCTTCTTTAACAGGAATCATAAATTCCACCTTATGATGATTTTGTTTTCCCCAGCCTATTACTAATGTATTCATGATCACAGCTCTTTAAAAATTATTTTATGACTCGTTTACTCATCAGCTTCTAACACACTCTTGCCTAAAACCAACACCATTTTAAAAATATTTACCTAAGACTAATGAAGACTTCAAGCCTTGTTTGCAGCAAATATGTTGGTTTTTGTTCCAAAAATAAATGTGATAATAAGAGAATTGTTAAATATCTTATTAAAGTGATGATATTTGACAGAAATGCTTTTCTAAATAGAAACCTTTGATACCTTCCTTGAGGTCTTTACTAAAACAAAACCTTTAAATAAAAACCCCTCTTTGTTTTTGAGAAAGAAACAAAGCTGCAGACCGCTTAAAATGGCAGTCTAAAAAAGTATAAAAGTGAAATAATTTTTGCATGTCAATAATCTGTAGTCTGCATGAACCACTGTATATGCATGAACCAGGTATTACTGCAAGCAAGTTACTTTGTGCAAGTATCTACATGCTATGTTCTCTTTATGGAAGCTATTTCCTTCTGAGGACATTCAAAAGAGCCCTTCCAGTCACGTGCTTATAAAGCAGTTGTGAAACTCTGGGTAGTCACTGCTTTTAAGAAATTGTGGCATTGCTGTTCTGCAGATGACCTCGTGAAGGCTTACCAATCCGTTTTAATAGAAAGACTTAGGAAAATCGATCATAACTGGCTGCATTTTTTGGAGTGTGATTGTGTTTGACTTCAACTTGTGATGTGTTGAAAGCAAAAGATGAGACAAAGGAAATGAATATCAATGACAAATGCTCAATAGTCTTGGAAAAGCAAATTATTCAGAGCTATACATGGTCACTAGCAATTATTGGCATGTATTAGTAAGGAGGCAGATAGGTTGGGCTGGAGTTTCATTTTGGTACATATTGGATCCTAAAAAAATTAAATTGGTTAGAATGTGCTGAACATCATAATCTGAAAGACAAGCTTTTATTAAACCTTGGGAATAAAATTTGTTTCATAAGATAAATGAAAAATTAACCATGCAAGATCTGTTCCAAATAATGGCAGAATACAAATACATGTATAAAACATCAATATTTACAGCATGGTACAAAGTATCTATTTTTGATCAGATTAGAATAAGTTAAATAGCCTCTCACTTCTTGTGATAGCATTCACAAATATATTTCATACGTACAGTTCTTATATGCATTTTTTGTGGATATAAAATAGGTTACATATAGTTAGAACTCACACTGTACTTTATGTATTATATCATTCATATATTTTCATTAAGTTGAAATTTTTTTTTTAATGAACAAGTTTAAGAATTTTATCTTTTAAAAGGGTAAACTAGCTCACCTTCTGGAGCTTTTTTTTTTTAATTTACAAAGCAAATTAAATGAAACAAAATAAAAAAAATATACAGTCATCTTAAAAGGATAAATGGCAGAAAGATGCATAGATCTTCTTAAGATTGTGCATTCATTTTCTCATAACTTTGCAAAACTCTGTCTCTCTGGGACCTGTAAGTTTGGAGGACTTTTCCATCTATGTCTTTGTTATTAATTTGGCCTGGGGGGAAAAAAAGGGTTTAAAATCTAGGCAACCAGAATGCTATAATGGTAATATCACAGAAGGAGAACAGGCAAAATTTTAGAAGATTTCAGGGTTATTTGTTCTCCAGAACAGAAGAAACAGAAAAGAAGACAGGATGTAGAACCTGTGGTTGCAGGCTACTTTCAGCCGTGTTTTTGAAAGAAGCTGGTTTTATATGAATTGCTGCTTTTTGAAATTTATGGGATGACTACAAATACAACTGGAAGTGACAATGCAGTTCAGATGGAAACATGAAAATAATATAAAATACCTTAAAAATTGTAGCCAGAAGCTGAATAACTGGACAAGTAGGTAAAATTCACCTCTGGAAGAGTATAAGCACCAAATCCACTGAGGAGGAAACTCTGCATGATGGGATTGTTGAAGCAAACAAATGTGATACACTGGAGACTTGAGAAGGTAGAGTACCAAGTCAGAGCAGAACAGCTACCATTGACAGACCAAGGACTCAATTCAGTTGCATATGGCCCAAAACATAGGCCATATTTTCATTGACTGTCATTGTTGCTCAGGGAGAGATCAGATTGCTGGAACATATGGTTATTTCAGGTGCAGGTCTCTTATGTAGAGATGTGTGCACGGTTATTAAACTCTGAGAAGAAATGATTAAAAATGGAAGAAGCCAAATATAACAGCTTATGTCCTGGATGTGATAGCTACACTGGTTCTCTACCAGATACTGGCCTAACCAGTGAAAAATTATATTATTTCAGTCTTGGTTTGTCAAAGTTGTGAAGGCATAGTGTGGTGCATAAAACAAAAAGATGTCAGTAATCAAGGTTCAACAGTTTAATTAAAGTGAGGAATAAACAAATAGCCAGTTGACAAAGAGCGCACTTTGGAAAGAAAAGGAAGTAATTTGTCAAGCCAGCAAGACTGAAAACAACAAAAGGATTCATAGAAAATTCTTAGAATGTTTTTAACTAAAAGGTGTCAAAAATTAGCTGGTATTTTTTAACTCTGACAAAGACAGTGTTTAAAAGGCAAGGATTCAGATAAGTTTTCTGAATAAACACTTCAAACATGAGATTGGACAGTAGAAGAGAACCGCAAAAGTAAAAGTACCAGTAAGGAAACTTTGGTTTGTGTTTTTTACTTAAAAGCAATTATCTTTATATATTCCTTGGTAGGTAGTTAGAACTGGAATAAATTGTGGGTTTATGTTGCAACCTTACCTGATGTGAGGACAGTAATAATTTTGTTCCTCTTCTATGTAGCTGTCTCCTTCTTGAAACTTGTGGGAATTTCATAGCTTTTACGATCTCTGCCAAATTTATAATGAATCATCCAAGAGATGCAAAGACTTTTAGAAAGTTAAATTGGCAAATAGGTAGCCAAAGATGGAAAATATTTTCACTTGCTTAGGAAGGTAGACTCCACGAAGGTGAAGTCAGATCAAAAAGTAGAGGAATGAAGTGAGAAAGGCCAAAATTCCACTATTAAATATTGCTAATCAAATTAAAAGAAACAGCTAATTTTCTTCAGCCATAAAATAAACATTCAGGAAGGAAAGCAGAAGTGGATACAATCTCTTGTGAAAACTGGAATGAGATTAAACGTAACTTTATTGTGGCTCAAAAACTGAACCTATAATTTGCTTCATTTTCTGCTAAGGATTATGATAAATAGACCAAAACAAGGAAAAAAAAATGAGGACACGTATATAGAATTCTAACTGTCAAGATAGAGAGAAATGGAGAGAAGAGCTCACTCAAATACAGAGAACTGGATAAACTCTTTCCCACAACTCTGAAGTAAGTGGTACATCCTATTTCAGGTGTGATACAAAATTTAATAAATTTGCCAAGCCTGAAGTGATAAAATATGAATGCATAGGCACAAACACTGTACCTAAACTTGAGAAACATGACCACAAAGTGGTCCCAAAATTGATAAAACCGTTCGTCTGAGTCCAGTAATGTGAATAACATCTCTGCCAGGACTTGACTGGCAGCAGCAAGACTTAGGTCCAATTACTAAACATCCAGCTCAAGTCCTCAAACAGAAACCTGAGGAAATTAAATCAAACTAACTGGATACTCAATGAACTATGCTTTTCCATTTGCAAACAGAGAATCAAATGGCTTACAAAATAGTTGTTCTGTCTCTTCTCATTGAAGGAAGAGAAGGAAAAGAGAGAGTAACAGATAATAGGGTAGTAGGATAGTACATACTAAAACAATCGACAAGCTACTCAGCTTGCCTGGTATTCAGACCAGGTTTTGGCTCATGAACAACAAATGAGAAGAAACAGGCATGACACAAGTGCTAAGCACTCATATATTTCTATATGCTTCCTTTCGTCACACAATAAGGAATATTTTTTGGGGTATATTCAGACAGAAAAACAAAACTAAAAATTTTTAATTCAGTTCAGATTGACTTAAACCTTTGACGGACAATATTTTCCAGCTTTCCTCCGAAAGCACAGAATTGTGTTGTTCTGTACATTGTTTTTTTTGTTCTTTTCTCTACAGACCCTTTTGTACTTGCCATAGTTTGAAGTCAGGCATTCACTAAAAAATTAAAAAACATTTGTGAAAAGTTTGTATAAGTGAATAATTTCACATTATACATAAACTATTCTGTAACAGCAGGAAAATCAAACCAATATTCATTGTCTTAACCATCAGTCTTTGCTAAAAATCTTAGAAATAGAATTACTATTTGGAAATTCTTTGCCTCAGATCTTGCCTAGCTTCCAACATTTCCAACTCATGGAAGCAACCTTAAATTTTGCATTTCATAACTCTTTAATGATTTGATTTTTTTTTGTTGATTATAAAGTAGGAACACAGAAATTGCATCATGTGGTATCATATCAACATCTTCATTTTTAATCAACAGGATAAAAAACTTTATACCTCTTAGTAACTGAGTATAATATATAGTATAGGAGTATCTTAGTTCGTACCAATGCCATAAATAATTGCTGTCTATGCCTACATTGCTAAAAGAGGTGCAGGGACAATACCTTGCTTCCAAACCAAGAAGCACAGAACAATTCACATCCTTGCTTAGATCACATTCCCTTCGATGGATTTATTTTAGACAGAACTCTGGAGCCATCAAAAGCTGAGGTGAGTAGTAAACTGACAGTGAGACACTGAATGATCAGGGAGCCCATTCTTGAACTCACACTGGTCCTCTTTTATGTAGCTGTATAGGTTGAATTATAGAACAGGAGCCTGTTCTGATGTGGGCTCTCCACGAGGTCACAACTTCCTTCAGGGCACATCTACCTGCTCCAGCGTGGGGTCCTCTGCAGACTGCAGGGTGGATATCTGCTCCATTGTGGACCTCCATGGGCTGCAGGGGGACAACCTGCTTCACCACGGACTTCATGGGCTGCAGGGGAATCTCTGCTCCAGCACCTGGAGCACCTCCTCCCCCTCCTTCTTCACTGACCTTGGTGTCTGTAGGGTTGTTTCCCTCACATATTCTCACTCCTCTCTCAAGCTGCTGTTGCACAGCAGTTTTTTCCCCTTCTTAAATATGTTACCACAGAGGCGCTGCCACCGTCACTGATGGGCTCAGCTTTGGCCAGCAGCAGGTCCATCTTCGAGCTGGCTGGCACTGGCTCTGTCAAACATGGTGGCAGCCTCTGGCATCTTCTCACAGAAACCACCCTTGCAGCTCCCCCACTACCGAAACCTTGCCATATAAACCCAATACAAAGACTAATCATTTGTTAGGTATTTAGAATGGTATATATGAGGAACGAAGCTGAACTGGGAATCAAATTAGGATACCTTGCCATGCCTGATATTTATATGTTATTAAATCATATGGCAAAAATTTTCCTAAGTACACAGTACATGCCTCCCTTTATACTATGGCAGGTAGTGGCCTTTCGAACTCATGTAACAATTGTGCTCATATTAATGATAAAATCTTTTTAGGTTTCTTGCTCTCAGCACTCTAGTTGGAAGGCAGTTCCAGAGCCTTACTAGTTTAGTGTTAAAATTATTCTTCTAATTATGAGTGTAAATGTGTTCATGGCCTGTCTGTATAAAGTGATTCATGACATAACAATCACTTTTTGAATGCCTACTTTATGCTACCTGATTTTTCAAGATGACACATACAAACTCAATGATGTATAATGAGTGCAGTCTAAAAGATGAACACTAAAGATTAATTATAGACTGTACTGAGTAGTCCATCTCTTCCTTTTCTAACTTACTATTAGATCCCTCAAGAAATTCCTTGAAAAAATTATGTTTCTCAAATGTAACAGTACTCCAGGTAAACACTCAAGCAAAGATTCTGCTAAGGGCAACCTCTCTAAGTGCTCTTTATTTTTTTTGCTCTTTCATTCTGAGAAAAAATAATCTATTGGTTTAACATTAAATATTTTTTTTTTTAAATTCATTGTGCCTCCCTTTTGAGGTAATAGTGTCAACGTGCTAATCTCAGTGATTCTATATCTATGATCTCTCTGAAAATGTTGAGAGTTGTGGGTTTTTTTCAAGGCTTTTTTTCTTTTTTTCCAGATTAGTAGCAAATGACAGAAAAGTGTTTGTTCTGTAGGAAAATGTATGGTTGAATTTCAATGATAGATAGATAGATAGATAGATAGATAGCACAATATAATTTTAAACCAACCATTTTATATAAATGATATACAATATCATTTTACACCAAATCAAATGCATATGCTCAATGAATCAGATAAACAAACAAACAAACAAAATCCATGAGTTAATCTAATGCATTATTGCCTGCCCACTAGAAGCATATCCTTTGTAACCCTACAGATATGTATCAATTGCATCTAGTTTTGAGAGTGTTTCGGTCTTCCATGACCCAGGAAAGATGAGACTAATACTCTGCATCCATCCATAGTACACTGAGTTCTGGTTTTATTAAGGAATAGGATAGAAAAAGCAAATATTCAGAAAGCTAAAAATTGACTCTTTGGTTATTGTCTGAGGTTATATTAGGACACCACTGTTCCTTTGAAGGTGCTTTCAAACAGAATAACTGCTGTCAAGATCCCCTTGCAAAGGATAGTTATTAAGTTCAGCAAGAAGTTGCTGGTGATGCTATTTTTTTCCCAGATTTTTTCACATTTTATAACATTGGTACAAGAGGTTTCACAATAGGATCAGAGCAGTAAAATCAGTCATTTTATGTAATTCTAGAAATATTCAGATATTTCTTGTAATGACCAAATGGAAAAATCAGATAGTGAAATGGAATGCTTATAATTTCAATAAATGACTGACATTTTTACCTGTTCCACAAAATGACAGTGAAACAGACATTTCATGAAGTGACTAAAAAAGTAGTAATTTTACAGAACTGTTTTTCTGTATATGCAGGCTAAGAATGACATATTTGGCCATGTTTCTTCATGAGAAAAAATGTCTCAGAATATGCCTGAGAGGTGAAAAGGTTCATTTTCTTTGTAGCAATTTGTTGACATGGATCATATGTTGCTGGTGAGAATGAAATGTAAGCTTTTAGGATGTGGTTTGTGGTCTTGCATATAATGTGGATAAGTAATTTTATTAGAATTATTAGCAAAAAACTGTTTCTATTATTAGAAATTAACGAAAACAAATGGAAATGGACCTGAGAAAATTGTGGAAAATATGGTAACATTTTATTGTAAAAAAAGTAGTATGAATGCTATGCAGCAGCTTTACTGAGTGGTCAGCTGATCTGTACTCAAAGCTCACAACAGATCCCAAGATTTCTAAATGTCTGCCATGATGCAACCAACATATACTTAGAAGTGAGTATACAGATGTAAATGACTGTTTTTTTATCTTGCTATGCATGAAAAAAAAAAAAAAAGAGAATAAAATAAACCTGGTTCTCAACTTACATTTAAAGAAAAAAAAAATATTTTCCAGATTTTAATCTTGTTTTAGAGATTTTTATTTTTCCTTACGGAGGATCACACTTCCTTTTCATTCAATTAAACTGTAAAACTTGATTCCTGTGCCAAATCTTATGTCTCTGAATAAATGTGAGAATCAGCTTTGCCACCTCTACTGCGCCTTATACAAAAGTTTATAGCATTATCACCTGCAGTCAAGGTCTTCACACTGCAGCTGTTTCAAATATATTCTGTTTTAATCTGCACTTTTTAGATGCTAGTAAAATTAATATAGAGCAGAGTCATTCTATATTGATCTCCATTAATCCTGACATACTCAGGCAAATTTACTTTCATAATATTGGAATGCCAGATGGAAAAAACCCGTCTGGTCTCAAGTTTGATCTTTCATAATGTATAGTAAAGTGGGACTATATGAAATCACTTTGTAAATTTCAAAAATAAACACCTGATATCAGATTTGCTGGTCAAAATATAAAAGTTTGTTTTTCCAGAAATACTAAAGATTTACCAATTTGTATGACTTCAGTTAATTTACCTTTTTTTTTCTTTTTTTCAAATATGGGCATTTGAAATATTTAGAGAAAAAGGAAAAGGTACAGTACCTTCAAGTTATGAAAAAAAAATCCATTCTTTGAAACACAAAGCTTGTTTCAAAAGCAATATATTCTTACCGAGATAGAAATTTCTACAATAACATATAGAAGTAATGGTGTTTGAATGTAAAGTTTCATGGGTAACATACACAAAATATAATATATCTATAAGTATATTCTATATCTATCCTATAAATGTAATCAGTACAGCCTTATTGTGGACTCTGGAACAGTCTTAAGCCACCTGAGTATCCTTTGTTTACCTACCCAGGCTTAGACCTAGAAACATTTCCCTATTAACCGCACCCTAGTGGGCCACTTAAACCACAGGACCCTCTGTGACACTGACTCTCACCAGCCTGTTCAACTCATGTAGATTGGTCTGCAGGACACCACCACAATGGGTCTGGTGACTAGTGCCCTCCATTACATGATGGAACATGGTTTCGATAGGAAAATTAGACTCCAGAATGACAGGGATAGCACAGTTAGGTTGGTTTTATTCTCCAAATTAAATGACTTCTATAATTAGGTTTTTATTTTGATTTATTTTGAATTTTTATGGGAACAAAATTGTTATGAACCAGAAAATAGTGTGCTTATATATCTGAAAGTATGCATATATATATGCATACATAGATATGTATAATTTACATTATTTTTTATTTTTCATTCCCACATTGTTGCTACTTGCAAGGATGGTATGAGAAGCATTTGTAAATGCAATAAAAAAGATTTGCTATTTTATTTTCTTTTCTAGTTGTAGTCATACAGTGCGTGTAGTCAACAATGTCATACAGTGCTTCATTCCAGGTGATTTAATTTCTACCTGAAAGATCACATTTTCACAAATTCCAGCAATAGTTTGATGGGTGGATGAGTTAGTTAGGGAAAAGGGAGGAGGCAAAGATAGGCAAAGGAAGGCCTATCCTTCTAGCCTAGGATATAGGCTAGAAAGGTCAAACAGGCCAAATAGTGACTAGAATAGAACTACAGGCAGGTATATAAACACCTAATACCTATTTAACAGCTTCTCATCTACCCTTCCTCCCTTAGACTTACCCATATTTCATTCAGCAACATATCACATCTTTACATTTGTTTTTCAGAAATGTTGAAAATTCATACTGAGAGCAATTTTTCATGGGCATCTTAAGGCCTCTTGGACCCGGGCTACACATTATTGCATTTATTATAATGTATCTGATTTACAGATTGGTGATCATCTGAAAGCAAAAATCATGAATGCTAACTCAACCAACAAACAATGAAACAAAAACTAAAACCTATAAAACAACAAAAAGAAAAGTAAAATCATAACCAACCAATAACTGACAAAGCTTTGTATTTCACTGTAGTACACCTAACTGTATTACAGTGTTTTCTACCAAAGTACAGTTTCCATATTGAAATGTTCCCACATCTCAAAAAAACAAACAAATGTTGTTCACTAGCCTGGAAATTTAGAAGCAAAAAATCCAATCCAAAAATCCAATTGTTAAATGCAGCCCAACAGTTAAAAATTCAGTTCAATTCCAATCCCTTTTTTATCTTCCTGGCCTTTTGCTGGACTTGCTCCAGTATGTCCTTGTCTCTTTTGTACTAGGGTGCCCTGAACTGGACACAGCACTCCAGATGTGTCTCACCAGTGCTGAATAAGGAGTAAGAACCGCCTTCCTTCACCTGTTGGCGACTATCTTCCTAATGAAACCATGGAGGCTGTCAGTCTTCTTAGCTGCAAGGGCAAATTGCTGGCCCATGGTCAACTTGTTGTAGGCCAGGACCCTTAAGTCCTTTTCTGCAAAGTGGCTTTCTAGCCAGTAAGCTCCCAGCCTGTGATGATGCACAAGTTATTTCTCCCCAGGTGCCAGAGTTAAGATTTACCTTTGCTGAACTCCTCGAGATTCCTGTTGGCCCATTTCTCCAGCTCATTGAGGTCCCTCTGATTGGCAGCACACCTATCTGGTGCATCAACCACTCCTCCTAGTTTTGTGTCATCTGAAAACTTGCTGAAGGTGTGCGCACTGTTCCAGAATCCAGGTCATTAATGAAAAGGTTAAACAATATTGGACACAATATTGACTCCTGGGGTACTCCACTGCTAACAGGCCTCCAGCTGAACTTTGTGCCACTGATCACCACCCTTTAAGCCTTGCAATCCAGCCAGTTTCAGTCCACCTTTCTGTCCCTTTATCTAGCCTGTACTTCATCAGTCGATCTATGAAGGTGAGACAGTGTCAAAAGCCTTACTAAAGTCAAGATAAAAAGGAAAAAAAAAAAATCCACTACTCTCCTCACATCCACTGAGCTAGTAATTTAATCATGGCAGGCTACCAGGCTGCTCAGGCATGATTTTCGCTTTGTAAACCCATGTTGGCTGTTTCCAATCACTATTGTGTCCTTTGTGTGTCTAGAAATATTTTCCAGAATTATTTGCTCTATCACCTACCCAAGGACTTAGGTGAGGCTGACTGGCTTGTAATTCCCCAGATCTTCCTTCTTGCCCTTCATGAAAATAGGAGTGACATTTGCTTTCTTCCAGTCCTTAGGAACCTCCCCCAATCACCATGGCCTTTCTAATATAATTGAGAGTGGCCTTGCAATGGCATCAGTCAGCTCCTTCAACTCATATGGGTGCATCCCAAGTTGAGTTCATTTCCTTGCAAACACAGCTAAAAAAATACATAAATAAACTAGATCAGTGTATCACACAATGAAGCAAAGCATTTAATATGATATACTCTGGACTGAAATCTTTTCTTACGTCTTCATTAAATAATATTTAGACAGTTTAAATCCAATTGCTCATTTGCATTGCAGAACAAAACCAGAGCTCAAAGCTGCTGTGGTTTCCTAGCAAAGGAGAAATCATTGAAATTATATGAGCTTCAGAGAACTGGTGATTTGACAAGGTTTTTGTTTATTTGTTTGTTTGTTTGTTTGTGAATATTAACTGAATGACCCTCTTCTTTCTTACACCACCCAAAGGATTTCAGGTGCCAGGGTCAGCGTGCTGTGGTAGCTAACTCTGAGATGGGCTGTTTTGACAGCCCCTCCTCAGCCCTCTGCTTGGGTCGAAGGAGCTCAGCCCATGGCGCTTCAGTTTTACATGTGATCTGCTTGCCTCCTGCCTGCTTACAGCATCCGACAGAAAAGGTGTTGTTTATTCAGCTGCTGCAGCTGGGAAACTTACAGTGGAGACCCAGCATACTGGGATCTGTCTGGCTGCTCTCACAATATGGTACTTCGCCGCTTCCAGTTTTTTGATGCTGAAGCAGTGGTGTTGCCATTGGCAACCACAGCCTGCTATTAACATGCAGCCATTATGTTGCAGAAGTATTGAACACCAGATGAAAGTGCTATTCAGTGGTAATTTGTAAACAATACTGTTGTGGTTTAATCCCAGCCAGCAACTAAGCACCACACAGCCACTTGCTCACTCCCCTGGGTGGGATGGGGGAGAGAATCAGAAGAGTCAACGTGAGAAAACTTGTGGGTTGAGATAAAGACAGTTTAATAGGTAAAACAAAAGCCACGCACGCAAGCAAAGCAAAACACGAAATTAATTCACTCCTTCCCATCAGCAGGCAGGTGTTCAGCCATCTCCAGGAAAGCAGGGCTCCATCACGCATAATGGTTACTTGAGAAGGCAAATACCATCACTCTGAACGTCCCCCTGCTTCCTTCTTCTTCCCCCAGCTTTATATGCTGAGTGTGACGTCATATGGTGTGGAATATCCCTTTGGTCAGTTGGGGTCAGCTGTCCCGGCTGTGTCCCCTCCCAGCTTCTTGTGCACCCCCAGCCTACTCTCTGGTGGGGTGGTGTGAGAAGCAGAAAAGGCCTTGTCTCTGTGTAAGCGCTGCTCAGCAATAACAAAAACATCCCTGTGTTATCAACACTGTTTTCAGCACAAATCCAAACCATAGCCCCATACTAGCTACTATGAAGAAAATTAACTCTATCCCAGCCAAAACCAGCACAAATACATAGCATGAGCATCACTAAGGAAGGTTTTCTACAAGAAAAGAAGGATTTAGAAGCCAAAACCATTCTGGAATTTGTCTGGCTTAAATTGTCAGATGTAAAAACACACACATAGGAAAAATATGTTTTTTAACATTATAGATTATGTAGAATTTTTAGAAATTCAGAAAGAGTCTTAAATATCCAAACTTCATTTTATCATTTAACTTTGGACTAATTAAACACCAACAAAATTATACCAAGCAACCTCTATGAAATGCTCTTTAATAATTCTCCTGGTATTCAGTCACATCATAACTGAATGTCAACCCATCATTAGGGACTGGAAAAAAAGTAATTTCCCTAATAGAGAAATTAACTAAAATGCCACAGAGTGTTGTTGGGATTTTTTAACTGATCATGTCGAAGTCACTGATTGTACAAAACCAGCCTCAGTGGGATAGAGAAAGGTTGATAAATTTTGCAGTAACAATGTCTCATAAACTGCCTTTTGATTTGGGAAACTATATTTTAATCAGTGGTAACGGACAGAAGTCTAAACCTCTAAGAAAATACATGTTTGAAAATTCTTTGATTAATCATGAGAATGATAGAATGGCAGAATGGCAATGAGTTGAGCCATCTAAACTACTCCAGATCTAAGCCAACAACTAAACATATCAGAACATTGTTCTATATTTCAAAAATTCAAAAAATATTTTGGCCAGACTAATTACTTGTTTCCCCCTACCGATCAGTTTTCTTGTGATTTTTTAATATTTTTATCCTTTCAAATGGAATTACGTGAGATAAAGACCAACCTTAAGAGCTCCACTAGGTACATTTATGAAATATTAAACATCTGGGGTCAAAAGAGTCAACTGTTGCAAAATGTTGTTCTATTTACTTCAATGAAGATATGTTTATTTTCACCTGATGTAGAAAAAAAATGAATACAACTCACCTGTGCTTAGGTGGGCAGCCAGGGCTTTTAGGCGCTAAGCCATTCTCTTCAATTCCTCCCGCTTACCTCCATATTTACCAGACTTATGCTGATACTCACTCAGGGCTTACAATTGAATCATATTAGAAACTAAAGGAATAGGTACAAGAGGACATAGCCAAGATGCTACATAACTGAACTTCTTATTTGTGTCTAACTTCCAAAGCTTTATCAGTGGGGTCTGAACTGAGAGTCTCAGAGTAGGCAACGTGTCAGCTTTGTGATCTCCTCTGGATCTCCTCTGGCCTGGACTCACTCTTCAGCGTATCTCTGGAGATACATGTGATCCCCAAAGTCAGTTTCTTGGCCACTGACTCCATCCAATATATGGGGATGTTTCTTCATTACTGTCAGATAATCCTTAGCCTTGAGGATTTTGATGGAATTCATCAACATCCTTGGCAAATAATGTTGTTAGTTCATCATCTTGCACAAATATCAGGTCAAAAGAAGTTAGAGCTTGCACACATTCTTCTGATGAGTTGACATTCCCAGAATACTGTAGGTCATATAAGCACATCCTTCAGAATCTCCCAAATATACCACTGTGTATTTCTCACAGTTGTGGACCTATACCATGAAAATGTTGGCCATCTGGAAGATTGTTTTACTTTGCAGACCAAATTTGGAGATGAGCTCCTAGGGTCTGTGCACAGGATCTGTAGTTCTGTCCCAACCTGGCCTTAGCACCCAATTCTTCCCTGGTGACCGTTTTCCTCAGTAAGAAGTAAAACCTCTGTCAAGCTGTCTCTGCATGTGACCATTCTCCTCACAATCCGGGTAACAGCATCCAACCATAACTAATATGACTGGTTGGTTCAGCCAAAGGCAATGTGGTCTAAGGAATGCAGAGCATTCCATGTTCTCCTACAGTTAAAAGAAACATTCAGAATAATCGGAATTCTTTTTTTTTTAACAAGTCAGTTCCTGAAAGAGGAGTCTAAAACAATTTTCTTGTCAATTTCTACGTGTCAATGCATATGTCACTTCAGGATTGCTCTGTTACATAGCTTTTGGATAGGTCTGGTTTTCTGGGGCTTAGCTGAGTGAAGTTTTAGGTAAATTAAGCTTTCTGATTCAGATTATATGCTTGAGAAGGTCCTTGAATGTATCCAGAGGATGGCAACAAGGCTGGTGAAAGGGCTGGAAGGAATGTCCTATGAGGAGCAGCTAAGGACTTTGGGCTTGTCTAGTTTGGAGAAAAGGAGGCTGAGGGGCGACCTCATTGCTCTCTACAGCTTCCTGAGGAGAGGAAGAGGAGAGGGAGGTGCTGATCTCTTTTCCCTGGTATCCAGTGATAGGATGCGTGGGAATGGTTCAAAGCTGCACCAGGGGAGGTTTAGGCTGGACATTAGGAAGCATTTCTTAACCGAGAGTGTGGTCAAACACTGCAACAGGTTTCCTAGAGAGGTGGTCAATGCCCCAAGCTAGTCAGTGTTTAAAAGGCATTTGGACAATGCCCTTAACAACATGCTTTAACTTTTGGTCAGCCCTGAATTGGTCAGGCAGTTGGACTAGATGATCATTGTAGGTCCCTTCCAACTGAAAATATCCTATTCTATTCTATTCTATTCTATTCTATTCTATTCTATTCTATTCTATTCTATTCTATTTGAAGAATATCCTAGTGATGTTATTAAATCATATAATCATAGAACAGCTCAGATTGGAAGGGTCCTTGAAAGATCATCTGGTCCAAACTTTTGTGGAAAAGGGAGCCTAGATGAGTTTATCTACCACCCTCTCTGATTGCATCTTGAAAATCTCCAGTGATGGGAACTCTACCACAGACCTCTTGAGACTGAGACCAGCAGCTCCAGAGTCCAATGGTGCAAGGATATCTCTCTTCAGCGTTGGCCCCAAAACTGTGACAGTAGCCAGGGGATAATACAGACATTAGCCTTATCTGGGTTGTGCACGAAGGAGAACATTTTGCAACCTCTTCCAGGACTGCTTGTTATGAGCTAGTTTCTCACTATACGTATTAATCAAAGTATGTGTTCCTTAGGAAAAGGTTCTTGGAATCTACAGTGAAGATAAATAAGAAAATCAGGTATCTGGCACTGAACTATTGAACTGTGAGTAAATACATGTGCCTCATCTACAGTGGTGTCTAGACATGTTGTGGATTCCTGATATAGGGTAGATGAATGACACCCAATGAGACTGTGTTAATACAGCACTCAGCCAAGTAGGACCTTGATAAAATTATTAAAAAACTTTTCTGCTATAGAAATCCTAATACATAAAAAACTGGGTCTGTAATGTCTAAAACACTGATTTTTATAATTTGTAACCTACTGAAAGGAAAAAAGGTGGATGAGGAGTACGGAGACTATAGGAAATAATTTCAAATCTTACTGAAAGTAATTGTCTGAAACTATGAGAGTTAACAACTGACACATCAAAGGAGTCTCTGGAAGCCATCATCATGGCAGTGAAGAGTGAATGGTATGTGGATTCCTCTGATCTGAGCCTGGACTTCAAACTTTAAGTTGTCATTAAAATCCTGGGTGGTGTAAAAAGTTATGGCTACTGTTTGCTGGTCAAAGTCTGAACAGCATTTGGCTATGTAACATTTTTTGTTCAAGATTAAGTTATTTTATGGAATAAAATAACACTAGAATTACTCAATAGTATTAAAGGTGTGAAGAAATCCTGAAGAATAAATGAGGGAGCATGTGATACTAAACTGGGATCTGTTAGGAATTACATATACACAACTAAAAAGAGGAAACACAACTAAAAAGAGGAAACATTTCAATTGATTTTGAAACAGATGGACAACCAGGAGAGTTGATCATAATGCTCATGTAAGAAGCTGTATGTTCTGAACTTTAGATGTTGCGAAATTGTAGAAGGCTATAGAGAAAGCAGCTGCAAAGTTAAAAAGGATTAAAGATAAAGGTATTTTTTAAGTTTTCAGCAGGTGCATAGTCATGAAAGTAGAAGATAAACCATGTAGCGATGACAGAGATAAATCCATGAACTAATGCAGGGTCAAAAATAATACAAAGGTTAGAAAAACATCAAAGCTGATAGAAGAATATCAGCAAGAAGAAAAATACAGAAGATTAAAACATGATTTACTTTGTTCTTTGATACCAAAAAATAATGATATCATATTTCTAGCTGATACTGGAAATATCAAGTAAGGGCAAAGTAGTAAGCTCCAAAGGAAATAACCTTACCTATTTGGAAAATTAAAGAATATATATCTCTCTCTGATTATAAAATGCTCATTATATTACCTGGTTTCACTTCAGCCTGTTAGGGATCTTACCAAAATTATGCCTTTTCTATAGTCTCTGAAATAAAAAGGAAACTCATAATGGGATTAAATGCAGCATGGATTCGCTAAGTTTGTTGAAAAATGTTAAAGCAGTACAATAAGATAACTCATTCTCTTTGATAAATTATTTTCTAGACAACAGAATTGTATTAGGTTTCATCTATCTGGACTTCAATAAATAGAAGCAGTAACAGGTGGAAATTACCAGCCAATGCAAAGAAAATAAAGATTTGTACTAGGATAATAGGTTATGTAAAGAACTGTTTGAAATGTTGTTGTCAATGTGTAATAACAAAGAGGAAACTATCAGAATTTAATGAGACTAACTTTGGAATTCTTGATGAACAAGAAGATGATGGACAGCTATTTTTTAATGTTTTTATGTTTTGTTTTGGTTTGTTTTATTTTTACTGAATTACATCTGTTGACAACTTTAAATTGGGAGACCATTGTGAAAACTGAGGACTAATGAAATACACCAGAAAAATCTGAATAATCTTGAGGACTAAATCAGATTAGATTTAAGAGCATGAACTCAAAATGGTCTGAAAATTGGAGTTCACTTATAAATTTTAAGATTTTCAATTGGAAATTAAGAAGAGGAGAAAAAGACTCAAGCTACCCATCTCTTAGTACACAGTGGAATTTAGCTCAACTAATGTTAGATGGCTACATTTTAGATGTTTATATCAGTTGGTCATCCCAACCTCCTTTTGCAGTCAGCAAAGAGAAATAAGCACTTTTAGGAAGTGAATACTGCAAACAGTTTTAAGCATCTGCCTTGGGATGAGACGAATTGTGCCCTGAGAAGTGCTTGCCTCTGTGAATGAAGAATAAACTTCTACCTAAGTTGTAAAAAAAAAAAAAAAAAAGTAGTGTTCTTTCAGGTAGGAGAATGCTACCTTGGTTGACTACGACATACCATCAGATGTGACACTGAAAATGGCAAATGCAATCTTAGGTTGTATTGAATGAGGCAGTAAAAACAGAGTAATATATTGAACTTCTTAAATGCACAGATGAGATTTTATCTGAAATACTCTGAGCAGGGTTCCCATGATAAGAAAAGTGAGCTCTAACTGAGAAATATCAGACAAAGTATCAGTCTATAGGTACACAAGAAAAAAAAGAAAAGCTATTTAAGACAAAAAACAGTATTGGCATGTAGAACCATAAATTGATGATGTATATTTTTAGGGTGGAGATTAGAAGAGTATTTCTAACCATCAGAAGATTGAAGTATACAACTTTTAAAAAGAATAGTTGCATCAGAACAAACTCTAATATGAAACTTCATCAGTTTATGAAATGGATTATAGTATGCGGCTGTAGGCAAAACAGGCACTTGACTTGATAGTCCAAGAAATCCAATCCTGTTAAAGTCTCTGCTATTATATTAAGGAAACCATTGTTTTGTGAAATATTTCAGCAAGGACAAATCTGTGCCTGCAGAGACAATGTGAAAAAAATACTTTTGCAAATGTTAATGCTTCATAAAAAAAGGCATTAAGTAAGGAAAATGATATAAAATTGGCTGCAAACGAGAAAAAAACCACAATGTTATCAAATTTTGGGAGCATTCACATCTGAAAGAAAAGTGGAAGTGAAGCTTTATGATTCTATCCCATCCCTAATTTAAAAAACATGATTACTGTCTTTTATAATGAAAAGCTAATTTCACATGGATTGTTTAATATTTTTTTTACCCAAAGTTAAAATACTAGTTAGTAAATGTTGAACATATTTGTTAATAAGTAGGATTTTCAGTTTATATTTTAATACCTTTTTATTTCATACTATAATTTAATTACAAACATAATTTACGTGCAATAATTAGTAATATGGAGAGCTGTTATAGCAGGTTAAAATTTATTTTACTGAAATTTGCCATTTAAAAGTAAGGTATATAATGTGGGATTCTGTGCCACACTTTGGAGACCTAAATTTAGGCAGTAAATGAACCTAGCAGGGTAGTGTTCAAGTACAGAACACCTATATTTAGGTGTTTATATGTGAATTTCTGTATATAAGCTAGGTGTCTAAGTTGCCATGGAGATCTATGGAGATTTAATCAGTACAGTGAATGGATCCTAGAGAGCTATTAAGCCCAAAGCCTTTAGGGGTGCCACTCCTAACCCACACATAAGAGTAGTGCCATTTAAGAAACCCTAGGGTATCTGACACAAGATGTAGAGCAGCAGCTGTGTGGAATATGCTGAGGCATTTCAAATGGCATTAGACGCCTAGTGTGAGCATCAGAGTTGAGCCCTTAGCGTGGGTAGTTAATCAGACAGAGTCCATTTCTGGAGGTGCCTGTCTCCCTCTGTCCCTATGAAGGGGAACGTGGGTGGTTCCCTATATGGTGCGAAGGGGGTGGAATGGGATGGGATGGAATGGGATGGGATGGGAAAGGAAGGTGAGACAGGGCAAGGCAAGGAGAAAAGACTTCAGACAATAGCTGGGGAGACTTCCCAGAATGTGGTGAAGAAATGTGAGAAAGAAGAATTAGGAAGGATTTCTCTCTTTTTGGAGTGAAACACTGTGGTGGACTAACTGAACTTATCAGATCAGCAACGTTTAATAACAAAGGAAGTTTTGTTTGCAGCACAGGTATAAGCTATGAAATTTATTGCCACAGGAGGCAAGAAGCCAAAACTGACTGAAGAAATTCATGGAAGAAATTTACTTGAAAGTTAGTAAGTATAATAGAGTAGATACAATGTCCAGCTGGATAAGCCACCTGCCCTACAGTAACTAAGAGCACACTGAAGTTTCACAAAAAGAGGAAAATATTGTAAGTAGAAGGTTATGAATTCTGGTGCTCCCTCACTGCTGTTCTTTAGAGGAACTGTTACTTGCACGTTATACCAGCCCTTAATCCACTGACGCATGTTACACCAACCTTTCATCTTATACCAAAGCCAGTTTTCCAGAGCCAAGGCAGGACTCCATCCTGACTTTTTGTTGAATTCATTTGGCCATGTGACATGGTCACTTATTGGGGGTACTCTGAGAAGACAACAAACTCCATCCTGTTATTTCTTCATCTTTTTTATTGCAGTCTTCATTCTCACAACTTATCTCACCTGTGTTCCTGCTCACTATGTAGCTGTTGTTGGTGTAATTTCTAATCTACATTTCTGTTTTACTGTACCACTCACCCTCTACACACACACATACACATATGCACACACACCCCCACCGAGGTATAAGTCCTTGCTTTTCTTTTCTATTTGATTTCCTCTGTTCTTATACCCATATCCTCCTTCCTGCTCAAAAAAGCAGGAACAAATCAAGCAAACAGCAGTACCACCAAGTTGTGTATAAAATGAACCTAAGTAACCATGTAATTATTCTCACTCTATTGCCGCTGCTCTTTATTGCTCTCACTTATTGTGTCATCTTTCATATTGTAAGACTGTAGGCTCCTTGGGGAAGGGACTGCATCATTTATTTTCTCTTTGAAGTACCTTCACCACCTCAGGCACTTTGTAAGTAACAAATAATAATAATAACCATTAATCAGGTAATGGGATCAGTAGAAACACCAGTCATTGGCAATTAAAATCTTAGCAACAGTAGGCAGGTTCCTACTTCAGAATTTAGAAAGTCTTTTCTTTCTGCTCCTTTCTAATTAAGAAGCCAACTTGCTTTATCCAACATAAAATACAGGATCTTTCAAATGGCCTTTATTTGCCTTTGCTTTTATTTTTTTTTTCCTTCAGACTGAAAGGATGAGTGAAATCTACAATCCCTACGTTTAAGTGGTCCATGGCTTAAAATATATATCTGCTTTCTGATCATTCCAAAGAGTAAAGATGATGGTTCAGCTGAGAGCACACTGAAATTGCTAGAGCGGAGGGTCTATATTATCAGAGGAGGTAAAGGAATTTGATTTCATTAGTTGCGATTGAAATCCAATGAGTTTTCAGCACCTAACTAGTATAATCAAGGATGACTGAATTCAATATGACACAGCATTTCAATGCAGCTGGTAGCAAGAGGTATTTTTATACTGTGGCTTATCTGCACTGTTGGAACCAGACAAATGAAGGCACTTTTGCTCCTTTTTCTTTTTGAGTCCTTTGCTCACAAAGGGAAAAAATATATTTTCAATAGTATTTCTAAACAACTGGTTGATATTAAGATTTTTTTTTCCCTTGACTGGTAATGACTAGGCATACAGTGTATTTCTGCTTATTATCCATTAACATCTTACTCTATTTGTATCTATATCCAAAGCTTTCATATAATTATTCTTTACAGCTTTAATTATAGCAAGACACCATATAATGTTGATGAAAGGCCTTTAATTTCAGTTCTAATACTTAGAAGAATTTCCAGAATAAACAGTGGAAAGATGTTCTCTTTATTACAACAAATAAAGTGTCTTAATTGAAAATATTGATAGAGGCACATTTTAGGCACAGATCGTTATGTAATTCTAGTGAATACATCAGTTTAATCTCCAAACACTTCCCATTTTCCCCAAGCTACATTTTTTTCCTTTGCAGTTCTATCATTCTTTCCTGCATAATCTAAAGGCTTGTTCTGCTTAGCTTTAGCTGTCTGTTTTCCTCCCCCGACCTTTCTATTCATATTTTTAACACTAAATCTTCATATATATTAATATTCATATTTTTAACACTAAATATATCAGATACTGAAATATCTGTATGCCCCTAACTTTTCTATATACTTTCACATCTACTAATTGGCCCTAAACTAGGGTCATCCCCCTTTTATACCTGGTTTTATATGTAAGCACAGAAAAGGCATACACACAGAGCTTCTATATATTTATATATTAATAGATAAAACATAAATGGCATATATAAATAATTTCCAAAACCTCATTTTCCCAGAATGCCAAGGTTTACAGGAGATAAGTAAAAAAATAAAACAAGTGGGGGAGCTGAGGAGGGTGATGATAAGTAAAATTAATTTTTACATATATATTTATGCACATATAACAGTTCCCATAGAGATACAGATATCTTATATGCCCTACTCTTGCTTTTTTTTTTTTTTTTTAATTATTCTTGTCCAGTAACTCATTTATAAATTGGATTATAACCTCTTTGGGACAGAAGCCGTATTTTATTTCTACTGTGAGACGCATGGCATACCTTTGGGGATTAGACACTAAACCCCAACATGGTTGGCTTCATTTCTGTGCTTCATATTTCACATCCTGCCCTATCTATTTCTTCCCACAGCATGTAACTTGGAGCAAGATGCTATTTTCCATGTCTTTAAAAATTTGCCAACACAGCTGCCAGAAGGTGTGGTTAGAGCATGTGGTAGCACACTTGTGATATTTTTATTAATACAGAATGGATAAGAGTAGCAACAAAGTCCTCTCTCAGGGATTTTATAAAAACTTAGAATCACAGTCTGTACCTGGGGATCCTGGAGGGTATCTGCTTTGCCACCACGTGATAGGGCTTGTGCCACTCAATTTTATTGGTGTTACCCATGAGGCTAGCTGTATTAGCACGCTTTCCTTCTGCCCTGTTGTCATGCTTTCCGCTGAGTAAAATGACTCAATGTTCCCACACCCAACTTTGTAATCATTAGAACTTCTCTCATCCATTCACCACAAAATATGTGCTAAGTGGGGGGCTGGTTGGTTTCCCCTGAAGTTAGCATGTGGCTAATGCATAAGAAGTTATTCTTAAATTAAATGATACAGCAGGACTGGAAGCAGACTTATGGAAAGAAGTAGATAGGGAAAGGTTATACAGCAGCATAGCTTTCCTCCTATTATTTGAGAGGGATCACACTTTTGGCAATTGGTGCTTATGGAAAAAATGGTGGGAAGAAGTAAAAGCTGAGTTAATCCATTGCCTGTGCTGTAACCCTGAATTACTATGTATCTCATACTGTTGTGCTTGATATTTGCTGTTTTTCTTTTCTACCCCTGGGCCCTAAGTAATTGTTATGACACATCCTGTAGTGTATGTTGGCACTCAGCTGCTAAAGACTCTGCATCCATCACGTTATCACTATGGTGTTGGGAGTGTGCTGTAACACTTCTGTGATCAGGGCTGATAACTGATAGTGTTCTTGCCTACTGGTTGTGGTATACACTTGCCCCTTTCTCCATTAACCTACACACCAAGTAGGTAAACCATGACCTTATTTGAAAACAAGGAATGCCTTTCTTTCAGCTGAACAAATGCCTTTTTTTTATTTTGTTATGCTGCTTGAACTTGAAATATTACAGGGCTTCAACAGCATTTGATTTACATTACAACCAGGACTCTTATTGTTAACATTAAGTGATGCTGTTGCAGGCACTGGTTTCACATACATTGCACTGCAGCACTGCACACTTCGGTTGTGACAGATTTTTGTACTATGCTACTCAATGATCAAGCATATATTGAGCAAAATCACTGAGCCAGGTTTTATAAATACATAGCTGATGATTACATTTCCCTACACAGCCTCATCTGCAGAGTCTCATGCCTTGCAGCTCACTGTCTTTAACCAGTGTGTATCTCTGATAATTGGGTTTCTTCTGGCATCATCTCTGGAGCTAGTGTTGAGTGGGGCTGTGGTGCAGGCTGTTCTTGTCCTTTCATGTGGGAGGAGATACTGTGATTTCAGCCACAACCCCAGCAGTTAGCTTCTGAACTGCCAAACTCTTGCTTCTTCCCATAGTCTTTTAACAAGGACTATGTTCTGAGTTTATGACTGGCAGTTACTTCACTGCCTGTTGTGTTGCATGGGCCAGTGCTACCAGGGATCTTGCGCTCGGCCCTGTCTGGGGAGGATAAGGTCACTTTTTGTGAGGCTGTCTTTGGTCATACAGCTGCATCCAGGGGAGAAGCAGTGGTTGTGGGGAGGAAAGGGAGCTGAGGAAATGCCCATTAGATCATAAGCTGTTAGAAGAGGAGTCTCAGTATTTGTGCTCTCTCCTGGCTAGCAAACTAACGGCTGAAGGAAGCTTACTCTTGCCAGTCCTTTGGAGAAGCTGATTTCCCCTGCATGGCTCTATACTGGAGTGCTATCTGCAAAAATGTTGCCCGCCTCTTTACTTGAAAAGGTACTTTGGCATTTTCTTTATGGATCCTGACTCTGGACAGTGGCCCTGTAATTTCTTTTTCACTAGAGGAATATTTGTCCTGCCAACCCTGCAACCATTCTTATTCCTTCAAGATTTCATTTGAGTATTTTCTTCTCCATGGTTGCCCGTGAATGCTTGATCCCAACATGCATTTATTAGATGATGTCTTCAGCCAAATGCCAGGGAATGAGATACCTTTCAGCATTGTTGGTACATCCTTTGCTGCAAGACTGCAACATATATCAGGAATGGGAAAGTGTCAGAACATGGAGGAATTCTCCTTTCCTCCTGCTTCTTGTGTCCAGCTGCTGTCATAAGATGGACTAAGATCCCTGATGCCCTAAAGATCTATCATCTACCTATAGCTCATCTGGTAGGTCTTAGAATATTAGCTAGTGTAAGGTAACCTTAAAAATAACTTTACATCAATACAGATAGCAGGTTAGCAAGGCATAATAAAAATGATAAAAAATGTAAGAACAGATTGACTTTAGTTACGGTTAAGTAATTGGGACATGTTAGAAGAGTCACAAATGAGAAATGAGCCAGACAGAGGTCAACAGACCAGTTCAGTTATACATCAGACAGCTTAACATTTTTAATAGAATAACATGTCTGAGCAATAGATGTTTGCCATACACAAATTCGTATAACTTCATATTAATAATATCCAATTATTTTATATGGACTGATACAATTTTATGTTAACAATAAGATAATAATTGAGAGGTTTACACTAAGATACTGTTCCCCTGTTGCAGAACTTGTATTTATGCCAAAGTTCCCATCTGTAGATGTCCTGAGAACATCATTGGAATATAGTCTTGAAGTTAGGAAAATTAGACAAGATTTCATCTCTAATATGCTAATCACATTTTAATGGTCTTCATGATAAAATATAAAGATTTAAGTATAAACATCTGGTTTTTTTTTCTTATAAACTATTGCTGTAATCACAGATTTCATAAGCTCTTATATATCTATAATAATATATATAAAACCCACTATGTTTTCTCTAAATGATATTGTTATTTATTTATTCATTTTGCACTTTGGATTTTAGATTAAAAAGAAAGACTTGGGAGGGGTATTTATTATTGTGCCAGTCCGTTTTTACTAGGTAGGTTTCTTAAGTTCCCTGGACTCCCACCTTGTGTCTGAGTGTCAGTAGTATCCTTGCGCACTGATATTGCCTGGTCACTTGGCTTGTTTAGCAAGTCCCTTTTCAGTGATAAACTGACTACCGACTACTCATCAGTTACTGACAGATTTGGCAACAGTAGACAGAACCTTGCCTGAGTGTCTTCTTCACCTTGACAGTGGATGCCTCCAAGAAAGAGCCATTTTGAACAAGTGCCTTCATTTCCCGATTGCCCTGAGGGTTCAGTCACAGAGATGTGACATCTAGGCTTTGCTTGGGGTTCATTTTCAGTTTGGACTCATTTGTTCCCGTGTTAGTCTTGCAGTATATTCCTTTCTGTTTTTACTATCTTTTAAAGAGCCTGCAGCTGCTGCTTATACTCATGTTGCTGCATAATGACCCTGTTCTGCAGATAACAAGGAATCTATTTTTCCTCCTACAAAAGCATCTAATACCTTTTTACTCTATATACAATTGAAAAATTTTACCATTGACTTCCATATGCCTGTGATCAAGCTCTAAGTAGGCTTTGCTATAGGATTTTTAGAGTCAGCTCAACATTTTTTCTTTCATTGGGACATTTGCACATATGGGTTAGTTAGTATGTGTAGAGTGGGTTCAGGCAACGATTCATAGTGCAGTGCATAAGACTGTGGATCCAGTTGTGCTTCTAACATTAAATGCCTCTACTGCTAAATAAGAGAGATAAGAGAAACTGATCCCTGGCCCTGAAGAAAAATGGCACTGACTGTTTTATGTCCTTGGTTCTTAAGACCAGACCCTTTAACACTGATTTGTCTTAGAGGCATCTATGTGGAGTACTCCAAAACAGAGTCAGGGAATAAGCTATCCGCTTGCTCCCCTGCTCTCATTCATTTAGCAACATAAATGTGCCCTTTAAGACTCCCTTTGCTACTGTAACCAAGAGGGAAGCACGCTACTGAGGAGAATACCTTTCTTGCTCTGCTTGCTGGTCTTCTCTGAAGGCTCTCAGCCCATTCTTGACAAACTTCCAACACCTGCGTTTGAGAAGAGAGCTGTGGAAGACCTTTACAAGTGCTGAGAGTCGGTTTGGACCCAGGGTTTTCAGATTCCTTTAGACAACTCTGTCCCTTTGAGCTGGTTTAACAGTGACAACGACTAGTAGCGAATCTTATCCTACCACTGAAATACTCAACCCAATAAAAGGATCGCTTAGTTCTTTATATATCACAGGGGTCACACTGTACTTGCTATGCAGAACTCCACTACTGAAGGCCCAATTGTCTCACAAATATAGGGTGATAAGTTCTGAAGGATCATACCCTTAATTATCCGTCTTTTGAGACTTGATGTTTCTTTGTTGTTTTTTTTTCTTCTAAATTTCTTTTTACTTAGAAGGCTACACTACCCTCTTCTGTTTTATCTTGATCTGCTTTAAACAGCCTCAGTTTAATTTCCCACTGTGCTTCAGTTTAGTTCAAAGTGCCTCCTACATGTTTTATATTTGTTTACATTCTTGTATACACATAAGAGAGGCATGAAGATTACTTATGAAGTTCCTTTAATTTATTCATAGAAACAAATTTCTACAAGAATCAATATATTATCCTGAATATTTTACATTATGTTTACATTAATTTCTCTGCATATTTGTACATTCTTTTCCCTTTTGTGGTCTTATGTTTATTATTTTTAAGACCAAATGTATTTTAAAAAAAAATTTTTTCAAACTGTGTTCTGCAAGTTGGAAAATTGTCTTGAAAATAATGCGACCATTCTTCTTGAAGCTAAATTTTGCTATATATGTTGAAACAACCCTTACCTTTGCATAAGATTTTAACCTACCTGAAACAAATTTACCATTATGTTGAAACAAATGATGTCTGGTGATTAAAAGATTTAGATGTGCATAAAATGTTGTCACTCTCAGTTGAAAAGCTCCTACAAAAGCCTTATGGGAAGTCATCCTCAAAAGTTAAATAGTCTGTACTAGAGAAAATATATATCTTTTGAACATTTTGCGAACAATGTGAAAAAAGCTTAATATGCCTCGTGATAGATGTGTGTTCTGTTGTACAAAGGAGATGGCTGCTACATTTTGTTTGGAAATGTTTCTACTAGCCTTTTATTGTAAAGGGACAAAGGCAGAGAGTCACTTTTTATTAAATCTTAAAATAATTGGATGATGTAATAGAAACATTGTTAAATATCCTCTTAAATTAACAGTTTCAGCAGTCATAGTTCCTTCCATAGACAGGGAAATTAAAAAACACGTATACAGTATGTTTCTGAAATAAGTTTTTAGCCAGCGTAAATAGTAACAGTGGTAATCAAAAAGAGCTGGACTTCTTTCACCAGCATCTAATGGATTTCCAATTTAAGCATTATTTTACTCTCATATGAATTGCTCAACATATTAAGTACTTTTTTATCACAAAATCAATATGATATTCTAAAAATTGCATTTTATTAGTCTACAGACAAAGTTACTTGAATGTTTCAGCACTATTTAACAATCAGCCATTTAGCACTTTAATTTGAAATCGATCATTAAAGATTCATTTTGTCTCACTACAACTATTTGTAAACATTATCCTCACTTTTCTTGTGTCTTCATTAGTACCCTGTCATCTTCACATTAGTTTGTAACCTATTAGTCACTCTAAGGCATCAGCAACAGACCTTTCATTAGATTCCCACTGATAAAGTGAACCATCAGGTTACAACTGAGGTAACTGATCACACTAAAATGAATCATTGATTAAAAATTACGTGGAATGAAGAGGCAAAAATACTGTGAACTATTTCTCTCCCTTCCCTGCAACCAGGGGTAAGTGGTCAGTGCTCAACCATGTAATTAAGACAAATTATCATTTGGGATAATCACTGGTAAATCTATCAATTACATTTGCTAGTAAATAGATGTAGGCAAATTTTGCAAATAATTTTCTGGTAATATCCCATTTCAGACTGTTTGACATGTACAGTCAAGGGAAAGTATCTTTTTTGTTTGGCTTGTACAGTATCTAGTATAAGCAAGCTCTGGCAGCTACCATCGTTCAAACCGATTGTCCCATGAGTAGAAGACCAATGAAGCCTGGTTCCCTGAGGATCTGTGTCCTGTCTCCCTAAAGATTTTTACTCTGCTACTGACAGGTCCTTTGTTAGTTCCTTTGAAAGAGAACATACTGCAGTCTCGTCAGTCTTCCTTAGCTGCACCAAATCCACAGTGCTTTCCTCTCCGTTTCCTGTCTCTGGCATGCATTACAGTAACACCAGTTCTTTTTATATGAGGGCTCATAAGCCCTCAAACAATATCCTTAGTTTCTTTTTGTGTTTCTGCTAGCTGGGTAAATGAAAGCACGCTCTACCTCTGGTTAAGAGCTACAGCTGTTGTGGCTGGCTAGCAAATAGCACAGCTGGTCAATTCCCAACTGTCTCTTAGGGAAGGCATTAGTAGATTCTCTATACCTTACCCATCTCCTGATTTTCCTCAAAATTCGTAGAAACATAATCTCTTTCAGATCTCTACTCCTTTGTGAAATTTGCTTGGAAATGCCCAATGACATCAAAGGTTTTTGCAAGTGAGAGGGGACAGAAAGAGAAATGGTACTGATTTCCTTAGGAGAATGGCTTAAGAATAACTATTTCTAATGTATCTCTTTACCAGCATGGCAGTTCACATAAACAGTTTATTTTCTGTGTAACAAAATGGAAAGGACTGTGCCTTGGTCCACAGGAGATTAAGTTTAGGCCCTCACCTAAACAGGTTCTTTTTATGGTAAAAATAGAACATGTCTGAGCCATGTGATGACACTGTATGGAGGTGGCATTGGCAGCCCTTGAGCACAAGCCAGACATTTTTTTTAATACCTTGATTTTAACGGGAAGAAAACCCATATGTGCACTTAAATGTGACATGACCCCACATGCAAGAAACATAGAATCATAGAATCATTAAGGTTGGAAAAGACCTCTAAGATCATCGAGTCCAACCATCAACCCAGCACCACCATGACCACTAAACCATAGGTCCCTAAGCGCCTCATCTACACGTCTTTTAAATACTTCCAGGGATGGGGACTCAACCACTTCCCTGGGCAGCCTCTTCCAATGTTTAACCACTCTTTCAGTAAAGAAATTTTTCCTCACGTCCAATCTAAACCTCCCCTGGTGCAACCTGAGGCAATTTCCTCTCGTCCTATCGCTTGTTACTTGGGAGAAGAGACCGACACCCACCTCGCTACAACCTCCTTTCAGGGAGTTGTAGAGAGCGATAAGGTCTCCCCTCAGCCTCCTCTTCTCCAGGCTAAACAGTCCCAGTTCCCTCAGCCGCTCCTCATAAGACTTGTTCTCCAGACCCCTCACCAGCCTCGTTGCCCCTCTCTGGACACGCTCCATCACCTCAACGTCCTTCTTGTAGTGAGGGGCCCAAAACTGAACACAGTATTCAAGGTGCGGCCTCACCAGTGCCGAGTACAGGGGGACAGTCACATCCCTAGTCCTGCTGGCCACACTAGTTCTGATACAGGCCAGGATGCTGTTGGCCTTCTTGGCCACCTGGGCACACTGCCGGCTCATGTTCAGCCAGCTGACAAGCAGAACCCCCAGGTCCTTTTCCGACAGGCAGCTTTCCAGCCACTCTTCCCCAAGCCTGTAGCACTGCATGGGGTAGTTGTGGCTGAAGTGCAGGACCTGGCACTGGGCCTTGTTGAACCTCATACAATTGGCCTGGGCCCATCGATCCAGCCTGTCCAGGTCCCTCTGCAGAGCCTTCCTACCCTCGAGCAGATCAACACTCCCGCCCAACTTGGTGTCGTCTGCAAACTTACTGAGGGTGCACTCCATCCCCTCATCCAGATCATCGATAAAGATCTTGAACAAGACTGGCCCCAAAACTGAGCCCTGGGGAACACCGCTCGTGACCGGCCGCCAACTGGATTGAACTCCATTCACCACAACTCTCTGGGCCCGGCCATCCAGCCAGTTTTTGACCCAGCAAAGAGTACACCTGTCTAAGCCGTGAGCCGCCAGCTTCTCTAGGAGAATGCTGTGGGAGACAGTGTCAAAGGTTTTACTGAAGCCCAGGTAGACCACATCCACAGCCTTTCCCTCATCCACTAGGCAGGTCACCTGGTCATAGAAGGAGATCAGGTTGGTCAAGCAGGACCTGCCTCTCATGAACCCGTGCTGGCTGGGCCTGATCCCCTGGTTGTCCCGCTCATGCCTTGTGAGCGCCCTCAAGATGAACGGCTCCATAATCTTCCCCGGCACCGAGGTCAGGCTGACAGGCCTGTAGTTCCCCGGATCCTCCTTCCGGCCCTTCTTGTGGATGGGCGTCACATTGGCAAGCCTCCAGTCGTCCGGGACCTCCCCTGTTAACCAGGACTGCTGATAAATGATGATGGAGAGTGGCTTGGCGAGCTCCTGCGCCAGCTCCCTCAGCACTCTCGGGTGGATCCCATGAAGTCCCATAGACTTGTGAGCATCCAGGTGGTGTAGCAGGTCGTTGACTGCTTCCTCTTGGATTATGGGGGGTTCATCCTGCTCGCCGTCCCTGTCTTCCAGCTCAGGGGGCTGAATACCCTGAGGATAACTGGTCTGCCTGTTAAAGACTGAGGCAAAGAAGGCATTGAGTACCTCAGCCTTCTCCTCATCCTCAGTGACAATGTTCCCCCCCTGCATCCAGTAAAGGATGGAGATTCTCCTTGGCTCTCTTCTTGTCATTAATATATTTGTAAAAGCTTTTTTTGTTGTCTTTAATGACAGCGGCCAGATTGCGTTCTAGCTGGGCTTTTGCCTTTCTCATTTCTTCTCTGCACGACCTAACGAGATCCCTGTACTCTTCTTGAGTCGCCTGCCCCTTCTTCCACAAGTGGTAAACTCTCCTTTTTTTCCTGAGTCCCAGCAAGAGCTCCCCGTTCAGCCAGGCCGGTCGTCTTCCCTGCCCGTTCTTCTTACAGCACATGGGGACAGCCTGCTCCTGCGCCTTTAAGACTTCCTTCTTGAAGATCGTCCAGCCTTCCTGGACCCCTTTGCCCTTCAGGACTGTCTCCCAAGGGACTCTCTCAACCAGCGTCCTGAACAGGCCAAAGTCTGCCCTCTGAAAGTCCATGGTTGCGGTTTTGCTGCCCCCCTCCTTACTTCACCAAGAATCGAGAATTCTACCATTTCATGGTCGCTAAGCCCAAGACGGCCTCCGACCACCACATCTCCCACCAGGCCTTCTCTGTTTGTAAACAGCAGGTCGAGCGAGGCACCTCCCCTGGTAGGCTCACTTACCAGCTGTGTCAGGAAGTTGTCTTCCACACACTCCAGGAACTTCCTAGACTGCTTCCTCTCTGCCGTGTTGTATTTTCAGCAGACGGCTGGGAAGTTGAAGTTCCCCATGAGAACAAGGGCTAGCGATTGTGAGACTTCTGCCAGCCACTTGTAGAATGCTTCATCCACCTCTTCATCCTGGTTGGGTGGTCTATAACAGACTCCCAGCAGGATATCTGCTTTGTTGGCCTTCCCCCTCATCCTTACCCATAAACACTCAACCGTATCATCATCACAATCGTTGAGCTCTAGACAATCGAAACACTCCCTAACATACAGGACCACCCCACCGCCTCTCCTTCCTCGCCTGTCCCTTCTGAAGAGTTTATAGCCATCCATTGCAGCACTCCAATCGTGAGAGTCACCCCACCATGTTTCTGTGACGGCGACTAAGTCATATCTCTCCCGCTGCACAATTGCTTCCAGCTCCTCCTGTTTGCCGCCCATGCTGCATGCATTGATGTAGATCGAAAGATCATGGATGATAGAAAGATCATGATGTACACAAGCTCTTCTCTATTACATTCCAGAATAAAGAAACCTGAGATCATATGCTGCAAATGAGTTATGGCAGCCCAATGAGTCAGGATCCCATTCAGGACTATCTGGAGACCAGTACGTCTGATGCTAATAACAGTGAAAAGGGAAGGGACAATTATTGTCATGTAAAAGAGGAGGGAAAGTTTTTTTCTCTCAGAGGATACAATACAGGATAACACATGAATATCCTCTTTTCTTCAGCTCATGTTAATTTTCTCTGTCCTCATAAGTGTCTTTAAAAAATAACAAACAAAACACTTCACTTACTGCATTTTTTCCTACTCAGTTTATACCTTAATTCAAAAACAAATCCCTTAAATTCTACAGATCCAATCATCCAGACTTAGCATAGCCTGGAAAAGGTTTATTTTGAAAATGATTACACCAATACTATGATGACTGCAAAACACTTTGTAATGGTTAAACAGCTGGAAGGAAATCCTGAGTCTGAAGAAGTTAATGAGAGCTTTTCTGCAGATTTCAATGAGGTCAAAATTTTACCCCCAGCACACTGTGATCTTTGCTTATCACAATCTTCATAACCATCCCATTGTGACCTGGCTCCCTTTCTCTTTTTGACATCTCCCATTTCTTGTATTTTGGTCTGATTAAAGGACTGTTACAGAGAAGCGCCATGTTCAGAACACTTTGCCTTGATCTCTGATTTCAGGGTTTATATACAGCTGCAATACCAATATGTATGAAGATTTATTTTAATATTTATCTGTCTATTAAATATCTATTTGTTCAATATGATTGTCTATTTAATATTTTTAAATATGCACTTTTGAAGAGACTTGGAAGATATATTTAGTCTAGGCAAAATGAAAGACAATGATCTCCTGAACAGAGAGATGTTGACTTTGCTAGGATGAGACCATAGTTGATGTAAGTGAAGGAAGAAAAAAGTGCTGTTGCTGTTTGCTTTATGGTTTATACCCTTCTCACATATTTCTTACATTGTTCTCTTTCATGTGGAAACTCCCATGGATTTATAGCTCACCGTTAACATTTCATCATTTAAACAAACGGACAAAGACTGGACTGTAGCCTACGAACCACAGCATTGCATGGACAGTGTAATAGCTAAGCCTCCCCACATCCAACACTAGCTGATTTAGTCTTTTAATTCTATTTTTTTTTTTTTCATCAGGGGTGATAATGTCTGTTACAATGGAGACTCCTTTCAAATAAGCGACCCTCTCTAATAATGTCCTCTGATGCGTGCACAGTTCTGCCTCACATTGTGATAAAGGCTGTGTAGACGGCAGACTGCTGTCCCCATTTGCAGAATAGCACTGGGGTCTCCAGTGATGCAAAATGCCAAGTGGAGCTGGGTCAGTAAATCGCAAAGCAAGCTAATTAGATGGTACTGGGACATAAATGCACAGCAATAATGAGCCACTGACATTGGTAAGAGCTATGATCTTGCCCTCCACTACTTCCTACAGAGTCTTTCTACTTTCTGCTGGGGGTGGGAGGGGCAGAGGAATGAAAACCTCATCTTTCCTGCATAGAATAATATTATTGCTTTCCTTTCCTGGCTTCATAAATAGGGGAGAAAATCTTCTTGTTCTTTCTTACATGGAAACAAGTAGCCTACACACAGTACAATACCGGGTAAAATTGGCTAAAATTTACATTGGGTTTTGCTCTTCAAAATACCTTAAAAGTATAGTTTGACATGGATACTGCAAAAAATTCTGTGACTTTTCCAACACCTGCAGGCATGAGGATAAATCATGTTGGTGATTGAAAAGTTTTCTGCTTGCCTTCTTATTCCTGTAAAACTAGCAACTTGTTCTTGTTTTTTTCCCCCTCTACTAAAGTTGTCTTTTGCTTTTCTTTGTCACCTGTTAACTACTAAAGAAAAGTGCTGAGATGGTGTCTGATTTCTTTGCCTACATGTCTGCAGTGCCATCTTCCTAAATGTCGCTATGCTCCAATTCTCTTTTGACATCCATATTGCTGAACCCTCATGAGTGAGGCCATTAGCCCTCACCACCTGTTCTCACTTTAGAAGAGGGAAAACTGGCTAGCTCTTCCACTGAATTCTTTCAGGTGAGGCTGTATTTTGGTTTGGGGTTGGTTTTTTGTTGTTTTTCAAAGGATTGCATGATGTTTTTGTTAAGTGACATTTAAACACTAACAACAATAATCTCAACAATCCAACCATGTTCACTTTGGTACTATCAGGATAATGAAGAGCTGTGATTGAGAGAGGCCATTGAAAAACAAAACAAAATAAAAACAAACCAAACATTTTAGAAAGAGGGAAAGAAACTGGAAGCTAAGTGTTAGGGGAGTGGTAGGAGAGGAGCAATAATCATTCAAAGCTCTCATTGTTATTAATACAGACTACACCTGCAATACTGCAATGACTGCCTACAACTGGGCCACCCTTATCACCAGACCTCCACTTCCTTTTCAATTCTTCCTTTCTCCAGCCATAGTAAATGTTGTGTTTGATATTTCTTTTTGTGACAGTTCCTCTGCAACTGACTGGGATTTCTTAAAAGAGAAGATCAAGTTTTGAATTATGTTTATCTCCCTATCTCACCCAAATTTCATTCAAAGTAAATTTGGTTGTGGATAACCTGTGTGTACGACAGGGTCAGGGAATTTTAACTGAAACCGTGCATCAATCACCAAGTATAATCAGAGCATTGATAGCCTGATCCATCTGCACTTAAACAACCTAAAAATGGAAGGTATATAATACTTTTAGAATATTTTGATGAATAAATTCTGCACAATATTTTATTCAGTGGATTTCAGATGGGCATAACCTTCTTACACCTGCATAATACAATACTGTTAGCATATTCATTACCGTGTTCAGCTCCCTTCATTCACCCTGTGATGCAAATTTTTGAATTGCTCTGCACACTGGGATGAGAGAAGTTTGAAGACAATGATCCTACAGACCCTCACATTTTCTCATGTCTCTTAAACTATCTGACTTCTTTCCTGACTGCTGATGAATGTCTTAGAATAATTGAGGTTGGAAAAGACCTCTAAGATCATCGAGTCCAACCGTCAACCCAACACCACCATGTCCACTAAACCATAGGTCCCTAAGCGCCTCATCTAACTGTCTTTTAAATACCTCCAGGGATGGGGACCCCACCACTTCCCTGGGCAGCCTGTTCCAATGTTTCACCACTCTTTCAGTAAAGAAATTTTTCCTTACATCCAATCTAAACCTCCCCTGGCGCAACTTGAGGCCATTTCCTCTCGTCCTATCGCTTGTTACTTGGGAGAAGAGACCGACACCCACCTCGCTACAACCTCCTTTCAGGGAGTTGTAGAGAGCAATGAGGTCTCCCCTGAGCCTCCTCTTCTCCAGGCTAAACAACCGCAGTTCCCTCAGACGCTCCTCATAAGACTTGTTCTCCAGACCCTTCACCAGCCTCGTTGCCCTTCTCTGGACACGCTCCAGCACCTCAACGTCCTTCTTGTAGTGAGGGGCCCAAAACTGAACACAGTAGTCGAGGTGCGGCCTCACCAGTGCCGAGCACAGGGGCACGATCACTTCCCTGCTCCTGCTGGCCACAGTATTTCTGATACAGGCCAGGATGCCATTGGCCTTCTTGGCCGCCTGGGCACACTGCCGGCTCATGTTCAGCCGGCTGTCGACCAACACAACGTCTTCTATATTCCAACGTCTTCTATATTCCAACCTCATATGTCTAGTATACTTGTCTTTGAAGACCTTATTCTACATGTTTATATTTAACTGCCCTAGACTCTCTTTCTGTCCTACTCAGACAAGTGTAAGTCAGAAATGGAGTGTTTAACAGCTAGCCAATATGTTTGGGTTTATTCTTTTTACGCACATTGAAAATTTCAAAATGAGACTTTACCATTCTTATGTGCCCATACCTTTCCCACTATACAGAAACAGTAATAAAGGTCTTCCCAGTCTATTTGTTCAATTGTAGTAGATGGCATGTAATTTCTTAGGACAAACTTAGTCATTCCATGGATTTGAATACTTTACCAAAGAGGATATGTTTTTAATATCTATCACAGTAAAGTTACCAAAAGAAAAACGCACCTGAAATCCGAATTGATGTCCATTACCATAAATAATATATTGTTGGTTTCCTTTGTGGTTAATAATGGAAGCTAAGAATGTAATCATAAGATTAATACTAAATCATGATGGGAAGTAAAATTACCATTTACAGTAATAATCAGCTCCCATCATGACATAACAACAAACTAAAAAATAATTGAATAGGATTATTAACAAGATCATGCTAATATTAATCAACTACTTTTATTGATTGGAGAAAAGCAGTATAATCCTTGACAGTTTTGTTATTCAGTTGACCACTTCATACAATAAACTCAACCAAGGTGATCTTTTTTAGGTCACCCATGTGCAGGAGATTACAGTGGTTCTGTAGACTGCTATGATCACTTTCATACACCAATTTACTTAATATAGGAATCCTGTATGATGTTCCATTCCTGAAGCAAATACATTCTCCAAACATATATCTTCTTTCTTGCAGAAATTGTAGGCCTATCTTATTAGAAATGGCCAGGATATATTATTCTCCAGATTGAAACATACATTTTAGAGTCTATCTGTAGACAGAATTCCTGTTAGCTTATTGTCACTATGTGAAAAGAACGTAATAATTCAACAGAGCAACTATGTCGCAGCACAAGAAACACTCAGAATTGCATCCATGGTTGAGGGTAAGGGGAATGTCCTAAAGGATGATTCAAATTAAGCAGCTCTCAGAAGAGGGCCAAACAGGTATCACATTTAGCTCTCTGCTCCAAATCTTAATTGCTTAAGTAATGATAATGTCCTAAGTCCTTGACCCATAAACACTCCTTTGTATTTGGTGGTATGCTACCATACACTCTGATTCTTTCCCTGAAGAGATACAGGTTTTTCCTACATTTGTGGATGTATTGCCTCTAATTTAAAAAATGTTGTCCTATTTTGGACATACAACAGGGTGCCATGAGTTCTTGGGACAAACGAATAAAATAAGAAGATGGGAAGCAGAACCATTTTAAATGAGAACATTTGGAATGATACTCAATAATCCTCCTTCTACCATTTATTTAGTATTGCTTGGCCAGCACGGTACTGAGAACAGTACGAGTGAGTTAAGCTCCAAGGAAAGGAAGGCAGGAGCTGTGTAGGTTTGATTCACAGTAACGTTTCTTTTACTTACAAAAAGGTAGAGCAAAAAAGGATGTCAGTGAGGTAGGAAAACAGGTGAGAGTCTGTCTCAGTTAATTGCAATTCCTTCAATTTATGAAAGTTGGTTGAAAGTGTTGGGTAGCAGTTGCCACATGGGATATGAACTCTGTGACAGGCAGAGTACCAGATGAAAAGAATGATGTCAGACTGGGTCATAACAGGTAACCACTGGGAAATAAAATGTGTTGGGCTACAAACCTACCAGCTGAAAGGTATCATAGGACACCTGTACTGGGTGTCCGCAGCAAGGTTTTGATGATGGGGTGGGGATGCTGCAGGACCAGGCTTTATGAGGAGATGCCGGGACTGCCCTGTGGCAGACACAGCTGTTCCAGCCGGCTCCAATGGACCCACCACAGGGCACAGCTGAGCCCCTCAGCCAAGGTGGTGGTGCCTCTGGGAATAGGTATTTAAGAAAGGGCAGAAAATGCTGGATGGAGAGAGGAGGAGGGAACAATAGAGAGTGAGAAACAGCAGAGGGAATGCCAAGGTGAGAGAAGAAGGAGGGGAGGAGGTGCTCCAAGCACCAGAGCAGAGATTCCCTTGCAGCCTGTGGAGGAGATCATGCTGGAGCAGATTTTTCCTGACAGGAACTGTGCGGAAAGCCCATACCAGAGCAGATTTTTTTCCTGAAGGAAACTGCAGACTGGGAACAGGCCATGCCAGAGCAGAGGAAAAGTGCAAGGAGGAAAGAGCAACAGAGAGACCTCTATGTACTGACCATAACCTCCCATTATCACTCTTGTGCTGCTTGGTGGGGTAGAGGAGGTGGGAGTGAAGGAGTTGAGTCCTGGAAAGGGGTGATGGAAGGTGTTGCTTTAAGTTTTGTCTTTTTGTATCACACTACCCAAATCTACTTTAATTGGCAATTAATTAAATTAATTTTCCCCAAGTCAAGTCTCTTTTGCCCCTGATATAACTAGTAAGTGATCTAACTGTCTCTATCTTGACCCACAAGCTTTTCATCCTATTTTCTTTCCCTATCCTGTTGAGGAGGGGAGAGAGTGGCTGGGTGGGAGTTTGGCCCTTAGCCAAAGCTAACCCACCACAAAGCCCCACCTACAATGCATGGAACAGAGATCTACAAAAGAAGCAGAATTTCTTTCTCCTTTTGCAAAATATTAGTTCTTTGTAGGTACAACGTTGCAAACTAAAATCTCTCATGGCTTTCTTATAATTTTCTTCTCATTTATTTTTAAGTTGGTATGTATGTATGTCTGAGCATAGGCACACACAGAAAAGTATAAGTGGGAACATAGAGAATGCATTTGCAATTTCAGAAGCTGCTTATTTTTCCTACAGAATAATAAGTAAAGTACCAGGGAAAGCATAACTGGCAAAAACTGAAAATATGCAAGTTTTACTTTGAGTGCAAATGTTTTTCTGAAGATTTCTTGTATGACAATATAAGCAAAGTGTTTTTCATGCTTTGAACAGGATCATTAATAAATTCTATTATTATTTTCACGTTCCAGAGAATCTGAAATCTGTAACAGAAGGGCAAGCATCAGACTCATACTAAATAAAGAGCCGTTGACTTTAACAATAAAGAAATGAACTGAAGAACTGTGCCATCGTGTACAGTATGGACCTCAATTCAGCCTAACATAAACAAATCCTCTTTGGAAAAGGTTATGTTGTACCTCAGGTAATGTTAAATGGAAATCACTTTCTACTTCTGGTTAAGAAGCTTTGGTAATAAAAACATTGAGGAGCCTATGTCCACAACAGAGCCAAGAGCATGACTTGCAGTGTTAGAGTGACATACAATAGTGTAGTCTGGAATTTCTTTTGTATGTACTTGAATATGGGATTGCTATATAAAAGTAACAAGTCATGTACCTGTAGTGCAGATAAACATGCAACTCCAAAATATTGGGTTTATGGTAGTCAAAAGATTGTCTTCAACTCTCTTTTCTATAAAAATGCACGTGAAAAACATTGAGCTCCTTCCTAGCAGAGCAAAAATTTCCATTAACCTGCATTACATATTTAATACTAGTGACAATGTTTCAGTTACTTCTTTTGGCCAGCAGGCCTCAGCTTTTCTACACCATGAATGGACCAGCTCCTAAAAAAAAAAAAAAAAAAAGAGAGAAAAAAATGCTTACTGGACAAACTTTCTGAGAAATGAAGAGGGAACATGACATGAATGATTGGTGCACCTCATCCTTCCCTTTCCCCTCAAACAGTTTCAGACCTGCATTCCATTTTCAACTTAAAAGAAACACATTGAGGAAAGCACATATTCACATTAGACTGTACACTGAATCACCTGGATGCTTGGGGTTTGTTTATTTGTTTTTTACCTTATAATTCGATCACATTACTATTACTAACAACAAGATGTTTCTGTTTCATTCTGAGAGCAATATTCTTCTGTGGGTCTGGTTTTTAGAAATATAAGTAGACGTGAAAGAAATTAGAACTCATATCTCTTTTTACAATTATATTTAAGTTACTGTTTGCCATACAGCAACGTCAGTGTTACAAAGATCTGTTTCAACTTTCTTCATTTTGTATAGCAAGTCTAATATAAATATAACTTGTTATAAGTTATTCTGTGCTTGTGGCATCAAGTAAACATAGTTGAATATTAAAAATTTAATTTTGTGTTGAAGTGCTGGGGATTTTTTTCCACATTAATGCAACCCAGTAGATGTCTAATTTACCCAGAGATTTTTTATTTTCCTTTGGCTTAACCTGATGAGACAGCAGTGCTAAGAGGATAATTCACCTCTCAGGTAAAACATGCACATGACCTTGTGTGCTTCATATGGGCAAATGTTCTAAGTAGCAGCAAAGAACTTGTGAAGTTTAGTTTCTGATTTTGGAATCTGTTTTATAAGAGTCATATCAATGGGCAGTGCCCTCACAGAGCGGGCCTGTGTTAATAGCTGACACACTGTCATGTATTTGAGTAATATCTTTTTGCAATGAAAATCAAGTTCCAGTAACAATGTTTCATGAATTTGTATAATATAATGTCTTCTGCTAATTAGTGTCCTAAGTAGTTCATCTGTGTTATCATTAAATTCTGCACACAATGAAAAATGGAAAACCATAATATATTGGCCTGTAATTTCATCATAAATTTGTGCATGCTATAGAGTCAATGATATTCAGAAACTGTATTAACCTTTGGAATAAAGCGAATCGTCAAGGCAGTAACAGCTGAGCCATATGTATCACCTCTACCTGGCAAGGTATGGAAAATGCACTCTCCTTCTGAGCCCAAGCAACGTAGCAAAACATTTTAGTTATGAGTAACAGGGCATGTTTGTCCTGTAATATCAATCATATGCAGGTAAATCTTAAGGATTTACACCTACATTCAAAACAAAATTTGTGGACCTTTTGAACAAGGAAGAAAGCTAATAAGTGCTGGAACAGCCACAGAAAGAAACTGGGTCATCACCTTCTAGTTCTATGCGTTAATGTAATAAAGACAGATGGCAATATATTTACTATGACAATTATTGCAGGGCCACTTCTACTGTCTTGTTGGCTGCTAAAGTTTTTTTGAGTATAACCAAAAAACATCATTTGCAAGAAATGGGACTATTTATAGGCAGTAGTCTGCACTTTTTTTGTCAGGGAACAGAGTATTTTTCGTCAGTGCTGATTAAGGAGATAGTTTTTAATTAATAAATAACCGAGACAGCAATGAGGAAGAGTTAAACAAATTAGTTGCTGCCAACTTCTTGTGGTAGGTGTCCTCTACAGAATCTGGTATCAAAGAGGAGGAAATACACCAAAACACTGACATTCTAATTGAAGTTAGGAGAAAGCATTTAAGGAAACCAGGAAAAAGTTGATTGAGTCTTCTAGTGTCTGATACAGAAGGGTGGTAACCTCTCCTCTGTAGCAATCCCACTGTCCAAAAGAATAACAATTATCTGACCTAGCTGGAAGAGGGATATCTGGTGTCTATCTTCCAGAAAGGTGAGACAATCAGGGAAAGAAACAACTGAAATTCATTGTTGAGTAGCCTTCCCAGATGAAAGAAAAGAGTTGATGCCTAAGTAAGCCAGATGATTGTTTTCTTCTTTTAAGGATGTGATAGCTATTTCTTCCTTTGCAGAGACAATGGTTATGGCACACCATAACCACTCTTTGTCTTTTGCAAAAAGAGAAAATCTGTAATATTTTGTGTTATATTTTTAGTGCAGCAAAAAGCAATTCTCACAGTCTCTCCAGATTCTAAACACCTACATGTATGATGTCAAAACACTGGGTTGAGTTACGTATGTGTGTGCCTGCATTGTAAAGGCAAATGTCTTTTCAGCTTTTTCAGAAATATATAACTGTATGGCTTTCACACCTGAGGCCACTGGATCTTGTTGAACAACCGCAATAAACTATTTTCAAAGTCTTCTTACTCACCAATATTTGAGTGGCTTAGCACAGAAAAAAGATTTAGTCAAAGACTCTTGAAATCCAGAATTTATTGAGAAAAGTGAAAGCGAACTAATGTTCACTCTATCACAGAGCTATAGCTTTGCTAAATAATCCCTGTGTTGTGATGTTTGACTGATTCCAGTTATAAGACAAAACAACCTAAAGTAAGTATTAAAAGTTAATGAAACTTTACCCCTGCATTTTTTTTTCCCTCCATTTGGAATATCACTTGACTTTTACATAAAGTAGTAAATAATTTACTGAATATTTTCATCAGGTTATTGGTTGAAGATACCAGACAAATACTGTAAAATTCTTTAAATAGAGTGACATCCTACAGTAGGAAATCACTGGCACTGAGTAACAAAAATTATGGAAAGGTACATTGACTAATTGACTGGAAGACAATGATTACTCATCTAACTCTAAAATATGGATAAGGAAACTGCATACTCATCAAATAATTAAAATATTGCAAAGCTGTTCCAATACATTATTCAATGGCAAAATGAATCAGGTCTATGCAATCACTCTAAATGGCCTTGGATATTAATATTAGGTTAGGTGAGATTGCCTTTTGCCATTTAGATGTGGCCTTTTGCCTTGTGCAGAGATGCATATTTTGCCCCAGTGAGCAAATAACCTAGCATAAGTAGACAGCAAAGAGGAATTTGGGATAGTCTTTTCCCATCTACCCCAAACATCTTTCAGACCTTGAATACTCAGTAAGACACAGATGCAATTCTGTTTGATGATTTGCAAGAAAAGGAGCTGGTCATGCATCAAGAACACATGAAACGCTGAGAGAGAAAACACTTATTTGACAAGATTTTAATCTTTGCTCTGTACATGCTATTGAGAAGTGAGATGTGACACAGATAATTTTCATTTATTGCATCACATATATACATCACATACAGAAGGGTCTGGGAAAGAGGAGGAGAACTGAAAGTTAAAGGAGAAGGAGGAACTGGAGGTCTGGTGGTAGAAGAGGATGAAATAAATGTCTCTCAGGACACTCCATACTGTATTATTGTCTCTTACTATTCTGTACAGCAATTTTTCCATAACACTTATGAAAATCTAGCAACTGTAATGAACATAGTCCCCATGCACAACTTTCCTTTGAGAAAGAAATAAGACAATTGGATAAAAGAGTTTCCTAGCCAATTCCAAGATCAAGGATCCAAAGATAAGATCAACTCCATCCCCTCCTTTCTCTTCAATTTTGAGAAGGTTAGTTGACCCAAACACCTTATCCTCTCGTTTCAGACCGGAGTTTTGGTTTAGCTTTCATCTTCAACAGTACTTATCAAATGATGGTGAAAACAAAATGAATTTTTTGAGGGCTGTTAAACAGAAATAGAGTCATCATCTTTCATCTATGTCTGAGTTATTCCACAGAATAAGGACACTTTTTGCCTTATACTTTGCTGTTCCATTGCTTTACATCTCCCTTTTACTTACGCGTGATACACCCTTCTGCACCTAGAATATTCTAAAGTGAGAAATAGTCACTCATATACATAACTTTAATACTAGTTAGTGACAATCATATTTGGTTTTATATTAAATGCAGTATAGTCTTAGGGAGAGTCCATTATTTATTTTTTAATAAATGACCTGCAATACAAAAGTTCACACTCTAAAAAGTTTTGTAGAGGACAAAATTCATCTTTCTAATACTGGGTGCAATTTCAAAGGCTCATCAAGAAAAGGAGTAACACTATATGTAAAAACAATCATTTTTGCATTGAATCCTGGGCAGAAACTACAATGCATCTATTGTCAACACAAAAGATACACCAGCAAAGTGAAAAGCGATAACCACCAGGAGTCATGAGTTCCAAAAGTCTAAGAAAAAACAAAACTAAAAACCAAGCTTCCTCCCCTAAAATGCATTTTGTAGTGCATCTGGAATTTCTCATTTCTCTCTGTTTGCAGAAATCATCAGCAACTAGTTGTGGAAAAGAAGACAATAGAAAGAAGAGAAGAGGGAAATCAGAAAATGATTCAGCATCCCCTGTCTCAACACATGTTCATAGAATAGTAAAACATTTGTAATCCCTTGTCTTTTACTTCAACCCATCTGTAGTTGAAACAGATAACAAACAAGTGACTCATTTTTTTTGTACACTTATAATAGAAACATGGAAATGTTGGCTTTGCACCTTGCAGTCTAGCTGTCAAACTGACCACAACTGGTTTCAGAATTAAATAAGGCTGAAAATGCAGAGAATTATGTGTGACAGATGAAATACATAGTGATAGAAATAACTGAAAGGAACACATTAAGTTTTGTGCGTTATCTTGTGGGTAGCTTTTTCACATCTGAGATCAAAATTTGGCCATAGTTTTCTAAGAACCGCTTTTATCCCTTCTCTAAGAATAGTCCTCAGGTTTAGTGCCATTGGCTGCTGTTGTCATTTAACCCCAGCTGGCAACTAAGCCTCACACAGCCTCTTGCTTGCTCGCTCCCCCCCATTGGGATGGGGGAGAGAATCGGAAGGGTAAAAGTGAGAAAACTCCTGGGTTGAGATAAAGACATTTTAATAGGGAAAGCAAAAGCCGCGCACGCAAGCAAAGCAAAACAAGGAATTCATTCACTCCTTCCCATCGGCAGGCAGGTGTTCAGCCATCTCCAGGAAAGCAGGGCTCCGTCACGCGTAACGGTTACTTGGGAAGACAAATGCCATCACTCCTGATGTCCCCCCCTTCCTTCTTCTTCCCCCAGCTTTATATGCTGAGCGTGACGTCATATGGTATGGAATATCCCTTTGGTCAGTTGGGGTCAGCTGTCCCAGCTGTGTCCCCTCCCAGCTTCTTGTGCACCCCCAGCCTACTCGCTGGTGGGGTGGTGTGAGAAGCAGAAAAGGCCTTGACTCTGTGTAAAACATCCCTGTGTTATCAACACTGTTTTCAGCACAAATCCAAACCATAGCCCCATACTAGCTACTGTGAAGAAAATTAACTCTGTCCCAGCCAAAACCAGCACAGTTGCAGTAACACGGAAACCACTGTAGGTGTTTCATCTTTCTACCACAGCCAATATCAAAGCTTTTAGCGGATAGCAAATATTCCACAAATTACAAAGTATTCTGCTCAGAAGATATCCTCCACATTCATTCAAAGGTTACCTCTTAGTTTGTGAATTTATAAACTTATAAACAAACAAAAAGTTTCAAATTTACTTCATACAAACTGTGGATGATACCAATATACATCCATACACCATTATTCATCTGTTTCTCTGGCTGAATATATATCAATTAAAAAAAAAAAAAAATTGCCAAGTTCCCTTCTTTAACAGTATCTTGTGACAGTAAATTGAATAATTTAATTGGGAAACGAGCAAAGAAAATGGTTGGGTTTAATTAGTAGATGTGTTGCAGTTTCAATTTATGGAACATTTTATTGTTGTTACACAATATTATTTTTTATAATTCAGAAAATTGACCAAAGGCTACTGAATATTAATGTAAAAATAAATTTTCTTGCTTGCATGCAACAAGCATCCTGAATTGATAGGTAAACCCTGCTTGTTATCTAAATTCTTCATCAGATCTTTTAGTCCCCCAAATGAAGTCAGTTACAGTCTAGTGAAGTGAAGCCTAAAATATACATAGAATACAGCTATCCAAACAGTATCAAAAAGCATGTAAAGTGATGTGACTTCTTATCATCAAACCACTCAATAAAATTTATAAAATGGGTGAGAAGTATCAAGGGTCTTCTTCCCATCACTGATCCCATAAATATTTTTGAGAAGATTTTTCCTCGTCCATGTTTTCATAAGTTTGTCTTTCTTCACATCCTTATTTATAGCTACCTAGCTGTACTATTTGAATTGGGAAGGGGTGGGGTATAGATTCTGTTAGTGAAGAATATCAATGTTTGGTTTAATTCTGAATTTGAAATTAACTTGAATATTCCATTAAATTAAAGATCAAAATCATAGTAAAAACATTTCACTTCAACTAAAGTACATAATTCTTTCTCAGTGTTGACAATTTATTTTTATTGTACTTTAACAAAAAATAGTCTATCTGAAAAGAATTTTGAAAATAAAAATCAAAACATTTAGCTCAAGATACATCAAAACCCATCACATTCAGTCAGTGATGAAGGTTTCCACCTTCCTTGCCTTGTGTGTTCTTTCTGGAAGGAAAACACAATCAACAGAGTCAACAGCATTTTGCAAAGCTTTTCTGTTCCAATGCCTGAGTCCATTGAGGCTTGCTGATCAGTTCTATTCATTATAATTTGTAGAGTCTTGCCTCCTTTTTTCTTTTTTTTTTTTCCTTCCCCTTTTTTCTTCTCCCTCAGTTGCCTAGAAAGGTGATGAGGTCTAATCTCAGTCCAAATTATGCAGATGGGCTCTGCTACTGTTTAAGAAAACTTTGTGGAAGGTCATTGTGTAACAGTGAACCCCAACGAGGGCTTATCTGTTTGGTAGTCCAGAAATGTTTCTTATCTAGCTGTCTCTTACTTTTATCACTATAATAATTTTTAATTCAGTTTTAATACACATTAGGTTGTCTTATTTTTCAAGGGTGACAAAGTGACATTTTGAAGTGAAATCATAACTGACTAAAAGCCACGTCACTAATGTTAACAGATATTGCATTTAAATTTCTATAGTAGCAATTGGTGAACTGTACATTAAAAGTAAGTTTGTTACTGCTTGAGATATCATCTATTTTTGTTTGTAAATTACTTATCAGGTAAATTATACTTCATTGTATAAAGCCTTATGACCTGTAGCCAGCAAGCAATTCCAAGGGCAAAAATGGATATTCCCTGAAGGTTAAATGCTGTAAGAGAACCTGTAGATAGTGAGATACTTATTTGAGTTGAGTGGAACCTGTATTTATCTGTTTCAGTTCTCTAGCAAAATCCAGCATCTTTTCAACATCACTAAGCATTGAGAAAACTGCTATTACATGCGCTGAAACCACAGCCATAATATTTTAGACTCTTAATATTATTTCCTCGTATATTTTTCAAGGTATTTTTAAAAAAAAAAAAAAAAAAATTACATGTAGGATACTGTGGGTGCAGTTTAATTCCCTGCATATAACTTCTAAGTGCACCAATTTATCCTTTTTGGCCTCCATCTGCTGCTCCAGAGGACATGGTGTCACATCATGATGATACACCATCCCTATGCAGGGGCATCAGACACCATAGAAGTGTTAGAGGCACAAGGTCCTTCACTTTCTCTTGTTTAGGCAAGTAATTCAAGCCCTTGGTGTCTGAATCTGAAACTGAACCCAGTTTTGTTGGAGATATACTCGGTTTTCAGGTTCCTAACCCTGAAGACATGGTCCTGAAGTAAACACTTAAATTCCCTACCAAGACATCCGAAAATTTCCTTGAAACATTAAACCTCCTAAAAATTCCTTTGACTTAAGCACTTCTCTTCATCAAATGCCTAGGGAGCCAATGCCTTTTAGGGACCCGCCAGCCTGGGGTACAACCAGTCTTAGTCCTTTTTTGAGGGAAGATATCTAAAAATGCAGGACTGCTGCTGTTCCCGCCCCTTAATTATTGCAGTTGGCATTTTCTGTGCCCTTTCTAACTCCACTCTATCTTTCTTGAAATGTGGAGAAAACACAACTGCACAGTAGTCAAGATGTGTACACTCCAAGGTTTTCTACAGGAGCAAGGTAACAACCTCTGTATTGTTTTTAATCCTTTTGTGATGGTGCCCAATATATTAATGGCTTTTCTTGATTGCATACTGAGTTGACCTTTCCAGAAAACTGTCAATGTTGACCCCAAGGTTTCTTTTCCAGGTCATGACTTCCAATTCAGAGTTCAGCAGATGTGATTTAGAATCCTTTTCCCTAGACACATCATCTTACATTTATGTACATTGAAACTCAAAAATTTGGTATCATCTGCAAACTTGGTGATTTCAGTGCAGACTTCTACTCCAAGTCATTGACAAAAATGTTGAATGAAACCAGTCCTCACACTGATTTATGGGGAACCTACTGGTGATTCTTTTCCACCCAGAAAAGTGAACTTGCTTTCCCTCATTTAACCACATTTCTAACCAGAAAAAGAGCCTTTCCTGTTACAACTTGCTTTATTTACTGAATTTGATATAAAGGCTTGCCAAGGACTTTTTCAAACTCCAAATATATTATGTCCATCCTATCTCTCTTTTCCACTTGCTCTTCAAAACCTCGTCAAACACCACGAGTTTTCTTGGGGTAATTTTCTTTTACAGAAGCCATTCTGATTCTTTCCTAACAGACTATGTTTATCCAAGTTTTCATGATTTTATCTTCTATTACTGACTCTGCCAGATGGATACTCGGGAAAGAAGCCAGGCTCACTTGTCTGTGGTTCTTAGGATTCCCCCCAGAGCCCTTCCCATATCTGTGAGTTACATCAGTGACCTGCCAGTCCTCTGGCGCAGCTGTAGTTTGTGATGACAGGTTACACACTTTGGCTTCTGCTTCTACAACTTCATATTTGGGTTCCTTCAGAACTCTGTGGTGAATGTCAGGCAGTCCTGGTGACACATTAACATTGAACTTACTTGATCTAACACTTAGAATTTATTTAGTGCTTCTGATTTACTTATTACAAAAAAGTATCGGGTGTGGGAATCACCCAACACCTAGCTGTCTACCTGTTTTTTATTTTAAATACTCCTCTATTACCTTTTAATTTTCAGTCCCAGCAGCCTTGTTACATTTTGATTAAGGTGCAACTTCTTCTTCCTGTGCAGGTTCTTTTGTTCCCCTTCCTAACATCCTAAATGCCTCATCTCTCCAGCACAATGTCATTCATGCATTGAGACATTTGATTCCTGGCTGCCTCCTGGACCTCACACGTGGGACTAGAATTATTTCACAGAACCCTGTGGTGGAGCTCCAGGATGTTGGTCTCCTGGGTTGCAGCCACAATTTAGCCTCTAGAATGTTTTTTCTACCCTCCCTTGTATCATTAATGTTATGGACAATAGACCTTGACCACCAGCTGCTTTTCTGAACATCTTGTGAAGTTCACCGCGTTTGCACTCAGCAGGCAAGTTACCATCTGGTTTTCTCAGATATCACAAACCCATCTGTCTATATCTAATAGCCAAATCTCCCACTACCATCACCCACTTGAAGTACTCTTCTGATGTGAGAGCATCCCCTGTGTGATTAAAAAAAACAGTCCTAAGAGCAGAGACTGGAATATTTATGCTGTAATCAGTTGGAATAAACTTAGGGAATTTCTCACCATTAGTTTTCTGATCAGTGACATTTTCATGCAAAACGGCATGGCATCCAACTTTATGAACAGGTACGTATGGGTGGGTAATGCACTAAGAAAGCACATTCTGAACACATAAGTTTATTAGGAAGCAACTGTAGGTCAAATCCCCTCAGGCTTAAAGAGGTCTAAACCCCAGGTCTCTTCCTTGGTTTAAACTGCAATTACTAAGAATTTATGCAAAAGGTGATCTCTGTTTTGGAGTTTTGGTGAAGGTGGGGGTGTGTTTTGTTTTTTCCTTAGGTAGTTGTCCATAAAATGTAGAACAGAAAAAAGGTACACAAGGTCTAGGTACATAAAGTACACAAATCCCCATGAATTATGTACTTCTTATGAGACTGAGATTAAGGGTCCTAAACCACCTTCAGGGGATTTTAGACCCCCAAATCCAAGATTTTGACAATTACTGTTATGATTTATTATTTGTTTACAGAGATAAAAAAAATTATCTGCCTAGCATTTCTTCGGACTAAAGTCTTTGTGTTAGATAGTCATATAGCTGAACGTAAAGACTGAGAAGTTGATAACTGCAATCAAGAAATAAGTAGAAATTATTTATTCAGAAAAATATTTCTTACAAAAAATAAAAATCCATGCTAGCTACTACATTTTCCCCATTGTACATGTACTGGAATTCTTGTAGAGTTGATCTCAGCTATAGATGACTATACTGGTACAAGTCATGTATATAGTAGAGCTCTTGGAACCCAGAGGGATATAGGAAGTCTGTGAAAGAAAACATTAGATGATTACAAGATTTGGATACAAGATTCTTTTAGTGTTCAACCACAGTAAATCCTTTGTTCTCCCTCTACAAAAGTCATACAGACTTTTGCAAGTAATAGTGATAAAGCAACTTTATAAGGCATTATTTGAAAATGTTGAATAATCAGGTGTGGCAAACATTGAAAAAAAATCCTTACCAAAAATAAATAACTCATGTTAATCATACGAATTCTGGGCTAATATATTGTGGTGGGTTAACTCCAGTAGGCAGTTAAAACATTAGCGTGTTATCAGCATTGTTTTGGTCACAAATCAAAAACACAGCACCATACGAGCTGCTATGAAGAAAATTAACTCTATCCCAGCCAGACCCCGTACAGCTATAGATACATACAGATGTATGTATGTATATCCAGAACCATACAAATTAAAAAATGTTCAAATTTAGAGAAGTGAACAAATATTGTGATATATGTGGGAACTCATACAGGTTTGTTTGGACTGGAATTCAGAATTTTATATGAACATTATATAAATAATGTCTTATGTTTATAAGCATTTATATGCTTATTAGAAGTGAATATTTCACAATAATGTGTCTGTGCAAGAGTAAGCACTTACTTCAATGAATTAAATTTCCTTCTATCCCCATGGCCATTAAAGTTGTATTCATCAAGTCTAGAATATATACTACATTGTCATGGATGTAACTAATTGAATGGTTCAAGATTACTCTCATACTAAAATATATGCACGTTACATTTTTATAACAGTATAAATTGTTCATATATTTCAAAATGAGAGCTATTCACAGGTAATTCTTTAGTAAAATGAAAGCTAAATTAATCAAATACGTTCCTGTCTCTCTGAACAATCCCCTGAGTTTTACAAAGATACTGCCACTGTGTCTTTGTACCAGATTTCTCTCTCTTGGTGTACCTAACTCTAAAAGGAAGGTTGCAATAACGTCTATGACCTGCTTTTTAAGTTGCTTAATATAAAAATAGCAGTGGCTAAGTTTCATTGCTTTGTCTGGGCCATTTACAGATGCTAATGAATTCTCATCTAGCACAAATGTGATTAGAAAGGCGCTAGGTAAAGGAGATTGATCTCTGCAATTGTTAATGAAACTGAGCTGAAGAACAGAAAAAAACCTGCTGCAGATCCAGTTTTTGCTGCCCAGAGTGTTGTTCACCTTTGGCAGACCACCTCATTTACCACGTGTATGACTGATGTAATATCATGAACCACCTTTATCTGGGAATAAAAGATATGAAGATCAGGATTTAATGAGACTTCGGGATGTTTTCACAACTCTTCAACACACTTTTATTTCTAACTGTAATGCAGCAATCTACCTTTTATGAATATTAACACAGCGATTATATTTCCAAAATTTGTACCTGTAGTTTTAGTGTCAAAGCGAATTATATTTAGTCAAGCTTGGCTAATAACACAACTAAAAGCAGTATTAAAAATCAAATTGCAATACATGGAAAAAACAACAGAAGAAAATATCAAAAAGCAAAATCATATGTAGTAATAATATTATTCATTTCCAATAATGCAAACCTCTTGTACAAGTTCCAGACGCAGAGGCAGAAAACAAGCAAACAAGAAAAAGTGATGTACTAGAGGGGAAAAATAATGTCTCACGACAATTTCTTTGGCAATCAATAGAGAGCGTAGACCTTACCCTGTTTAACAACTAATGAAACATTAGTTTAAAGTGCCCAGAGACAAAGAAATTTCAAATGCCACCACAGGTTGCCAAGAAGTAAAGGTTTGTGCATTTGTAAGGCTGTTCCTTCAAATAGAGAGGTGGTTTTAAGGCAGTAATTCATTCAAGGGTTTCAACAGACACCATAACTCATGAAAAATTAGAAATGTCAGGTGTTGGTGAGATGAATTGCTGCCTTACAGCAATCTCTAATTATATGTTATAGATAACCTAAATGAAAGAAAACCACAATTAAGAGTAAAAAAAAAATGTGGATCCTGTTCTGTTTATAATCCTGAATACTGTACTAATTTCATCTGCACACATATCAAATAGTACAGGAAAAAGTGTTTCTTTTAACTGGTCTAAAACTGCTCACATAAATTTCTTTTTTAAGTCTGGATTTCATTATACTTCCTCTGTCTACATATTTGATGAAGTATTTAATAGAATCATAGAATCGTAGAATCAGAGTGGTTTGGGTTGGAAAGGGATCTTAAAGATCACCTAGTTCCAACCCCCCTGCCATGGGCAGGAATACCTTCCACTAGACCAGGTTGCTCAAAGCCCCATCCAACCTGGCCTTGAACGCTTCCAATGATGGGGCATCCACAACTTCTCTGGGCAACCTGTTCCAGTGCCTCACTAACCTCATAGTGAAGAATTTCTTCCTTACATTGAATCTAAATCTACCCTCTTTCAGTTTAAAGCCAGTACCCCTTGTCCTATCACTACATGCCCTTGTAAAAAGTCCCCCCCCAGCTTTCTTGTAGGCCCCCTTCAGGTGCTGGAAGGCTGCTATAAGGTCTCCCCAGAGCCTTCTCTTCTCAAGGCTGAACAACCCCAACTCTCTCAGCCTTTCTTCATAGGAGAGGTGCTCCAGCACTCTGAGCATCTTTGTGACCCTCCTCTAGACTCACTCCAACAGATCTGTTCCATGATCTTGCCAGGCACAGACGTGAGACTGACTGGCCTGTAGTTCCCTGGGTCTTCCTTTTTTCCCTTTTTAAAAATGGGGGTTATGTTTCCCCTTTTCCAGGCAGTGGGAACTTCACCGGACTGCCACGACTTCTCAAATATGATGGATAGTGGCTTAGCAACTTCATCTGCCAGTTCGCTCAGGACCCGTGGATGCATCTCATCAGGTCCCATGGACTTCTGCACCTTCAGGTTCCTTAGATGGTCTTGAACCTGATCTCCTACAGTGGGCAGTTCTTAATTCTCCCAGTCCCCACCTTTGCGTTCTGCGGCTTGGGTGGTGTGGCTTGAGCACTTGTCGGTGAAGACTGAGGCAAAAAAGTTATGGATTTAATTTTCGTGTATATTTTGCAACTCCTTGGCAGTACAGAAGGGCACCCAAGTGGGGGTTAATTATATTAATTTCCCTTAAACATTTTTTAAAGTTGAAAGACCGCTGTAAAGCGGCCTTTGTGTTAATGTGAATCTGACCTAATGCACTGACCTTTGTAACTTACTGAAAGCTGTCCACACTGAGACTGACAGATCCTTTTGGAGTCCATAACACTAAGAACATATGGATTACAAACAATAACATGCAGAAAGAGTTTGGTTTTCAGAAGAGGGTATGAAATTATATTAAAAAAAAATCACAGATTTCAGAATAAATAATTTGTCTATTTGTTTTTGGCTGTTCCTTACCGGAGTTTAGGGGCACAAGGCTGATGTTATGTGCTTACATACCTCTGATGCACTCTGAGGGGTTGTCTCTGACTGTACCATATAAATTTGTCACTGAGTGTTTATTAGGTTTTGACTGAAAGACTTTTGAAGGAGCCTATGCATCCGCTGACATGCAATAGGTTATCTGGGAATCAGATGAAAGCCTGGTCTATCCATCTGGAGGTGTTGTTCCTCTCTGCTGGCCCTTATCCAGCAACACTGTCTTTCCTGGCAGTTTAACTCCAATAACTATGCTACCATAACAAGTGATTATGTTTGTATTGTATAGAACAGGGGCTGCTGACAGAGTAATAGAGTTTGAATCTTTTCTTTTTTATTACTTTCAAATTTGGACACAAGGCAGATTGTGAACAATGTATGTTCTCTATTAAAAATATCACTTTTCCTCTTTCAAGGTTAGCTATGCAGTGCCAAGAAACAAAGGAAATAATGTTAGAGGTCAGCATATATCGCTCACTCTTAAAAGATTCTCCCCTCCTCTATTATGTATTCATGTGGAAGAGATTATATCTTCCTAAATCAGGACGATTATTTCACATGATATATAGAACACGATAGGGGAGGAATTCCATATGTGCTCTGAAAACAATATAAAAGCTTTCTTAGATTCTTTTTATTTTGATGGCTGAAGTGTACTCTTAAATGTGCCTTATCCATTTGGTTACCTGGTCCCATCTGATCTGCACTGTCTTTTCATTATAGGCATATTAATTAAATTTTGTTTATCCATCTCATTTTCAAACAAACAAACAAAAAACCCTCTTGAAAATTAGTGTTGTTGGCAGAGTTTGGGCTAAACAAGAAAGATACTTTGTAATCAGGAAATTCTGTGTTTTCCTGTGAAAATCTGCTCATCACAGCAGGTTTTTTTGCAATGTCAAAAGGAGGAAAGAAGGAGTTAGGGGTGCTTTACAGTTTTCTCATGTTACAAGTGATGGGATGAAACACACAGGCTATTTAGATCAAAATAAATTTTGATTTCTCTGTGTGTTTTACAGTGATGTCAGAAATCTCCATAGTAACTTGCATAAACAATACATAGATTTTAGTGTGATGAAGCACTTTCTATATTTATAAAAAATAATTATTATGATGAACTGAACAGCATCAGTGAAATGTTTATACCCATGCTCACAGAAGTAAGATGAGGAGAAGCTTTTGTAGTAACAGATAATAACATTAGTCAGAGTGGCTACTCTGAATGTGCTAGAAACCCAGTCATTTGTATCCATATGCATTTATTCCATTCAAAAGTTCATCAAACACATCACAGAAACAAATCAAATTATGGTTGCTCCCCTGAAGAAGTTTATAAAAGCAAAGCCTGAATTTGTTTCATTTAAATTTATGCTTTTGATTTAGGATCTGTGAGGCTGTTGTCTCTTCCCACAGTCAGTGGGGACCTCGTGTCTCATTTCTTCTCTAGAGGGTCATTGTAGCCAAAGAGCACTTTACTCCTAAATTTGATGCCTCAGATCTCTAAAGTTTGGGGGAATGAATCTGGACCTTGGATTTTGCAGTTGGGATTGTCGGTACTGTGACAACACTGCACAGGATCAGGCTCTCAGCTTTACCCTATGTGAAGTCAGTGGAGTTCCATATGGTTATAACAGTTTGCCCACAGGCTGCCTACTTAAAACTGGGGCCTGAATGTTATCCCATCTCAAATCAGTGGGGATCTGTGTTGGTTCATTAGCTCACAACGTGCTGCCAATTTGAGGATTGGGGTTTTAATTGGAACTTATTTACAAGCTAAATTTCTGCTGGAACTATTATTATTGTTATTTTTTGTACTGGTTGGGGGACTTCAGGGAGAATTATGATAAAGAACACAGGAAATCTAAAGACAAGACTGTGATGAAAATGGACAACTGGAGAGTAGAAAAGTCAGTCTTTTTTTCTCCTGTAACAGTCCTTCCCATATATGCACCCTGTCTTCTTTATCTACTTCTTCATTTGTGTTATGCAAGAAGGTGGGGCAAAAATATTACCAGAACAGCTACAAACAATAAAAGCAGATGTTGCAATTCAAGCTATAGCAGCTGTTTTTCCTTATACTACCTCAGCCACCAACTCAGTTTAATTTTTCTTGATTCAAGAGGTTCAGTATCTCACATTTAAGTAGTCTACCTGCATCAGGCATATTCAAATCACTCATTAAAGTAATTTCCGTCAAGGAGCTTCTGTGTACTTAGCCATGTATCATCAGTCAAGTGCTGTCAGTCTGAGTCAGCTTCAGCTCCTGTGCTGACTCATGCTACCACTACTAGACGGAGTGAAGATGTCACAAGCATGCACTGGGTATGTTAAGGAAGAGAGTTGTAGAAGGAAAATATTTCCACCGTGACATTGAAAAGAAAGCGAGTTGAGTGGATTTGATAATCTGGTAACAACCTGTTGTGTGAAGCAGAAGACTGTTCAGGATTTTGACTTAAGCAGAAACTGTGGAAGCTGTAATGAGGTAAAAAGGCACAAACCCCTGAGTTTGTTGTTGTTCTGTTTTTCTTTGTAACCCCTAAGCAACCAGGAATGCAGTGGTGTTGCAAACAGTTATGGAGCCAAAAGGAATACGAATAGAGGAACATGTTTCTAGCACACCTAGAAAGAAAACTAAGCTGAAACATGTTGGATTTTCCCCCTCTTCATTTTATGTATCATTTGCGTTGAATTAAAAAAAAAAGTTAAAAAAAAAAAGTTTAAAAAAAAAAGTAAATTTAAGACATATTCCCACCAGGTTGCTACAGAACTCAGGCATGACTGAGAAAAACTCTGCAACTACAGATTTAATGTTATATATGCACATGCTTGTTTGGCTTCTCATCACATGACTCATACTTTTTACTACAGTGATGTGGCTGCGAGAGAGATGAAGAGCTTTTTACTCCCCTCCTCCCCAGGTGATAGATAACCTAATGGACAAAGTTCTTACTAGAAAGAAAACAGAAAAGCAATTTGGGATTGGATGTCCTCAGGATGAGAAGAGTATTGCAGTTTGGCATTTACATTGTTTACATAAGCTTCATACCCTGTCTGGTTATAAGAAAGACAAGTTTCACAAAAAGATTGTGTGTTTCAGATTTCTTGTGTTCCAGAGAAGGACTGTACCTAGCTTATTCGGGTATAACTTATGCAGCAGGAAACACATTCTAACCATCTCCTGGTTATAAATGTAAACTCAATATTATTTTAATATTAAAATATTTTATTTTATAATTAATAATAATAATAAATTAATTTGAAAAGAAAATTATTTAATGTAATAATGTTATTTAATTATTTAAGCAACAACAACAAAGAGTAAGAAACAAAAAACATAACAGCATTGACATAAAGTATGAGGAATTTGGAGAAGGACATCAAAAGACATACAAAATTAATGTTCTGTTCATTCCTTCATCTGTGCTGCTTTTAGTTGCACACACTTTTTTAGTTAGGCCTGGATTGCCTCTTGTGCTCAGGTTCTGTTCTGGCTTTGTGATTCTCTAACCAGATTAGTGTAGCCTACAATGAGCTCTGATCAATACCAAACAGCTGCACTCCCCAAAGAATTGTTTATCAGGTAGGGATAACAGGATCCAAAAAAAAAAAAAAAAAAAAAAAAAGAGGGAAAGGCAATGCTATTGTTGTTGTGCTTCCTATTATGATCTTTCTGGATAAATCATCATAAAAGAAGAAAGGGCCTCTTTTCATTTCTTTTACATTGTCATGATAGTGCCTGGGACAAAATTCAAGAATCTGTCCCCATATTTAGGTACTGTATTTATGACTTTGCAGAGCTAGTTAATAAGCTAGGCATTTTTCCCTCGAAAATTACAAATAGGGGCCAAGTTAATTAAGTGTTCTGAGGCAACAAGCCAAGGGTGGTGAGTTCTGCTGAACTTAATAAGATGAATTGGATTAGGAGAGCTGACAAATCTGCTAACATCATTCTCTCATATCTACCTACTCAAATATAGAACACCTGAGGACCCATTTCCGAACAAGTCCAGTGACTGAAGTTGGGCATACAGGTACATTTTTAGGAACTTCATCCAACATGTGTATGTTGCTATATGGATTTCTGGATATTCATGTTAGGTTTCTCTGTTTTGAAATTGAGCTCTGTGTGGTGTTTGGCAGTGTTTGACAGATGCATCGCATTCTGTTAACTTAGTTGATTACTTTGATTATTTTATTGGACCCAATATATAGCTGTTATTTTACAACTGTCACAATTCTTTCCAAGATGGTTACTTACAAACTTTCCCTTTGAATTATGAAGCTGAAATTCTAATTATTATTTAGAGGGTTTTTTCTTAAAACTTTTTTTTATTTGAATTATTTATAATTTACATGTTAAATGTTTTTCCAATTAACAACAAAGCAGCAATTATTAGTTTCCATAGTTAACAGCTTTTCAGTTATTTCTGACAACAGTGATACTGTATACATACAGCAGCCAATTAACAAGATACTTAAAATACTTGCTAAGTGAAGATATTTTGCAGCAGATATTACAGGTTAACATACTTGCATGAAATATGTCTCCTGATTACGTAGCAGTGTCATGGTTTAACCTCAGCCGCCAACTGAGCACCACAGCACTAAGAAGAAAATTAACTCTATCCCAGCTGAAACCAGGACAAGTGGCTGAGAAATAAACAAGCACATGGAATTAATCAGGGGTGGGAGATCCTGCTGAAATTTGGATACAGGAGCTGTGCTACACCACTGCCCCTTTCTATCAATTGACTATGTTATGTGCTGACAAAAAATTACTGTTTGATATACGACAGAGATATAAAAACTTTATTTCTCAAAGTAGGTTAATTTGACTCCTGTGTATTTGCCTTCAGCTGGTCACTGCAACTCCTCTTTCAGTGGGGGAGAACTAGACTTCCTTCTCCCCCTGACTAATCCATTTATGTTATGAAAGTCCATGTGAACAGTATGTCAATGAGGATTGAGGATTTTTTTTTTTTTTTTTTAAATCTCTAATACAAACTTAGAACTTCCATTCTAGGGATGCATTGTTGTAGACCAAGAGCAACTTCACTGAATTCAGTGGTCCCGATTCCTCTTTCACTGACACTTAATTGATATAAGTGTCACAGTCAGATCATAATCGTGGCCTTAGTATGAGAGAATGTACATTTAAATAAAATGTGTCCCTGTGACTGCCTAATCTGTTTGGTCTGTCTCTTTGCTTCTAATGTGACATCCTGACATCCATTTCTCTTACAATAATGTGCTGTCCCTTGTCTAGCATTTGCACTCCTCTCCAGAAAGCTGTTAGTGGAATGAAACTATTAAAAACTGTGGGAAAACAACAAGGATGCCTCGGAATGTTATTCTATCCTTCTCAACTAACAGTGCTTCTGTTACTAGCATGTGGGTTTATGTAAAAAAAAAAAAAGCATTGGTTAACCAAAGGTAAAAATGATTCCTCTGCTCCTTCAGCAAGTATACAATTTATGTGTACCATTACTTACACAGCATCACTATATATGCAAAGCAATTTGTGTTGCAGAGATAAGTGCCTTGCCTGAGATAGTCAAGAGAATAAACTGAAGGGGCAATTGACAAAATATGACAGTACATCTTGGCAGGAGCAGATATGGGCTGGCTTGTGTATGATGAAAACTTTATACATGTCTATTTATACATGAACAAAAGCATTGTATGTAAAATAAATGTATATATAATGTAAAGCATTCATCAAACCATGAAAACTTGTTCCTACACAATAATAATCACCAGCAAAGCTACCATTAAAGCTCTGTCTGTTCTGCTTTTAAAACTTAGGGGTAATAAAAGCAAGTGATGATCTGTTGAAAAATGGTTTTGCTTTTTCTCAGCCTCTGAAGTTCCTCAGAAGTATATAAACCCCAAGAACTTTAAAGCTTGTTTCTGTGATTTTTTCTAGTAAGTCTTGACTGATGTATCCTGGCTACATACGCATGTATTGTTTTATGTACCTGACTGAATAAGCAAAAACATAACATTTGCAGAATGATTCAGGATACGAGAAGATCACCACCAGAAGCTTCTTAAATGTTACATATTGTGAAATACAAGTGGTAATACTAGTAACAATACATGTACCATGACTTAATTAACACATTTTCATTGAATTAAAATGTTATATATAGTATAAATTACCCAAAATATAGTAAAAATTATGGATATTGAGGATGTATGTTGGTCATTAGGTATCGATATTTCTCTAGTCAATACTTGCCTTACTTATGTATATTTGACTCCATGGGATAGGAAGTACAGGAGAGGAGAGGTAATTAAACTTTCCAACAATTTGCCATAGAATCATAGAATGGTTTGGTTTGGAAGGGATGTTTAAAGGTCATCTAGTCCAAACCCCTGCCGTGGACAGGGACATCTTCAACTAGATCAGGTTGCTCACAGCCCCATCCAACCTGACTTTGAACATTTCCAGGGATGGGGCATCTACAGCTTCTCTGGGCAACCTGTTCCAATGTCTCATCACCCTTATTGTAAAGCATTTCTTCCTTATATCCAATCTAAATCTACCCTCTTTCAGTTTAAAATCGTTGCCCTGTGTCCTGCCACTACAGACCCTGCTAAAAAGTCTCTCCATCTTTCTTATAAGTCCCCTTTATGTATTGAAAAGCCACAATAATTTCTCCCCAGCGCCTTCTCTTCTCCAGGCTGAACAACCCAAACTCTCTCAGCTTGTCCTCATAGGAGAGGTGTTCTAGCCCTCTGAACATCTTTGTGACCCTCCTCTGGACTTGCTCCAGCAGGTCCATGTCCTTCTTATGTTGGGGGCCCCAGAGCTGAATGCAGTACTCCAGGTGGGGTCTCACGAGAGCAGAGTAGATGGGGAGAATCACCCCCCTCAACCTGCTGGTCAATGCTTCTTTTGATGCAGCCCAGGATACAGTTGGCTTTCTGGGCTGCAAGCGCACATTGTCGGCTCATGTCCAGCTTTTCATCCACCAGCACCCCCAAGTCCTTCTCCTCAGGGCTGCTCTCAATCCATTCATCTCCCAGTCTGTATTAATACTGGTGATTACCCCAACCCATGTGCAGGACCTTGCACTTGGACTTGTTGAACTTTATGAGGTTCGCATGGGCCCACTCCTCAAGCCTTGTCAAGGTCTGCTCTGGATGACATCCCTTCCCTCTAGCATATCAACTTCACCACTCAGCATGGTGTGATTTGCAAACTTGCTGAGGGTGCACTCAATCCCACTATCTATGTCATTAATGAAGGTATTAAATAGTATTGGTCCCAGTATGGAACCTTGAGGGACACCACTCATTACTGGTTTCCACTTGGATATTGAGCTGTTGAATGATACATCCTGGTTAAATTGAAACTGAGGTGCAACATACATTTCTTTAAGCCATTTTCAGTCGCTATTAATTTTCACTTTCCTCGGGCATTGTCAGTTAAACAATTTCCTTTATTTCACCTAAGGATGGACTGAATTAACTTGTAAATGTCTCAAAGGTACAGAAAAGAGTTGTTACTACTTCAAGGGTTTTTAAAGATACAGAGGAAATGTCACAGAATTGCAAAGTATGACTGTTATTTGTGCAGTCATCCAGCCCAGTGTTTAGAAACACCTGGGAACGTTTGAGTAGTTTAGTCAATGCTTTCCAATGATATCCATGGATGAGTGAGTCTACTTTGGCAGAATAACTAATCATTTTAACATTTATTTTTTTTTTTAGTGTTAGGCCAAAATGCATTATTGTCCTATCACTATTCTAACATTCTGTTGCAAAAATCTAGATGAAACAATTTTTGACCTAACTTTGGGAAGGGATACTAAATTATATTCAGGCAAATGCTTTTACCTTTCTTCTTTGTGTGCTTTAATAAAGGTGTCAAACGGTCTATTACAGAATATTTCTTTGAGGAGTACTGTGCACTATCTGTCTACTCACAGCAAGACCTTAAGAGAATGACATCTAATTTTGCAGTGGTGTTTCTAGACTTAAAGATGTGGATTATGTATAAAATAAGGTCAGTAACCCCCTCCCCTGCCAAATCACAAGCTAACCAACCAACCAAAACAAATTACGTACTGTGCAAGTATGCTTAAAAACCATGGTCTTCATAGGGGAGGATATCTTGTGGCCAAAAAGCTAAAAGCAAGTTTAAGCTTCTCTCCAATATATTTGAATACAAGTTTCTCTTTGCCTATGAATACAGAGCATAAAACTATTTTTGTGTATTCCACCGTACAATACAATGTTGAATTAGATTGGTTATCACTGTTAATGAATGTAACGCAAAGTTTATAGTTCAAAGAATCTCTGGACACTCTCATGGATGTGAAATAACCCATCCCATTTGTTTGGAAACACTCAGGTATTTCTGAAACAGTCACAGCTGTTGATTACATAGTCCAAAATAAATGGCCTTATTTCAGTACCAGGTGAGAACATCGCCAGTACAGTCAATTTTAGAGAACCAGTCAATGGAAGTTAAGATTCAAATGAATCACCTCTCTCACCATTAAGCTGAGTGGGATTCATTTGACCTGACTTTATTCATCTAAAGTCTAGATGTTTGCTCTAAGATCTGCTCCACTCTTACGTCACCTATTAAGAATACTCTTCTTTTACGGTGCCACTTTTTTTCCCCTTTATAGAAATAGAAATCTAAATAGTTTAAATAGGTACATAGATTTAATATGGATAAATTTAGGCAAAACTAATCTGCCTTTTTTTTTTTCAATTTGTAGGTTTACTTTCCAATTTGAGAGAGAACTCCAGCCTCAAAGAGAGAGAAAATTGGTGACCTAGTCAATAGTTGTTCATATCAGACACTTAACTATGTTCTGAAATTTAATATATTGGATTTATAAAAGTAAAAGACAATCAGTACTCCTGGCTGGCTCAGGAGTCAATCACATGATCTTTGTCAGCTTTCTGTATTGTCATTTCAATGTGTCTCTCACTTTGATGCAGAGAACACTATGCACATTACCCAATAGAGAAAAGTACCTGAAAACTACAAAACTATAAAAACTAAAAAATCTACTATATTATAAAGCTTAAATAAATTTTTTCAAGGGTGAAAGATTTCTTAAACTTACATAAAAAAGCAAAACTTACAATGTAAAACAACAAAAGAAATGAAAGGCAAGGCAAGGCAAGGCAAGGCAAGGCAAGGAAAGGAAAGGAAAGGAAAGGAAAGGAAAGGAAAGGAAAGGAAAGGAAAGGAAAGGAAAGGAAAGGAAAGGAAAGGAAAGGAAAGGAAAGGAAAGGAAAGGAAAGGAAAGGAAAGGAAAGGAGAAGGAAAGGAAAGGAAAGGAAAGGAAAGGAAAGGAAAGGAAAGGAGAAGGAAAGGAGAAGAAAAAAAAAGAAAAGAAAGGACAAGAAAAAAAAGCAAAGAAAAAGACAAACTAAAAAACTTAAAGCAGACTGCTTCTCCTCCTTCTTGGAATCCTGTGAAATAGTCAGTCTGATATATTAATAACAATAATAGTAGAGTTTCAGAAAAAGCTCAGGTTATTTTACAGGCCATCTGGGTAAAGTTTATCCAAAGTATATGAATGTAACACCTAGCAGGATCCAGGAGTAGCAGCAATATCTGACAATATCTGGATTTGAGTATGACTGTGCAAAGAAGTGACTGTTTGGTTTCTTGATGTAAGAAACAAAAAAATGCTGTTTAAACTAAGCAAAAGCTACTTTAATGATTTCTTACCAAAGTGGAGAATGGGCAGTGGTAGCAATAGGGAAATAATTTTATTATTTTCATCTCATCTCATCTTGTTTCCATGTATGTCTTTTAGACAGAAATTGCAAAGTCTGGATTTAACTAACATTCACAAAGCAAATAACTGGGGCAAGGAGGCATTTTCATCTTCTGTTTTTCCAGCCAGGACTAATGGTTAGGGCACCTCTCTAGGACATAGAAGACCCAAATTCAAGTTCTTCCTTAATTTCAAATCTTAAAGCATTTAAGAAATTTAAACAAATAAACCAACAAGAAAACCCCCACCAAAACCCAAAGAATACTGTCTCTAGAAGTGTTCTGTTTCAAACATGAGAGAAAATGCTTTTCTTTTTCCTTTGGTTATCGTTGCAGTTATATAACAATTATTATTACAGTTGTGTTTTTTAATTCCATTGTTATGACTGGGATGTTGATTTGAAAGGGATCTGGTTCTTTGAGGTTTATTTCTACTATAACAATCTGAACAGGAATTCCTTAGACACCAGTAACTAATTCTTAAAGATTATGTTCTACTAACAGATATATGTGAGATAAGTTTTCCTCAGATAGTCTAGGGAATTTAGTTCAGTTTTGAATTCTTATAATCTTGTGCAAACAGGAGAATGGTGTTGGAAAAGATAGTCTGTCACTACTGGTTTTATGTATCAATCCTGAGAAACATTTCCAACAAAATTTTTTTAACGATTTTAACCTGGATGTGAAAGTATTTTCTGGTAGGAGACCATATATACATCTGTATCAAACAAACTGACAATTTTTTTTTCACTGGAAAATAATCACAACCCTAATTAATGGAAAAAAAAAGTTATAGAAGATTATGAAAAGAAATACAGCTCTCTTGACAGACAGAGAAATTTCTACCAAATGTGTACAGAAGGAGTCACCTGAGTAAGGGGCCAAAGAGAGAACTAACCGCTCATCCTAAATGCTAGTCACATTTCTTAAAGCTCTTCTGAAAGGTGCTCAGAAACTATGCAGATGAAGCTAGTTTGAGAAAATATGTAGAACTGCCTACATTAGATCATTAAAACTGGGCAATTAGAGAGCAGTAGACACTTCCATCACTTTAAGGGGTACAAGGAGACCCTTTCACAGGGTTTATCATTTTAATTGATTCTTATTTAACAAAGTTTATTAATTTTAACTTAACTATTTTTAACTGAATTTAGGGAAAAAAAAGAGAACAGAGTCTATTCCAAGATGACAAATTAAAAGAAAACTAGAGAGGAAGAAATAAGAAAGAAGAGTTAAGAGGGAGGCACTCAGGGAAATTTAAACCTGAGAGGAAAATGGAAAGTTAATGAGTAATATTGAATGCTTTTTCTCTTGTCTAATACAAAGGATATTTTCTCCTACTACTAGGTCTTACAATGATCCTACCAGTGACCTCCAGCTTAATGTCACATTTTTTGGTGTCTGGTAATTTTATAAGGACAAAACCAATGTTCTCCTTTAAAATTAAAGTTTACCCACTCTTGACTTGAGTCAAGACTTGACATAAATTGCCTCTTTAGTTGATGGTCATCAATATGGGGAAAGTGCTAACAAAAAAATCAGGTAATTACCGAAATAGATTTGACAGAAATTCATTTTCCAAACTTTGTTACCGGCCAGAAAATGTGTAAAAAATATATATATATTGGTAGTTATTCAGTTAGCAGTCCACAAGGAAAGTCTCTTGATATTCTTATGTTAATATGAGGCTTGAAGCTTGAAGTGGTTGTATCTTCCAGAACCTTAGAAATCTTTACTGTGCCAAAACTTATATAAACTACCCATATTTACACATATATATTAAACCTAATAATTAACTTGGACACAACAACACAACTGTTACCAAAAAAACCCAAAAACAAACAAAAAACAATCAAGAAAACCCCTCAGAATGCACACTTTTTTCTGCGGCACTCAGCACTTTCCCAAGATATTTTATCAAACAAAATTACTTTCCTATATATGATTGGAAATATACCAGACTACACACAGAGTGTGTCCCGAAGCAACCTGCAATTTCATTCTGCTTTCAAAAAATTTTGAACTCCCTCTTATTTCACACCAAAAATCTCATAATGATAACCCCCACACACATTAACTATAAACAAACATCTCTCTTAAACAGTTCCATCATGCAAAAACATCACTGAGGTTTTAATCGAACTGAGTAGGCTTCTTGATTTTACAGTCTCAGGAAGAAAAGACTTGTCTGATTAATGTCTAGATCGGAACTTAAGTCATTGCGTCTATGACCCAGGCCAGGATTATTCTTAATAACCACAATTAATTTCTGCAGAGCAGCTTGTCTACAGCAGCAACAGCTGTTCCTTTAACTAACTATCTACATTTTGGCAAGCAAGTGCAAACAGAACTGACTAATTTTTGCATTACATTTCATTTGAGTTACAGCATGAAAACTGGGAGCAAAGTCAGTCCTAATGAGCAGCTTTTGTGTTATTTTCCTCTATAGATAGATCCTTTCCTGAATTTATAACTTCCTCTTTTTTCATTGAAGACCTTTCAATCTGTGAAAAATCACTTGGGCCAAATAATCCTCCCAAAGCCATAAGAGTTTTCTCCTCATCTTCAATGGGAACACTTTCAAACTATTAAAGGCAAGTGGAGATTATGTGGCAGGTGTTTGGTTTTTTGTGTTGTTTTTTTTTTTAATAACAGTAGTTGCTTCATGTTTGGCCAAATCTTGCAAAACGGGTTTAGTAATTAATTAGCAAATAAAATCCCACTGGAGCTGAGGTTGGAATTCTTAAAACAAATTTAAATGCCTGCAGATTACACATCTCTATCTGAGCCGATCACTATGAGGCCTCTTCATAGCCCATAGAGAGTAATAGGAATTTTCAGGTACAATGCACATCAGCAGCAGTGAATATATGTTTATTTATATGAACTGTGCCATACTGTTTCTATCCACTGACTACAGTGGATACTGTACAGGGGCCTAGCATGACTAGCTCAGATGTAGTTAGATGAATCCCATTCTGAATGTTAAGGACATCCTTCATTAGAAAATTATGTCAAATTGAACACCATTGAATATGAAATGGACAAGGAAATGGACTGATTTCCATCCTACCTTCTGTCTGATTCTGTGCAAAGCTGGCACTATTGTATTTTATTAACTTATACCAGATTCACTAAATGCAGTTGTTTCATATACTTACTTCCAGTATGTGGGTGGAATGAACTGTAGAAATCTCAAAATGTGATGTCTAATTCTCATCTAATAAACCTAGGCTTTGTTTATACTTAACAAACACAAATAGCTTCCTTCAAAGAATGATTCATCAGAACTATTTCAATGACTACAAAGGAAATGCAGAGTGATCTTTTAGAAGCCCAATTTAGGAAAAATAAATCCCAAGGCAGTCATATTAATGGGATAAGAAATGCATTGTCAGATATTACTGAGCTGCAGAATAACTCTCTGTACTGAGGAATGGAGCTTTTTCCAGCTTGAACACGCGTTTTCTGGTTATTGCTGAAAATTTGTGGTGAACATCCCCTCCTCCATTATCCAGTCTCATCGAGGCTGGATCCCCCTTTGATACAGACTCTAGTTGCAGCACCAGTGTAATCATTGCTCTTCAATACAGGGAGTCCAAAGAGTCAAAGCTCTTTCTTGGGCTTTTTATTTCTGGGTGTGGTGTAACTATATATATATATGGGTGACAAAATAATGCCTACTAAAATAAATAGAGAAGTAGATAGGTAAGTAGATAGATAATTGATTGACAGATTGACCTAAAAGGGTCTTCATTCCGTCAACTCATAGTTTAAAGATCGCTGCTCAGGGGAGACCTCATCGCGCTCTACAACTACCTGCAAGGAGGTTGTAGTGAGGTGGGTGTCGGTCTCTTCTCCCAAGTAACTAGTGATAGGACGAGAGGAAATGGCCTCAAGTTGCGCCAGGGGAGGTTTAGATTGGACATGAGGAAAAATTTCTTTACTGAAAGTTAAACATTGGACCAGGCTGCCCAGGGAAGTGGTTGAGTCCCCATCCCTGGAGGTATTTAAAAGACGTGTAGATGAGGCGCTTAGGGACCTATGGTTTAGTGGGCATGGTGGTGCTGGGTTGATGGTTGGACTCGATGACCTTAGAGGTCTTTTCCAACCTTAATGATTCTATGATTCTAAATTAGAATAAAAAAGTAGAAGCTGGCAGGATAACCTGTATCTCTAGGTCATCCTTTCACTCAGCACCTTACTTGTGATTCCTTTGTCCAAATATCTCAGATCTTTATTCAGCTCTGAATATATTTCCATAGTTTCTCTCTGGTTTTCCTTCCATTACTTTCTTTAATACCGGTAGATTATTACAGTTGGATTACTAATCTTCCAAAGTATTTTTTATGATACATCTGTGAATTCGTTAAATGAGCAGTCAACAACCAAGACAAAGACGATCCTCTAACAAACAAGCTTTACTAGATATATTTACAATTTATGGAAAACTACGCCAGGATACATAAACAAGATACCTAGTCTACTGACCAAACATCCTGGAGGTGTTGGGAGCTTGGAGACAATATACTGCAGGACTCCATGTAGTTTCAGCATCTTCAAGTAAAAAGTACACATTGTTCACATATCCAAAGTTTTCATCCATTCTTTGTTCTTGTCAGATTTTATCAGTTTTCCAGTTCTTTCTTTGAGCCTTTAATGTCTCTACCTGTTGCTTTTGAGCTGCTACCCACAGGTAAGATCTCAGTTTTACATCTCAGGACACTTTTCTCAGGTTTCCTCACCTCCCTCCATTATACATAAGGAGTTTCAAATAAAAGAATGGCTAGTTTACTTTTTATTTTGTGAGCAAGGTTCAGTCATGGATTATCTATGTTAATGGTTGTTCATACCAGCTATAGGCTAACTGGCCTATAGTATCCCTGAGATATTTCCTCATATATATAATTCATTCATGAAGCATACAAAACTCTAACTCTTTTTTTCCTTCTTGTCATACCAGTAAATTCTATATCGTAAAAGCATTGCTTCAGTTTTGCTTTACTTAGTAAGATTAACACTTAGGAACCTGTTATGAAGTGATTAATACCAACCTTTCTTCCTGAAAATAAATTCATCTTGTGGGTCTCTGTAGGTCACAGTTTAAAATAAAAAAGGTGATTTGAGATTTACATACGTTCCATTAAAAAATACTACACAATTCTTCTCTTTTCCATAGTCAGTTTCTAACATTTCTCACAGTGAAAAAGATGCTTCTCTTTTGCTTCTTAAAATCTTATTAAAGCTCTCACGTGCATATGTTGTTGGCATTGATCACACTATCACAATGTCTAATACTGACAGATCAGACGATATTTTTGCAGCAATCATAGAAGCATGTGTATGATTGCTAACTATCTTTGTCCTCAGTTTATTTACGAGGAACGTGAACAATTTCCAATGCTGAAGTCATCAAGAATCATGTCCTACTCTTAGACTTTTGATGTGTAAATAATTTTTTATTCTTACTGAAATAATTTCCATACCTTTATATTCCCGTTACTACAAAGAACTATCAGTTTGGCTCCCTTTAGGGACTTCCATGAGTATTAATGTGATGCACAATTTAAATCTCTTGAATTGCTTGAATTCCTGTTGCTCAATAAATACAGGATTACCATTGCTGGTAATGGGCCACAGACTTTTTACTAAGCTACAACACAGACCTCAGGTCAGGTACTGTCTGGCTTTATCTAGATTTGTCTTGGCTGTATTGGAGCCAATACAAGCCAATACAAGGTAAGAACCTTGCTTAGTTGTAACAAGAATTGTTTAATGAGCAGGTGGTTATTACCTAGCTTGTTTTACTTTTGTTAAGTTTTGCATACATGTGTGGTGTAACATGTATTGCTAAAAAATGGTAAATAAAAAGCTATCAAGTATTTACGCCATGTAAGAACAATTTATTTCTTCATTGTCACTGAGAAGTCATGTAAAAGAGGACTGACCTGGGGTAACAGCAGAGTCCTTGAAGGTGTTACTTCAAGGTGTCAATTAGGGATGATCCTAGAAACTCCAGGGCTATCAGCGACCCACCAGCAGTCAGTTAATGGTAGTAATGTAAAATTAAAAGCTGGAAAAACCTATGTTTGAAGTAAAATTAAGGAAAAAGAACAAGTGTCTAAATGTACAATGCACCATATGCATTAAAATCAGTGGTAACACGGCGTTTCAGATCAGTGAAGAAAGAGCAAGGTGTAAAGCATGTTATAAAACATATAAAAATGATCTCAAGCGAACCTTGGAGAAAGGAGGAAGAAACTATCAACATCAACATCATGCACCCCATCATTATCATCATATGCCTCCCAGTGAAGACATCAAAATACTGATAACTTTCATAATGTTTCTCACCCTTGTCTGAACTATCAACCTCAGGACCCAGAGAACCCTGAAAACAATAGATACTAGAAAGTTTTTCTTGTATAGCGGCTTTTACCTGTTGCATTGTTAATGAGATTTATTTTGCATTTAGACTGGGAAAGAGGTGGTATCATTGTAACTAATAATAATAGCTCTACTGTATTTTTGTTACAGTATAAAAACTCTTACTTAGACTAACAATAAATTCTTGGTTTCCCATGTACTGTGTGTTCTCCTTTTTGCCCATAAAAAGATTTTGGGAGTAACATGGAAAACTACTAATATGTGGTCAACTTTCCGCTGGAAAGTAAAATACTAAAAATTTTAGGGAGATTTGAGTAATATATTCAAATCCTTGCCAAAACTGAGAGTGGAAGTATCAGATTGAATGTCAGTTTGTTAGACACTGACTGTACACGAGCTTACACTCACTACTATTGGACAGTTGGCATCCTGTCCACTTGTAAATGCCATCTGAGAAAAGGAAGGGGGGGGAAGACCACAGGAAGAAGAGGGAACACTAGTACTAGGGTCTGAACCTTATTTTCCCAACTTGTATGAAGCTAGCAATTTTAAAGCTGGTGTATTATTATTTGTGAGGTCCTACATATGAAAATACAGAATGTTAAAAACAATATTAACAAAAAATGGATGTAGAAGGTGAGGTTTACTGGATATGAAGTTTAAACCACTATAATAGGCTGCTGTCCAGAAGTCTCCCATAAAACAAATTAAATCTGACAGATTGATTCCTTCCCCGAACTCCAGACTTTCACAGATGAAAGGACTAAGTTACTTCACCTCTTTCTGGAGATCATAATTTCACTTTTTTCCTGTATATCAGGTGCAGGTGCCCAGATGTTGGCAGCAGGAGCTGCAGGGGTGGCCTCTGTGAGACACAGCTGGTTCCTGCCAGCTCCAACCATCCCACTGCAGAACACAGCTGAGCCCCTCAGCCAAGACGGCAGCACCTCGGGGAAAATATATTTTAGAAAGGGCAGAAAATGCCAGATGGAGAGAAGAGGAGGGAACAAGAGAGAGTGAGAAACAGCAGAGGGAACACCAAGGTGAGAGAAGGAGGGGTAGGTGGTGCTCCAGGCATCTGAGCAGAGATTCCCCTGCAGCCCGTGAAGGACCCTGCACTGGAGCAGGTGGATATTACCTGAAAGACTTCAGCTCATGGGGATAGCCCAGATGGGAGCAGAGGGAAGGTCTGAGGAGGAAGGAATGTCAGAGAGGAACTCTTATCTACTGGCCACAGCCCCCATCCCTCCCATACCACTCGATGGCGGAGGCTGGAGGATTCGGGAGTGAAGGAGTGAAATTGAGCCTGGGAAAGGGGGGAAGGAAAGGTAGGGTTTTAATGTTTGTCTTTTTGTTTCTCACTACCCAAATCTATTTTAATTGGCAATAAATTAAATTAATTTTCCCCAAGTCAAGTGTTGCTCCTGACGGTAGCTGGTAACCAATCTCCCTGTCCTTATCTCATCCTATTTTCTCCCCTTTTTCTACTGTGTGTGTTCTGAGCCTGGCCCTCCTCCAAAGTTAATCCACCACACCCTGTTCTCAAGGGAAACAGGAGAAGGCATAAAAACATATACAAAAATATAAAAGAGGGGAAAACAGGCCAGTTGCTTTTTATGGCTCTCAAGGGAGATACTAAGACACTGAAACTGGGTGCAGCAGCTCCAGTTCTGTAGCCAGCTGCACAAAAGGTGACCAATGGCTTGTATGATGTTTCCTTTAACTTCACGACAAAATGGTTGAGCACCCATTTACAACTGGATCAGCCAGGGGCAGTCCTCAACAAGATAAAAGAGTGACAGTGAAACCCAGAATTCTGGATGTGTAATAAGAGGCATTAACCGCTCTACCATATATTTCCACAAGCTAAAGCACATCTAGATATTATCATTACTGTTCCAGTAGTAGGTGTTGTAATGTTCATAACTGCAAAACACGGAGTTATTCTGTAGAAGTTTTTGTAATGTTATATAAGATAAACTTTACCTGAGCAGTTTTCCTGTTTTAGCAGATCTCATTATCTCTTCTTGCAGGCAACCAAGACAATTTAGCTAGGGTCCCTTCCCTTCTACACCTCCAAAGGATTGCGTGTTCTACTCGGTCTGACTGGGATGGAATGAACTTTTTTTCATAGCAATCCATATGGTGCTGTGCTTTGCATTTATGGCTAAATCACAACAGTGTTCAGGCTATTGCTTAACAGCCCTTGCACAGCATCAAGACTTTCCTCTCACTCCCCTGTTCCCCTGCCAAAAGCTGATAGGCTGGGGGTGGGCAAGAGGTTGGGAAGGGACATAGGAGGGACAGCTGACCCAAGCTGACCAAAGGGATATTCCATATCATATGACTTTCATGTTCAGCAATAAAAGCTCAGAGAAAGGAGGAGGGAGCAGAAATATTAATGGTTTTGACATTTGTCTCCTCAAGTAACTATTACACGTGCTAAGGCCCTGCTTCCCAGGAAGCGGTTGGACATCTGCCTGCTGATGGGTAACAGTGAATAAATTTCCTTTTTTGCTTTGCTTTCCCTGTTAAACTGTCATTATCTCTATCCTCAAGTCTTCTTGCCTTCTGTTTTCTTCCTGTCCTGTAGGAGAGGGGAGTGAGCAAAACGCAGGGTGGGTGTTTGGGTGCTGGCTGTGGTCAACCTACTACATGTGTATACGGCAGATAGACTCATATGTAGTAGGCCCAACATTTCCTGGAAGTACCAGGTTTTTTTGCACAGCAAGAACATATAAAGTAAATCTCTCCTCACTGCTTGCCAGTACCTGATATAAGGTCTCTAATTAATTGAACAATTCATCTAGAACACAACTCAATAGTTGGATTACTCCAAGCTCCTTTCGGAAAGGTCAAATGAATTATCTTGGATGGCAAAATGTGGCTACAGTTCTTGTTTTCAAAAACTATTGTATACTTTCCAAGATAAAGTGTACTATTTTAATCCATTACTTTTTATAATTTAAACATTAAACTTCAGGAATGTGAGGCAAATCAGCTTTCAAGCTAAAGTCAGTGACACTCAAATGATACTGAAGTTTAAATGAAAAGACACAGGAATTAAAATCTTACTTTTTCAGAACATGTAAGAGTGTAAAAGGGTTGATCAGTCCTCAAGAGTATAGCTTTCAAAATGTTATCTTTATTTTTTAATTAATTATTCTTTGCTTAAAACTTGTGAGCATTTATGATCACAGTCTATGTGATCTGCAGATTTCCTTCCAGGACACCTGTTTTTCCCCCTTGTCCCACAGAGAACTTTGTTTACCAGTACTGTATTCCGAGGTTCAGAAAATATGGATGTAGCTTATTGCCTGATTTGAGCAGATTGAACCCTACTCTAAATATGTGGGTACTTACATACAATTAATAAAGCTATCCTGGAACATCATTAATAAAAAAAACTTTCAAATTTTTTTTTTAGGGGATTCTGACTTAAATATGTTTAAATGATTAATCTCTAAATATACCTCTGTGCATCCTGTAATAAAGCTGACACTTACAACCTACTTCAAAGAATATAGAGGGTGAAAAGAGAAGGTAAACAAAAGAGAAATTCATTTTGTAGACATAAAAACTCAAGTGTGTGTAATGACTAGTCAACTGAGACAATGCTGACATTTTAGGTGGACAGCTTCTGAGGCCTTGAGCCAGATATTCAGAGGAACAAAACATCCACAATTTCAGATTATGTCATTAAAAAATGAAGGTTTATCACTGTGCAAAAGCCCAGCTGAAGGGATCAGGACTTTGCAGTCCCTGAGATGAACAACCAAACTGTGCTGGATTTACTGTGATGTAGAACTGTCTCTGATCTGCACAAGGCAGGAAAGGAAAGATTCTATTCTTCACTAAAATGCCAAAATTTGTCAACAGAGTACTTGCTATACTACAGCTGTATTTTCTTTGGAAAAACAAAACAAAAGCCACATTTGGCTTGTATGAAAGTGTAATACAGCAATTATACAGGCTGACAATTCAACAATGACCACTGTATTAATGTTTTATAGGCAGATGCCAAGGCATTCTAATTTTGAAGGAAGTGTAATACCAGCTGGAAGTCAACATGAGTGCAGTGAAAAGGGAAAGCAGGTGCTAGAGACAACCAAGCATGCGTTAAGTTTGGTTTGTTAAAGCAAACAAACAAACAAAAAAGTGGAAAGAAAAAAAAAATAAAATAAGGGTTTAAAAGCATCCTGTGGGAAGAAATACGGACATGTATTGCTTTTATATAATAACAGTAGTGACCTGCAGACTAGGTCAGGGTCTAACAAAAGTTACATCAGTGGAGAAAAATTGGAAGAAAAAAACATTTGGATGTTTCTGAACAAACAGCAAACAGCTGATGACGAAATTCAAGCAACCTCAGCAGCAGCTCTCTGTGGGCTTGACCTTGGAAACAGATCCATTGGCCCCATATGACCTCATCTTCTTGTTTATCTCCTGTGACAGTTTGGAAATCAAAAATGAGCCTTTACCTTGAATCCTTTTACTAAATGCTCTTTTATCCAGCTTGTGTCAAAACATTTTATTGCATTCTATTTTTTTAGTTCCTTGTCATAGGTTCTTCTCTGTCCAGTCAGTGGTTATCAAATGGAAGTTTTTTACAAAGACTGGTTCTCAGCATGGAGCCAAAGATCTGAAGCAGACAACATTGTGTGTAGCTGTATTCCTTCAAAAGATAAGATACATACAAAATATTCTGAAACAGCATATTCTGGTCAGGTGGTAGAGTGCTATTGATGCTGGTACAGCTCTATGAAAGGAATGAGTAGTGAATACACATCTTAAACAATGAAATAATTTCTATTCATTCCAGTTCACTTTAGATGCTCGCATATCTACATATGAGCAAATTGTCTAGATGCTCTTTATAGTCAATAGGGAAAGAAGTATGTCTAGAGCATAATTCATCTGTCCTCATCAGTTGTACAGTGTCCCTTCCTTTCTTAACAGCAGTTCTTTCATATATTGAAGGAGCCAGCCTAAATGGTTGGGCATTACCTCTGTGCACAATACTGCATTCACAACTGCACATCTTTCTGCCATCTAAGTGACAAAGAACAAAGAATAATCTTTGCTTACACTTTCCTGCAAACAGAATTAACTGACACAACCTTATTTAATATCATGGATAATGCCTTCCTCCTTTTGTTCCTCTGTAAATCAGCGGCACTGAGTTGAAATGCAAGAGCTTTCAGGGTTTTAAAGCAAAAAAAAAAAAAACAAAAAAAACAACAACCAAAATACTACCTTTAAATTCTGTAGCTCAGTGACACCTCTTGGACTTACTAACAGAAAAAATATCACAGCTGGGAAACATTAATTTTCCAAACATTAAAAAGGCTTTGAAAGAGCTAAGTGAGCTATTTTCAAAGTCTGTAAGAGAGATATCAGCTCTTCTGTTTTATACAAAAGCTTTTCATGTCACTTTCTACTTACTGGTCTTTGAGAAACTTCTCTAGTTGACTTTGACAGTTCACAATCCTTTACAAGCAAAGAACAACATACCTTCTATAAAGCATCCAGTGGCCTTCACAACAGCTTTTGTGCTATGAGATTCAAGATAAACACCGGCAGCAGCTCTTTAAAGCAAGTAAAATGTCTCAATGTATAACACATCTGTCGTTCAGTCCTGCAAAGTTGCTTTTATGTGACTAACACCACTTAAAAAACTGAAGGTGTATTTCCATGGTAAGAGCCCTAAGCTGAAAGTGGAATCAGCCTGCACCGATCAGATCCATATACCAGTAAATTGTCCCAAAGTCACTGGCTGTATCGATGGCTTTAGTTTATTGCAAACAGAATAAAAAATGTTAAGGAAGAGATCAATAAAAGGAGAAGAGTGCTTTTTTTCTTTCATATTCCTTTTGCTATTTCTTTTTGTTTTCCTTCCCTCTAATGTTTTCTTGTTATGTCTTTACAGATTGTGGATCTACGGTCACATTGCTTTGGTTTATGAAGTTGCCAGTGGCCAGCTGCTGTGTAGGAACTGCCTGTGTATGTGTTGTAAGCCTGTAACAAATGCAATGTAATTCAACTTGCTGTAGCACGTAATTGAAGGAGTATAAACGGCATGAAATTACATTACGTTCTTCAAGGACTAAAAATTTTCACACACAAAGAACTGTCATGGCTTATGTGATGTGTGGTAACTTGTTTACCTGTAGTAGTTTGACAACGTGCCTGAACTCCAGCACTGCCTTATTCTGAATTTTTTTAGTTAACTTTTGTAATATTTACTTCCCCGCAAAAATTCCACTTAGATTGTTAGTAAGCTATAATCATCAATACTTGATTTAGTGAGTTTTGCTTCAAAAGTTGTAGGCTATTTCTGTATGTCCTTGCTGGAACTGGATCTGTGTGTTGCTTCCCACCTTTCTGCTTCCTTTGGTGTTCTTTGAAATTGCTGAGGTGTTTCCATTGTTCGCTAATGCAGAATGTGCATGTTGTTTCATACCTCCCACTTTCATCTGTCCTTGCCAGCCACAAAATTACTCTCCTTTCTTTCCATACTTAGGCTATAATTTCAAATAATTCACTAGCATTCCTTTCATTATGGAACAGAAAAATCATCAGAAATCTAATTGTTTTCAGGGGTGAGGAAAAGCTTTTGAATTTTGTAACATTATGGCACATGGTACATGTCTTATGTCACATCATGTGTACTATATGTCTTTTTTTTTTTTTTTCCTGTTCCAAATCTGGTATTTTTACTCCTCTTAAACATGCTATAAGCCCTTATGTTGAACAGATGAGTAAAGGCATAATTAGATAAGATCTTCCACTCAAATTTGAATGATTTGTAAAATTAATACCTCATTCACAATTCACCACTTTCCCAGTGGAGCCTGGGTGCTTCTATAGTTCTCTAGTGTAAAGCAGGTTAGATCAGATAAATTATTTTAACTCGTACTAAAATGGCTCACAGAGCTCATTTATTCAAATATCACAAATCACTGGGAGAATGGTGACTTCCAGTCAGTGGAAGTGGGACTCAACTTTATAAGTCACTCCAGCTGAATCAGAAGAGCATCTCTTGCCACACCTAACTAGTCAACATGAAATGGTGAGGTTGATACTGCTAGAGATGTCATTATGTGAAATTTTGTGACAGACATACATCAGGAAAACATCTAGTTTGTGTTAAAGTCACAAAGTAAACTAAAACAGCCCCCCCCTTGTATCACCGTTCATGAGTGTTCACACCTAAAGAGGAATTGTCAACTCCATTGATAATACTCCTTAGCCTGACTTCTTTCTAGAGATTACCGCAAAAGTTTTTCAGAAAGCGGCAGCTGAATGACAAGAAGACTGAGGCCTGACTGAAAGACACTGAAAAGGATTTTTTAAACTTCTTTCATTTGGGGAGAGACCAAATAAGACCTGTCTATTATCTTGAGGTAGGAAAGGGTAGCAAGAAAAAAGCTGTTCCATTGAAACATATTGTGTTAGGACAAGTAATAGATTGTTTTCTCCTTAGTTGCCCGGCTCCTGCAGCTAAGAAAAAGAACGAGGATTTTCCACTGCTGAGGTCCCAAATTAAATCCGTATTGGACCAAAAATCTTTTCCAGCACTTTCACCTGCCATCTGAGTTCAAGCTGTTCAAGTGTCAGTTTTTTCTAGCTTGTAGGAAGTTGTGTGCTTTGAGTAACTGATATTTTGTTGCATACCTAGAAAGGCATAATACCGTCACTGTAGTATAAATCATGCTGATGACACAGAATAGGACAAAGCTGCTCAGCATTATCAATCACTGTCAAACAAACAAACAAGTTTATCTGACAATCATAGCTATTTAATGTTGGGGGTTTTTTCCTACTTCAGAAACATGAGCAGGTGTCCTGGTTTCGGCAGGGATAGAGTTAATTTCTTTTCTAGTAGCTGGTACAGTGTTTTGGATTTAGGATGAGAACAAAGTTGATAACGCACCGATGTTTTAGTTGTTGCTAGGTAATGCTTACACTAGCCAAGGACTTTTCAGCTTCCCATGCTCTACTGACTGAGAAGGCTGGAGGTGCACAAGAAGCTGGGAGGGGGCACAGCCAAACTGGCCAAAGGGACATTCCATACCATGTGACGTCATGCTCAGTACATAAACTGGGGAAAGCTGGCCGGGGGGGGGCTGCTGCTTGGGGACTGGCTGGGCATCGGTCGGCGGGTGGTGAGCAATTGCACTGTGCATCACTTGCTTTGTGTAGTATTATTATTATTATCATATTATTATTATTATCATTTTATTTCAATTATTAAACTGTTTTTATCTCAACCCACGAGTTTTTCTAACTTGTGCTCTTCCAATTCTCTCCCCCATCCCACCGGGTGGGGGGGAGTGAGCGAGCGGCTGCGTGGTGCTTAGTTGCCGACTGAAGTTAAACCACGACAGTCCTTTTTGGCGCCCAACGTGGGGCTCGAAGGGTTTGAGATAATAACAGGTTAACCGGAGTGTATTAAAGAACTTATATCTGTTAGTAGTTGTGGGTCACAATGTTGGTTTCTCTGTTCTCGATATTGATTTGTATAATCTGCATCGCGCTCTTTTTCCTGCTGTACATGTTAAAGATTGGTGTTGGGTTTTGCAGTTTGCTGTGGTCTGCAGTGAATAGTAATGTCTCGCTTGTGAGGTTTGTTTTTAGAACTTTGACCTTGACGTTAGTGTGGTATGTAAACTTCGCAATGAAGCCGTTACTGTACCACGGAGACCATTTCGTGGAGACAACTAGCAATTGCAGTAACTTTTCTGAGAGTTTTTTTACGGAGGAAATACAGAATGGCAGGGTCACTACCTTCTTCTATAATGTTTCCTCCTTCATTACAGTAATTTTTCAGTATTTTGAACATCCTTGGGCAGTTAAGATACTTCTATTAATACTTCTTGGGAACACTGTTTTGGTTTTGTCTAAAGTTGGTAAGCAATTTAAGAATATCATCCAGAGATCTGCCCCAAGGCTGAATAATTATGAGTGGCAGGGTGTGTGGGACAAGATGGGCAAGTACCTAGGCCAATGGGCACCCCCAGTGTTTTGGAACTTCACCCCTGAGCAAGTGCAGAATCCTGAAAAGTTAGTAGAATATTTGGAAAAAGTATGCTGTCACCCTGGCAACTCCAGAGAGATGCAGCTCATTGCAACGTGCTGGGGCCTGGCCCATGCCTACCGAGCCCTGTTCAACACCATTCAGTGCCCTCAAAGGGAAGGGAAGGTCTCTGGCTCTGACAGTAAAACGACACGCACTGCGGCCACTCAGACCCGGGCAACACGCCCTGCGGCCACTCCGACCCCAGCGACAGGCCGTGCAGCCACTCAGACCCCAGCAACAGGCCCTGCGGCCACTCAAACCCGGGCAACACGCACTACGGCCACTCCAACCCCAGCAACATGCACTGCAGCCACTCAGACCCCGGCGACATGCACTGCGGCCACTCAGACCCCGGTGACATGCACTGCGGCCACTCAGACCCTGGCAACATGCACTGCGGTCACTCAGACCCCGGCGACAGGCCCTGTGGCCACTCAGACTCCGGTGACATGCACTTGCACTGTGGCCACTCCAACCCGGCAACAGGCCCTGCGGCCACTCAGACTCCGGTGACATGCACTTGCACTGTGGCCATTCCAACCCCGGCGACAGGCCCTGCGGCCACTCAGACTCCGGCGACATGCACTTGCACTGCAGTCACTCAGACCCCGGCAACAGGCCCTGCAGCTACTCGGACTCCGGTGACATGCACTTGCACTGCGGCCACTCCAACCCCGGCGACATGCACTGCGACCACTCCAACCCCAGCAACAGGCCCTGTGGCTGAACCAAAGAACCAGCCTGTGCCGGTATCAGTCGCCCCTGTACACAAGAAGAAATTTTGGAAGCGGAAGTCGGCTCGTTTAGTAAGGGAGGAAGAAGCTTCTTCTAAAAGGGAACCGGAGGAAGAACTGTACGACTACCCTGGAGAAGGGCCATCACGAGAACGGGAGGAGGAGAGCCGGCCGCTGATCGGGGAGGAGGAAGAGGAAGAACTCATAAACGAGGCAGTAACCACCCGATCTCTATCCCTGAGTGAGCTGCGAGATATACGAAAAGATTTCAGCCGTCGTCCAGGTGAGCATATTGTCACCTGGCTGCTCCGATGCTGGGATAATGGGGCCAGTAGCCTGGAATTAGAGGGTAGGGAAGCCAAGCAGCTGGGATCCCTTTCTAGGGAAGGGGGCATTGATAAAGCAATTGGAAAAGGGACACGTATCCTCAGCCTTGGAGGCGACTCTTGTCAAGCGTGAAGGAAAGGTATCCCTTCAAGGAAGATGTCATATGTCGCCCAAGCAAGTGGGCCACCATGGAGAAGGGTATCCAGTTTCTGAGAGAATTAGCTGTGCTGGAGGTGATTTATGATGACCTGAACAATAAACAACTATCCAAAGATCCAGACGAAGTCAAGTGCACACGACCCATGTGGCGGAAGTTTATAAGGAGCTCACCATCGTCATACGCCAATTCATTGGCAGTGATAACCTGGAAAGATGGAGAGGAACAAACAGTGGATGAATTGGCTAGTCAACTCTGGCAATACGAGGAAAGTCTTTCTTCCTCCATCGTCTCGGCTGTGGAGAAACTGTCCGAAAAACTGTCCCGGGAGATCCAGCAACTCAGAGAGGATAGGTCCTACTCCTCACCTGTACGGACCAGTATCTCGGCTATTAGAAGTAAGCGTTCTTTTGCTCAAGAGAGAGAATATAAAGGGTACACACCACGGGGCACCCTATGGTTTTACCTGCGTGACCACGGAGAGGACATGAGGAAGTGGGATGGGAAACCTACTGCAGCCCTAGGGGCACGGGTACGCGAATTGCAAGGGAAAACAATCACAGAAAGAGGTTCTTCCAGGAAAATTGCTGCTCCAGTTTCCAGCGGGCAGTTCCCCAGAGAGAGTAGAAGGGCTGATCTTACTCTTGATCTTAATGAAGAAACTTCTGACCCGTACGTACAAGAAATGAGAAATGAGTACTGTGATGAGGATTAGAGGGGCCCTGCCTCCAGCCAGGGGGAGGAAAGGGACAACCGGGTTTACTGGACTGTGTGGGTTCGGTGGCCTGGCACGTCAGACCCACAGAAGTATAAGGCTCTGGTAGACACCGGTGCACAGTGTACCCTAATGCCATCAAGCTATATAGGGGCAGAACCCATCTGTATTTCTGGGGTGACGGGGGGATCCCAACAGCTAACTGTATTGGAAGCCGAAGTGAGTTTAACTGGGAACGGGTGGCAGAAGCACCCCATTGTGACTGGCCCAGATGCTCCGTGCATCCTTGGCATAGACTACCTCAGGAGAGGGTATTTCAAGGACCCAAAAGGGTACAGGTGGGCTTTTGGTATAGCTGCCTTGGAGACGGAGGAGATTAAACAGCTGTCCACCTTGCCTGGTCTTTCGGAGGACCCCTCTGTTGTGGGGTTGCTGAAGGTCGAAGACCAACAAGTGCCAATTGCTACCACCACAGTGCACCGGCGGCAATATCGCACCAACCGAGACTCCCTGATTCCCATCCATAAGCTGATTCGTCGACTGGAGAGCCAAGGAGTGATCAGCAAGACCCGCTCACCCTTTAACAGTCCCATATGGCCAGTGCGGAAGTCTAATGGAGAGTGGAGACTAACAGTAGACTATCGTGGCCTAAATGAAGTCACGCCACCGCTGAGTGCTGCTGTGCCAGACATGCTAGAACTTCAATACGAACTGGAGTCAAAGGCAGCCAAGTGGTATGCCACAGTTGATATTGCTAATGCGTTTTTCTCAATCCCTTTGGCAGCAGAGTGCAGGCCACAGTTTGCTTTCACTTGGAGGGACGTCCAGTACACCTGGAACCGACTGCCCCAGGGGTGGAAACACAGCCCTACCATTTGCCATGGACTAATCCAGACTGCATTAGAACAGGGTGGAGCTCCAGAACACCTGCAATACATTGATGATATCATCGTGTAGGGCAACACAGCAGGAGAAGTTTTTGAAAAAGGGAAGGAAATAGTCCAAATCCTGCTGAAGGACGGTTTTGCCATAAAACAAAGTAAGGTCAAGGGACCTGCACAGGAGATCCAGTTTTTAGGAATAAAATGGCAAGATGGACGTCGTCAGATCCCAATGGATGTGATCAACAAAGTAACAGCCATGTCTCCACCAACTAGCAAAAAGGAAACACAAGCTTTCTTAGGCGTGGTGGGTTTTTGGAGAATGCACATTCCAAATTACAGTCTGATTGTAAACCCTCTCTATCAAGTGACCCGGAAGAAGAACGATTTCAAATGGGGCCCTGAGCAACGACAAGCTTTTGAACAAATTAAACGGGAGATAGTTCATGCAGTAGCCCTGGGGCCAGTCCGGGCAGGGCAAGATGTAAAAAATGTGCTCTACACCGCAGCCGGGGAGAATGGCCCTACCTGGAGCCTCTGGCAGAAAGCACCAGGGGAGACTCGAGGTCGACCCCTAGGGTTTTGGAGTCGGGGATACAGAGGATCCGAGGCCCGCTATACTCCAACTGAAAAAGAGATATTAGCAGCATATGAAGGGGTTCGAGCTGCTTCAGAAGTGATCGGCACTGAAGCACAGCTCCTCCTGGCACCCCGACTGCCGGTGCTAGGCTGGATGTTCAGAGGGAGGGTCCCCTGTACACATCATGCAACTGATGCTACATGGAGTAAGTGGGTCGCACTGATCACACAATGGGCTCGAATAGGAAACCCCAGTCGCCCAGGAATTCTGGAAGTGATCATGGATTGGCCAGAGGGCAAAGATTTTGGAATATTGCCAGAGGAGGAGGTAACGCGTGCTGAAGAGGCCCCAATGTATAATGAACTACCAGAAAATGAGAAGCAATATGCCCTGTTCACTGATGGGTCCTGTCGTCTTGTGGGAAAGCATCGGAGGTGGAAAGCTGCTGTATGGAGTCCTATGTGACAAGTTGTAGAAACTGCTGAAGGAGAAGGTGAATCGAGCCAATTTGCAGAAGTAAAGGCCATCCAGCTGGCTTTAGACATTGCTGACCGAGAAAAGTGGCCAGTGCTCTATCTCTATACTGACTCATGGATGGTGGCAAATGCCCTGTGGGGGTGGTTGCAGCAATGGAAGCAGAGCAATTGGCAGCGCAGAGGCAAACCCATCTGGGCTGCTGCATTGTGGCAAGATATTGCTGCCCAGGTAGAGAACCTGGTTGTAAAAGTCCGTCATTTAGATGCTCACATACCCAAGAGTCAGGCCACTGAAAAACATCAAAACAACCAGCAGGTGGATCAGGCTGCTAAGATTGAAGTGGCTCAGGTGGATCTGGACTGGCATCATAAGGGTGAATTATTTATAGCTCGGTAGGCCCATGACACCTCAAGCCACCAAGGAAGAGATGCAACATACAGATGGGCTCGTGATCGAGGGGTGGACTTGACCATGGACACTATAGCCCAGGTTATCCATGACTATGAACCATGTGCTGCAATCAAGCAAGCCAAGCGGTTAAAACCTCTCTGGTATGGAGGACAATGGCTGAAATATAAATATGGGGAGGCCTGGCAGATCGATTATATCACACTCCCACAAACCTGCCAAGGCAAGCGCCACGTGCTTACAATGGTGGAGGCAACCACCGGATGGCTGGAAACATATCCCGTGCCCCATGCCACCGCCCGGAACACTATCCTGGGCCTTGAAAAGCAAGTCCTATGGCGACATGGCACCCCAGAAAGAATTGAGTCAGACAACGGGACTCATTTCCGAAACAACCTCATAGACACCTGGGCCAAAGAGCACGGCATTGAGTGGGTGTATCACATCCCCTATCATGCACCAGCCTCTGGGAAAATTGAACGATACAATGGACTGTTAAAGACTACACTGAGAGCAATGGGTGGCGGGACGTTCAAACATTGGGATACGCATTTAGCAAAGGCCACCTGGTTAGTCAACACTAGGGGATCTGCCAATCGAGCAGGCCCTGCCCAGTCAGAACTTTTACGTACTGTAGATGGGAATAAAGTTCCTGTAGTGCACATAAAAAATATGCTGGGGAAGACAGTCTGGGTTATTCCTGCCTCAGGCAGAGGCAGACCCATCCATGGGATTGCTTTTGCTCAAGGACCTGGGTGCACTTGGTGGATAATGCGGGAGGATGGGGAAGTCCGATGTGTACCTCAAGGGGATTTGATTTTGGGTGAGAATAGCCAATGATCTGAATTATGTGATGTTAAGTACTAATTATAGTTATAATAGTTATACTAATAATACACAGATATACTAATAATACTAATAATATTATATGCCATACTAATGTTATTACAATAAGAATCACCCAGACTAATGAAGAATAGCTTCAGTGAAACCAAGCAAAGCACAGTGATGATGGTACCAGAACTGACTTCAACATGGAACAATCCAACACCACATACCATCTCCATTTTTCCTGCCCTGAAAGATTATTATGACAGATGGAGCCCGAAGTCATGGACTAAATGAACTCACCGAACATTTTAGAGGGATGGCCCACAGACGAAGGGAATGATATCTCTGTGTGTGTGTATATATATATATATATATATATATATATATATAAAAAGGGGGTGGTGATTAATGAAAATGTACTGGAAAATATGAGACTTGAGCATGACGCAGATGGTATAGAATAAGGGGTGGATATTGTCCTGGTTTCAGCAGGGATAGAGTTAATTTCCTTTCTAGTAGCTGGTACAGTGTTTTGGATTTAGGATGAGAACAAAGTTGATAACGCACCGATGTTTTAGTTGTTGCTAGGTAATGCTTACACTAGCCAAGGACTTTTCAGCTTCCCATGTTCTACCAACTGAGAAGGCTGAAGGTGCACAAGAACTGGGAGGGGGCACAGCCAAACTGGCCAAAGGGACATTCCATACCATGTGACGTCATGCTCAGTACATAAACTGGGGAAAGCTGGCCGGGGGGGGCCGCTGCTCGGGGACTGGCTGGGCATCGGTCGGCGGGTGGTGAGCAATGGCACTGTGCATCACTTGCTTTGTGTATTATTATTATTATTATTATCATATTATTATTATTATCATTTTATTTCAATTATTAAACTGTTTTTATCTCAACCCACGAGTTTTTCTAACTTGTGCTCTTCCAATTCTCTCCCCCATCCCACCGGGTGGGGGGGAGTGAGCGAGCAGCTGCGTGGTGCTTAGTTGCCGACTGAAGTTAAACCACGACAGCAGGGTATGTGTTTTGGGGGAGCTTTCCAAAAGCCTATCACTGATTTTTAGCTCCAGATTGCCACTGAAAATAAAAAAGTGAGTGTTTGACTTCCCCTGTGCCATTGAAAATTTCCTCTAATGTGCTTCATGTACTTCTTTGTGCCTCATTCTTAACCCAATGAAAAATTTATAACTCACCCTCAGATACTCTCTTTTGTTTGTACCAAAATAGAGGTGGGAGAACCTTGTAAAGCATTTACATGAATATTAAATCCTGTTCTTAAGTGGGTTCACTTCAACTATTTTCATGCTTACTTTGTGCTTGCTTCCTGTCAATATTGCAATGATCAAGCTTTACTAGTGATGAAATTCATGAAAGGTACCTTCAGCTTGAATGCTCATGTGCCAAAAGCAAAATCTGAATTGCATAACCAATCAGTGGTGTGAATTTCAAATATCTAAGTCAATATTGCACTTCAAAAAACATACCTCAGCATGTGATTTAACATTCTTACAAAATAAAATTTAGTTCTTTAGTGTAGAGCAAGACAAAACCAATTCATTGGCTGTAAATAAAAGTTAAATAGAGGTCAAGCAAAGGCAGTACTCTGAAAGTTATAATGTAGATGTTAAAAGATGTTTGGGTATTAAAAGATGTAGACCAGGTTTACAGTTTACATTACTGGATTAAGTGATTACTTCTATTACTTTCACAGGAGGTTTGGACATCAAATCAGTTTACAAATTTGAAAAATTCTACTAAACATCTGTCTTCATCTTTATGCACTTAAGATGAGATTAATCTCAGAATAACTTCTAGTCAATGGAGGGCTGGGCATCATCAAAGGGAAATTTACCCTGTCTCTTTAAGGCATCTGGGTTAGATGCGATGAATCCTCTTCTTGCTGCATTGACTATATGTCATGACTGGCCTAGACTAGACATCTCAAGGCAAAAGTTATATTTTACAAACGCTCTCTTATATATTTTGGTAGGATCATAAGATGAAGTAGCCTGAAAAAAACACAAAACCTCATAGTTTTACTAGTTACAAGATGAAAACACAAATATATCTTTTCATAGTGAAAATTCTTGAGCTAAACCCAAACAGTACTTTAAGCAGAGGAAACTGTAAAGCATGCTTTCCTATTTATATGTGCAGATTGAGATACTGTGAATATTGATATCTGTGTATATCCTCACGCTGTGTCAGTTTTTCCAGTAAGATCATTACTCAAGATCTTCACTTTCCTGTATTTGCTTGCTGATTTTCACTTAACTTCTTTTAAACTCTTATCATTGCGTTTTTGGGTTGAAATTGCAAACTACTGAAAAGATTCTGGACTGGGACAAATTGGGTGATAATACAAGACTGCCTTCCTTAGGAAACTAAACATCACGATGACCCTTGATGTTATTTCTATGTATCTTGCATTGTTTCTTATGAAGAATCATAGAAGAAAATCAGATTAAAATTTAATCCTTCTGTGTAATCACCATCTGGGTCCTGAAAACTCTGGCAAAGGTCCCAAACAAAATGTCACAATCTAGAATGCTCAGGGTGAAAACCTGGCTGCACTGAAGTCAACGGTAAAGTTTTTATTGATTTCCATGGACCAAGGAACTCATTGCAATTATAAGCATAAATCATGAACAATATCTCATTAAATTTTTTTAATGTGTAAAATGACTAAAGGATATAGGCAGATTTTCTTTCTCTTTATACATTACCTTTAGCTATTATATGTCCTCCTATGACCTCAAATTTCAGCTCCTGAGCAGTTCTAGTTATTCAGAGCAGACTTACTGTAGAAATGGCTTACACATCTGTCATATTCCCCTAAAAGGCAGATTTAAAGCCTATACTGTATTTATTATGCTAATTCACTTTGAAATCTATGGTGAAGGTGCCTCATGCCTTTCAAACTGAGTTTGCTTAGTAAATTTAGCATGGGTTGTGGTGGCCCACAAACAGTATCTCTGAAGCAGCTTTAGCAATTAGTGCCCTAAGAAAGTGTGTAATACACACACTGTGAAATAGACACACAGTGGGAAAAAGGGGAAAAAAAAGAAGTACTTCCTTTTTGCGCTCTACACTTAAGTAGTTCTGGATTTGGGTTTCTTTATTTAATATCTTTGGTTTTTGTAATCATGCTTTCAGAAGCAAAAGCACTTAGCAATTGTTCTGCTAATGTGGTCTTTCTATTAAATGGCTAGCTTTTATCAGAATTAACCTTTTCCACACTTAAGTGTTAAAAGGTGTTTTTGTTGTTGTCAAACAGGCTATTTTCTTCTGAAAAAAATACCCACCGCCACCCACCATCAGTGAACAAAAAAGCCAAATAGGTGTTTAATTCAGTATTCTTGTCTTTTTAACCACCATCGGTAGTGGTGTTTTTTAGGACCAATAGGTCCTAAAAATTCAGAGTTTTTTTAATACCTGTTAGAGTAAAATGTTATAGTCAGCTTGAAAAATTAATATGCCTCCCCAATGTATGCAAAGTGCTACTACAGTTATTTTTCTGGCTAAAAAATACAATAAAATGAAGTTTGGGTTTTCTGTACATTCACTACCTAAGAGTGAAAATAATAGTGGAATTCAGCAATTATGTCTCCCTGCCAATCATTACAAGCCATATAATTTTAAAGTTAAATTTAGGAGAAATATAAATGTGTTTAAGTATACAAATGAACAATTAGGGAAGACAAACAACACTAATGCTTGTTCCATAGTGGCAGTTCTGGCTATAACAGAGTAGTTTGTTGTCCCAGGTTAGATTAAAGTGATTTTAAAAATTTGCATTTCTTTCACTTTTTTCCTAAATGAGTCATTAAAAGGTGGGTTTGAAGTTGTTTTGTTGCCTTAAATGCATTTCAACATCAATATCATAGATATTTTGCATACATAAAAATTCACAAAAGCTGCTCTGCTGGTCTGATTTGTGATCTTCATTGAGTCATTTCCTTGCTTTATTCCAGATGTCTTCTTTAGACTTCTAGGGGATGCACTGTGTTAATGAACATTAATGCAGTTTTTATAGTCCCTGGGTTCCACTGTTTGCACAGTGTCTCTTAAGTAGCAAGAGGACCATCAGATATTATGAAACAATTAATGAGTAATTTAAAAAAAAAAAAAAAAAAAGGATGCATCCTGTGGAAATTCTTTTCTTTATGTTTTGTACAAAACATTAATGCACATTTCACATAGCTATAGAAATCTATACCCTTTACACATGCAGTGAAAGGATTTGCATAGAAAGGAAACAATATTTAAATGAAACATATAGATATCAGAAAAGTCAGACAGGAACTGCAAACAAAAAAGTGTTCAGAAAACTAAAAAGTAAATGTGAAAATAGTTCTCTTACAATCATCACATAGGTTTTACATCTCAGCCAGTGAGGTGTAAGATACTTAGCATACAGGTATTTTCAGGTAAATTTTTCTCTCATTCTCTATCTAAGCTGAAACCGAGGTCAAAATTATGCCCTTTTTCTTAGATTCCTAATGGTTTTCTTAGCTGTCATACATGACAATATGGAGTAGGTATTTCTTTTTAATTACCATGGAAATGATCACACTTAAAACACAGGTGAAGACACCAAGTCTGAGTTGAGGCTTACTATTTAAATTTAGTTTCTCTACTGTTTTACATTAGGGGAAGTGAAAAGAAAATGAGCTGTGTTTAGCTTAGGTTTTCATCTCTCACAATATAGCAATTAAAGTGTATTCTGGAAACTGTTATTTCAATCATCAAGAAAGCTCATCACAATGACAAATTCTATGACATTTGTACATTGAGCTATGGTTAGAAATCCTGATATGCTTGCACTATAAGAAGGAAAAAATATTTAATCTGGGATACTGAAAGTACATAGGGAAAAGATCTGACATATTTTATACATTACTTTTGCCAGTTTTCATTTCCATATATCTATATACATGTGTATGGATCTGTATGTGTATATGTGTATATGCACGTGAGTGTGTTTGTGGGCATGTGTAGATAAATAAATTAATAGAATTCCTCATTTAAATATGAACATAAAATAATAATTTCATTATCAAAAGTGCCTTTCCTTAAATTATAATCAGTCCTGCAAAAATTCATTCGTTTGCCATAAGTGTTATTTATATCAAGTTGTAACTGAAAGTACATATATAATGAATTCCATTAAAATACAATAAAAGGAGTCACAAGGAGTCTTGATGATGCACAAAACACATTGTTTTACTGTATGTTACAACTTCCGTAAAGCATTTACATCCTCAGAAAATTGAATGTTTTAAAATGTAAATTTACTAAAAGAAAAATGAAAGGCTTACTCATCAGGAATGCAAAGAGACCAGGGATTCTGCCTTGAAAAGCCACAGAATAAATGCAGGCAAGGGTGATGGGCTTCATGGGCTGTATGAAGGCAGGGAAGCCCATTAAGGACACAGCTTCTGTAGGGATGTACTGCTGATCACATTGCCTCCTTGCCACCTCATCAGTGAGGTGACTGCAGAGCATGTCTCTGAAGAGGAAAACTGGCAGCTCAACTTCCACCATGTTTTTCTTTTGCTATCTACAAGCTTTCTGGTTTAAAGGCAGAAAGAAATTGCCTGATTTTCAAAGGGATTTAGTATTCATGACTTGAAAGATCTTACTGGCATTTCATAAGATATGTCTCTCCCAGTTCTGCATCCAACTTCCAAGTCTATGCTGAGGAACAAGATTCCTCTGTTTTTTACATGAACTCTGCCCTATATTGGGAAATACTATTGAGCCCCCTTAGGTTTCAGATATCCCAGTAAATTTGTTTCTGTACAGAGCAGAGTGAAATGATGTTCACAGACCTACCTCTGAGGCCGTCTGAGAGAAAATCACATTGCTTATGTTTTTGGAGTTATTTTGATTAGTTATATAAAATGTCCTTCATAAAAGAGTGTGCATATATCCTGAGTATTGTATCACACCACAAATAATGAAATGTTTTATGTTAGGCCTCAAAATATGAATTTTTAAGAAGCCCATTTTAGGCAGAATATGTTGGAAAAGTGAACCTGTCTCTAAATTAGTTCTCTAAGAACAGAGTATTTTTTTGGTAAATACAAATACTCTAGATGATGGCACAATTTCTGTAAGAATCTGAAATGTATGGACATATCAAAATTACCTGAAATTTCAGTATCATCTTGCAGAGGACACAAACAAAAACAGTGTTTCTGCTAGTATTATGTTCTTCAGAATTTTCTTACAAGTAGCTGGACAATTTCATATCAAAAAACCATGTCTGCTTAGACTATATATCTTAAGCAAAGAAAAATAAAATTCATGTGAGCCCAAATTCAGTCTTTACATTTTCTGGAAAACAAAAAGTTTTACTTAGTACCTTATATAATATATAACATATAATTATATATGCAGTTATTATGATATATCATTATTGTAATATATAATTACAAATATAACAATACATATAGCTATACATACAATTATAATTATTTTAATACAGAATTAATTACATATAATTAATCAAATCTAATAATATTCACAGCTGGAAATTTTGAAATTTAGAAATAAACTTAGAGAAAAGAAGAATCTTTAACTGGAAGACAGTGCAATAAACCCCCCACTTTTTAATATGTTGACATAGTTTTGTAAACCTAAGAAATTAAATAATCTTTCAGAAAGTACTGCATCTAATATAGTAATTTATGATTTCTGCCAAAGATAAACTGAATGTTCTGGTTTTTTCCTACAGGGGGGTGTTCAAATTAATTATAAAAATGATAGAAAAATATCTGGACCTAAGTTAAACCTAAAAAAGTTGTATTGCTTTAAGGAATTAGCTTTTTGAAATTTTCCTTCTTGTCAAAGATAATTTTAAACTACCAATTCAAAATGGTGCAATGGTGCAATTCAAAATAAAATTCCATAAATACTGCAGTTCCATAAAACTTACCGCTTGCATATGTCCCAACTATATATTTTTAACAAATTTTATATAAAATCTATGACAGCAGTAGTTTTCTTACTACAAATAAAAAATATGAAAATATAACAAAAGCAGTTCTCTCTAGGCCTCAGGTGAATATGTTCTTACAATCTTATCTACTTATTTTGCATATAAAACACAGATTTTAAATGATGTTTTTTATGAGGAATTCACATTTATTTTTGCAAACAGAGGGACAGGTATGATTTATACAGTGTAATTTTGCAGTGATTTCCTGGGTGAAAAAATGAAAGAGAAGGTGAAGTTCTTTTAGACATCTTATTACATTTGAATATAAAAGCCACTCTGCTAAATTAGTTGACAGTTCCATTTTTATCCTAAACTAAAAACCGGATAATGTATAATCTCTCTCTGGCATACCTTCTCAGCTTCCAACAATCATCTGTTAAGGGCTGCCTACCTTGGAAATTGTATCCAAATTGTTGTTTTTAAAAGACATTGATTGTCTTATGCCTCATTAATTTGTCTAATGCCTTTTAAAATTCATTCATACTTTCAGTCTCCACAACCTCTACTGATGACACATAGAAACGTTTAGGTTGGAAAAGACCTCTAAGATCATCGAGTCCAACCATTAACCTAGCACTGCCAAGTCCACCACTAAACCATGTCCCTAAGCACCACATCTACATGTCTTTTAAACACCTCCAGGGATGGGGACTCAACCACTTCCCTGGGCAGCCTCTTCCAATGTTTAACCACTCTTTCAGTAAAGACATTTTTCCTAATATCCAGTCTAAACCTCCCCTGGTGCAACTTGAGGCCATTTCCTCTCGTCCTATCGCTAGTTACTTGGGAAAAGAGCCTGACTCCCACCTCGCTACAACCTCCTTTCAGGTAGTTGTAGAGAGCGATGAGGTCTCCCCTCAGCCTCCTCTTCTCCAGGCTAAACAGTCCCAGTTCCCTCAGCTGCTCCTTATAACACTTGTGCTCTAGACCCTTCACCAGCTTCGATGCCCTTCCCTGGACATGCTCCAGCACCTCGACGTCCTTCTTGTAGTGAGGGGCCCAAAACTGAACACAGTATTCAAGGTGCGGCCTCACCAGTGCCGAGTATAGGGTGACAATCACTTCCCTAGTGCTGCTGGCCACACTGTTTCTGATACAAGTCAGGATGCCATTGGCCTTCTTGGCCGCCTGGGCACACTGCCGGCTCATGTTCAGCCGGCTGTCGACCAACACCCCCAGGTCCTTTTCTGATAGGCAGCTTTCCAGCCACTCTTCCCCAAGCCTGTACCGCTGCATGGGGTTGCTGTGGCCGAAGTGCAGGACCCGGCACTTGGCCTTGCTGAACCTCATACAGTTGGCCTTGGCCCATCGATCCAGCCTGTCCAGGTCCCCCTGCAGAGCCTTCCTACCCTCGAGCAGATCAACACTCCCGCCCAACTTGGTGTCGTCTGCAAACTTACTGAGGGTGCGCTCAATAAGGGTGCACTACATAAGTAGTGGGGCCACTACATAAGTAAGGGTGCACCACATAAGAGGGTACACTACATAAGGAATTACTGAGAGGTACAATATTTATATTCTGTTTTTCTGACATAGTATTTCCTCTAGAATCTCCCACTTTCAAAGAACTTCTTAATTGTCCTTTTATCTATCTGTATCTTATTAATTTCTCATGTTTTATCTTCACATTCCCTTGCACCATATTGTGGAAGAATGGCTGATTCAGCAAGGCCATGATCTGGTATCGCTGAGCAACCCATGTTTCGAAAAGTAACTAAGACATGCTGACACAGCAGGCTGACCGCCGGGACTTCCCCGGACAGAACAGAGAACAATGGGGCCGGGTAAACAACCGAGACGGAACTGTATCTAGAAGGAGGGGAAGTAAGTGACTAACATGTCCTGATGCCAACCACCAATCAAGTAGAAGCAATAAGCGCATGGACAGTAACTTTAACCCAATCATAGCTTATTATTGAGCGCGTGTACAGCTGTAGTTAACCAATTATAGGTTGTTATGAAGCGCGTGCCTATAGTAGATAACTATATAAGCCTTGTTATAAGCATGAATAGAGGAGGATGACCATACTCATATTGGGATCTGTCGTTACTCCGGGATTGCAACTCCCGCTCCGCCGCTGACACCGAACAAGGGAAACTCCGACACCATATCTTTTCTTTCTGTTCCAGGGAAACATCATTATTACATCCCAAAATGTCTGCATCAGATTCTCAAACAGCGCTGACCAAACTCCATTCGTTTTCTTTGACAACTTATGATTTCCAGTGACAAACAAGTAGCATTAAAATTCTGTAAGCCTTGATCTCCTTTTCATAACTATTACATTCTTTTTACAGATATGGAATTTATTGTGTCTTCTAACAACCTAGTCAGTAGGTGTTGCGATGTCCAGACGTAACTTTTCAACCAGAAATACTTTTTTCTTCAAGCAAATTTTATATCATCAGCAAAATATGTTACCTCACTATTCCTACCTTTTAGAATATTCTGAACACAAATAACAACACAGATACCTGAGACTGGCTGTCACCCTTCACTGATGAAATAACAGTTTATTCTTATAATTTATTTTCTCTCTCTTAACCATTACTTAATGCATGAGAGGATTTTTTCCTTCTATTTTGAGACAGCTTAATTTCTTTAAAAGCCTATTATAAAAGATCTCTTGAAAGCTTTTGAAAATCCAAGTACACTAAATCCACGTGAATAACGTCATCATGCTTCTTGAGTACTTTAAAATAATTCTAATAAATTTGTGAAGCATAATTTCCTTCTGAAAGATAGCTCTTTTGTTCACTCCTCCTCATGTTCATACTTCTCCCTTATTTTATATTTCTCTACTAATTCTACTACTAACTATAATTTCTACATATTTGACATGTATTGAGGTTAAAAGGACTGATCTGAAATTTACCAGATTATCTTTTGATGATTTTCTTTTTTTTTTTAAGACTTCACTTTTTTCTTTTTCTTTTATTTTCTTTTTCTTTTTTTTTTGAACAAGTTACATAACAGATATTCAGGAGTTTTATATTGCAGTTCCTTCAGAATCCAGGGGCAAATAACTACTTTCGTAATGTCATTAAAACTATAGTACAGACGGTAGGAATGGAAGAGTCAATCACAAATCCTGCTTTCAGAGAGGTAATGCGCTTTGATCTCCAGAAACTGTAGAAACCTTTTTCCTCATTACAGTGTTTGTTTGTGTCTATTTGAGAATTGTCACAATGGAGCTGGCTTTATTCATGATCCCATTAGTCTCATTCATTCAAAGTGAAAGGCATCTGGGATAAATCCAGTCGTAACAGACTGGCCCTCAGGCTGCCACCACCACCCCTCCTGATATTACGCTGACATGTATATGGGGAGGGGCGTGAGAAGGTAGGATCCTCCACCCTCAAGAAGAAGAAAGACTTTGCAACTAAATAATCATGAAGTCTTAAATTAATTGCAAAGGGAGAAGTATGCTTTTGCCAAAACTCATTAGTTTGAGGAAATCAGAACATTAGACAATGATCAAACAGTTAAAGCCAGAGATCCAATCAATGTACATTTACAAGCAGTTCCTGCCAAGTAAATTTCCAGTGTTTCTCACCAGCTTGCCAACTCCAGCAAAACTCAGGCTTCCAAGTCAGTCTGTGAGATAGGCTATTCCCATGAAGCCCATAGCAATTGTTGTGAATATTATCCTGTTGGTGTTTCCAGGACTTGTACTCCTGAAACGCAGGAACTGTTAGTCCCAACTGTCAGGATCACAAGGACTACCACATCCACTACCACGTCCATGCTTCCAAGGCTAACAACCACACAGCCTGATACAGTCATCACCCTGTAATGGTAGATTTCAACATCTTCCTGTTTGTTTCAATTTCTAATGAAAGGAAAACTAAATATCAAACTACTGAATTGTTTTACGAACCAAAATTTGTTCTTTCCTATAGGAGCTTCATAACTTTTAAATAAAGTGAGGTCAGAACTACATTCATAATAACTTGTGCACTTGGGATTTTTTTTCTTGTAGAAGCAAATTTCTATATCTCTGGGAGGAAAGCAGAGGTTTGCAAAACAGAAGGATGATGCAGATATGAAGAAATTTAAAAAAGTAAGAGGCATACATTACCAGAATAAATCCTAACTTCAGAAGATTTTTAATACATCTGCTTGATTTCACTGTAATGTCTACAGACTTCACAGATCTCCACAGACATGTCTCAGGTTTTTCCTCCCAGATCTCCTTAGAGAGTTCATGTGAGCCTTTAAAATAAATGTTCATAAGGGGGATTGTATACTACAGTACTTCATTTTTTTCAGTCTCCCAGTATGTCAAAGGAAAACTAAATTAATCTCTTTTGCCTGTCTGCAGCAATGTTTTGAGAATATCTTGTCGGTACTCTATCACTGTGCTGTTGTATAAATAAATTACCATAATATCAGAAGGTAGGAAAGGAAAAAACAGATGGTAAGGTGAGAAATACTGAGCCACAGTAAAATACTGTACAAGCTCATAAAGCTTTTGCCCAACCTTTCTCCTTTTTTTGTTTTACAGATTTCTGTATTGCAGCAGAACTTCTACATGTTTACACAACCAAGCATTTAAATAAAAAAAAAAAAAAACAGTCCGTATCTCACAACAGCTATGCCATGCTAGCAGTAAGTGTAATGTGGTCTGCAATGCTGTGAGGTCTTTCACGTGGCTGTTGCTCAGGAATGTTGCTACCTTCATTCCTGGAGGAATTACTCTGTGTCAGTTGGACCTTCCTACCCCTTTCACTAACTGCTAACTGGTATTTAAGCCGGAAGCTAACAGAGAGGCATAAAAGAAGAGAAAGAACCCTTGGGAAAAATCATGGAATGGGACTTCTCAATAATCAGGTATTTTTTCCTATCTGTTACAGGCAACCATGTATTACGACAGTTTTCAGGTTAAAGGAGCAAACGCTTAGTTCTCTGTGTGCCACCATGGCCTTCTCCCTCTTCCTCTGTGCTGAAGAAAAGAAAAAAGGTATATTTGGAAGATGTGTGCTGCACAAGATTAATGACTATCCGACACCTCTTGCACAAGACAAGCTTTAAGTCTCCATGTCTTTACTGATGATATTCTGTATTCAAATGGTTATTTCAAGATAGGTTTAGCTTTTGCAATATTATCCTGTCAACCTCTTTTGAGGCCTCTACCTAATTGCCGCTTAAAAGGGATGCAGTGGCTCTTTTTTTCACCTTTCTGCATCAACTAAAAAGCTGACACTTTAAAATCCTTTTATGATATAGTGAATGATCAGAGCAGATAAACATTCACTGAGTGTCCAGTTTTCCAGTAAATCAGAAAGAGGAGCAGATTGGGTGACTGTATTTTCTAAGTAAGACTAAGTAAATGTCTCAAAAAGTCAATATGAGTCATCAGCCCCAGGGCGCTGGTAAAACAGGTAACAGCATCACATAACCTTTTGTGTAGACTGATCAAGCTCTGCCTTCAAAAAAATTAGGTTGTGCCTTCTCCTTCTTGTGTTTCTGTTTCAAAAGCTTGCTGCTCTGATCAGTAAAGCCCTTTAAATTTACATCCGGAATCATGGACTCTTTGTAGCCAGTTGTGCCAGAGTGTCTATAACTTTTACCTGCAATAGGTCATAGATAAATATTAAATAATATCAGATCCAGCATTGCCCTGAAATGTTTTGCATGTAACGTCCCTGGAGCTTTTAATACAGATGTTTTCAACAAAATCCTCTTTTACTTCTCCCTTACCTCATTCTTTAACAATTTCATAATTCCAACACCAATTCTTTCTTCCTTAACTTTATATACAATTTCATGCGTGAAATCACAACATTTTTTTCATAATGTCTGAGTAGGTAAGACCTATTGCATTCCTATTGCTCAAAAAAATTTTATCAAGGAAAGCTATGAGTTTAATCTAGCTCTTTCAAACTTTGGAAAACTTAGATCTAATTTTTGCTCTCAAACTAATTCAAAATGTATAAAAAGCTTTGGACAGTGTGGAGTTCAGACTAATGGCCATTGCAGATGACAAAATCATATAAAAATGTCTTACTGAAATCCCATTGCCTGGGACTTCTGATTTTGTATACTACATTATTTTGGCTGGGGGGGAGTCATTTAAATGGTGATGATTATAAAGGTCTGGTCAGCTTCATTTGTCTGAGGCTGGGATATGGAGAGGAACATGACATTCCTCAAATTTCAATGCTGCATAAGTGTTACATGGCAGTGATAGTGCAGCAAAAATATGTAGAAAATATCTTTAGTTTCTCTACTTTTCTTTACTATCTTTCACTATCATAGGATTCCACTATTTTTTCAGACATCATTGTATTCAGTCAGTTACAAAAACATGCTTTAATTATAGTACTACACATAATTACTGGACCCTTTTGAACACGTAACGAGACACATCAAACCAGAACAACTTCACTTTCCTCCTTTCTTTTTAAACGATGTTCTCAAAACAATATTTATTAACGTTTCATATTGTAGGTCCCAGTAGAATTCCTTTCTTTTTGTCTTAGATAAAAATAATGATATAAGATGATGCATAACCAGGAATATGATGCTGTCAATATGAAGCATTAATTAACAAATTAATTAGACACAATTTGTTTCTTTCCCTCATGAGAGAAGAAAAGAGTTTTTCTATCTTGCTGGAAAGCATACTAAATAAGGAGAAACATGCATATATTGGTCCCCTAAATACTGCAGCCTGAATAAACTTCCTCTAGGGTCTCTTTCTCCAGGGTAGATACAAATTGTTTTCTTAAACTGGCTCACCCATCCTTAATCCACAGTTTGCCAACATAATTTGCTTCTGCTTTTCATGATGTCTTAGCAACTGCAGCAATAATATAGCCCCTCATGGCCCTCACTCACATCTAAACCAAAACCACTTTGATGCAATGTAATAATTTATGTTTAGTTACATTTCCTCAGGCCAGATGTATAGTAGAGTATACTATATACGCTCTATATACTCTATATACTATATGCTCTGCCCTCTGTGTTGAAAGTGTTTTACTGTTTTAAATAAACACTGGAAATGCCTAATTCTTTACTGTTTCAACCTGTGTCTTTCCTTAAGGTTAAATGTGTGTAGGTGTCATAAGGGAAAAAGAAGCATATAAACAAATAAAAAAATCCCACAAATAAGAATATAGCTCATTTTCCCATGTTTTTTTGTTCTTGTTTGCAGAAAGCATTTCTTTTGCAGAAACAGGAACAGTGGTGTCCTAGTTTTGTCTGGGATAGAGTTAATTTTCTTCCTAGTAGCTGTTACAGTGCTGTGTTTTGGATTTAGTATGAGAACAATGGTGATAACACACCGATGTTTCAGTTGTTGCTAGGTAATGCTTACACTAGTCAAGGACTTTTCAGCTTCCCATGCTCTACCGACTGAGAAGGCTGGAGGTGCACAGGAAGCTGGGAGGGGGCACAGCCAGGACAGCTGACCCAAACTGGCCAAAGGGACATTCCATACCATGTGACGTCATGCTCAGTACATAAACTGGGGGAAAGCTGGCCGGGGGGGCCGCTGCTCAGGGACTGGCTGGGCATCGGTTGGTGGGTGGTGAGCAATTGCATTGTGCATCACTTGCTTTGTATATTCTATTATTATTGTTATTGTTATTATTATTATTACTACTATTACTATTACTAATTTGCTTTATTTTATTTCAGTTATTAAACTGTTCTTATCTCAACCCACGAGTTTTCTCACTTTTACTCTTCTGATTCTCTCCCCCATCCCACCGGGGGAGGGGGGGGAGTGAGCAAGCGGCTGTGTGGTGCTCAGTTGCCGGCTGAGGTTAAACCATGACAAGTGTGAAGAAATCTTGTAAAATCACTTTCTTAAAGTATTACTTAACTGCCATTATTCTTTGAACTTTCTTTCTACAGTAATCATCAGAAAATTACAATGCATTGAAAAATCAACAGAAGACTTCCCCCCTCCCCCTGTAAATGAATTCATTTCCTCTTCTCTCTCTTCTATTTTTTTGTTTCTTTTTCACTTAGCTAGTCAACATTTTTTTGAAGGAGTCACGTCTTGAGTAAAATTAGTGAATGACACTGTTGGCAGGAGCTTCTTTAGTCATTGGGAAAAACCTCTAGGACACAACAATTAATCCCATTACAAAACAGACATTGTAAGATGTTTAAGGTAATGGTATGAATCGCCCTCTATAGATGCCTATTTATTGCCGACTATCAAGAAACCCTAGATAGCTAACTTAGCCTAGGCACCAGCTTGTTCTCAGCTAAAGTGGGATGACAAGAATCTCAACTGAAAAGTTATTTTCTTGAACTGTCCTAAATATAAGAAATAATAACTGTCCTAAAATAAGAAATACACTTCTGATTCTGAATATAAAGTAATTAATTTTTTTTTAATGGGTAGTGAATAACAAATTTTGTTTGACCTGAGGAAGAAAATATTTGGTCTTACAGTTGAAAGAATAAAACAAAATATGAAGGAGAAATAAATAGAGGATTAAAAAAAAAATACTGAAGTGAAGAGAGCAGGATGCAAGAAGCAGCTGTTTCTAAAATGCCACAGAGCTTTGCCACTTTCTCTTTACAATAGCTAAATAATCATTAAAAATGACAATGAAGAGGAATGTGGCTGTTTGATGACAGTGGAACTGTCAGTGTCAGAACCGATCATGCTGCCAATTATTTTGTAACTGTCACTTAATAAATTACTGAATTTCTACAGATTAATCCTATTCTTTGTGTCTTTGTGCTTCCCTGTTTACTTTTGATTGTCTCTTAATTGAGTCTGACTGTAAGAACCATGAACAATGCCAGAATATTGCAAACAATATAGCTCTGAAGCAGATAAAGTAGCAAAAGATCAATTAAAGAAATAATTAAAAACTAATAATGTGAAAGTTAAAGTAAGCTTCTAAATGCATTAATTTATACCTGAAAGACAGAAAGGATATCTACCTTTCTCCCTATACAATTAGCCTCACCAAGGGAAGATCAAATAATTTGTTCCTACCTGGAAGATGCTCAGCCTTTTTAATTACCGTATGTGGTAACTGGGTAGTCACTAATGAAAATATGAAACAACATGAAGCCAGAATTAGAAAAAAATATGTTATCATATGCAAAAATAGCTAAACAAAATATTCAAACCTTCTTGAAAATTTCTGTATGAAGCCAGGTTTTTTTTTCTTTTCTTTTTTTCTTTTTTTTTCAGTCCAAAATGTTTCTTCTAGCTTTTCCATAAGTGTGTATGATGTCACGATATGATATATATCACGATATGTTTTCACATGATTGTGTTAAATAATAATCACCATCATCATCTTCAAAGCCAAGAACTGGATTTTTCACTTCAGAACGTAGTGTATTTTGTGTCCAAAATAGCAACTTGACTCAGTAAAGTTTGACCATAAAAGTAAAATAGTACCCACTTATGTAACCTTGATGGTTGTCAGGTGATAAGCCAAGCTGAAAAGTTCATTCACTAACAGCTTTCCCATGTATCGCAGCCTTGCCAGCTATGTAAGCAGCATGCCACTGCTGTATTTACTGTAATCAAATTTCTCTAAAACAGCAAGTTGTTAGGACTATTAAATGTCTCAACTGGAAACCTCCCATATGGCTTAACTGAATGGTGGCAGCTAAACAGGCTGAATGAACATGTGCTCGTTTAAGTAGCGTGCCCCAAATGCTTCCATCATCAAATATACAGTTTTCAAGATCACTTGTTTACTGAGATTTATTTTGAGCAACCACCAGATTTCTCTTAAGGTTTCTGTCATTAGCTGGTTTCTCCTTATGCTGAATGCTGAAAAAATGTCACTCACCAGCAGTCAAGATGTTCAGGTTCAAGTGATCTTCAGCTGGGTCACAGACCCAATTATGCCCTGAAGTCCAAAGTTGGGCTTCCTTTTCACAAGCAACACTGCTTCACTAAATAGCACTGTACTGAATCTGCCCTCATCTGATACAACTTAATGGGAAGAACAGATGCCCTAATCATCCATTCCTTAAAAATGAAACAGAAGCAATATTTTATTTACTTAAATAAAATATCTTCATTTAAGGAAAAAAAAAAATATCTGTTTTCTATGGTTTCTTTAGTTTTGAACTCTCCATTGGCAAGTTCTTAAAACCTGGCCTTTAACCTTATAGAAAGAATTTTATACAAGAAATTATGTATTTTTGTGAATTTATATATGTATCTTTATAAAGAATATCACTGGTTGCAGTTGGATTTTGGTTTGTTGTTTGGGTTTTTTTTAAATACACTTCAAATAATCTGTAAAGTAATACTTAAAAAGAAGTTAAAAACAGCTATGAATTTTAAGAATTTTTCCAGGATTAGAAAAAATAACCTAATTACAAATATGCCTCACCATAAGCAGATAAGTCCTTCCATTTGTGTTAATTCAGTATGATGGTTCAGAACCTGTATTTTTACTACAGCATGAAATGAAACACAAAACCTCAAAAGCTTGGGACGTTTTGTAGAGAATAAATTGGCGAGATAAAACTTGAGATGGCTTATGTGACTGCTGCTGACACATAATGTCCTAACAAAACTTATTAAGTTAGAGATCTTTTAGAAAATTAAAGCTGCCTTTTTACAATTGAAGTATACAGCAACTGAAAAGTTAAATATCTACTTAAAAGCAAGTAAGTTGATTTATTATTATTATTATTATTGTTGTTGTTGTTGTTGTTGTTGTTGTTACTAAAAATGTTCTATATGGCAGCTGTTTTGAACAGATTCCAGATAACTTTAAGTTTGTATTTGCAGCGTCATGGTCTAGTTAAGGAGAAGGATTATATTGCCCTTCTCTGACATCCTGAGATGACCTCTTGCCTTCTTTTCTCTCTGCCTTTTCTTGTCTCCTGGGACATGAGGTTAAAACCTGGGTCTCATGCATAGGCTAGCTTGCATCAAGTTCTCTAATGTGTTGGTAATCCCCTCTGTTTTGGGCTGTGTTGTTTCTTTCTTTCTAATGATTGTGTGTTTTGGGTTTTAGGTTTTTTCATTCTAGATAATGGTGCATTAAAATCATTAGCTCGTTTGCTGTTAATGATCACACTCCTTTTACTGATGATCTTTGCTTTTAAATTTGACCTTTTCTTGCTGTCTGCTAAAATTTAGAGAATTGTGACAAATTCACAATATCGGTTTAAGCATCAACACTAGACTCTGGAGAATTGGTTTTAACCTGCACAAAGCTTTTAGCTTTTTTTTTTTTTTTTCTCTAGTATTTTATCTGCTTCTGTTTGAATATATTTGTATGATGGTGGACTGAAGACTTCTCAGGTTGAGTCATTCACTGATCTTTATCATTACTTTAGAGTAATTAAACTAATATAATTTAAGGTCTTTTGAAAAGAAAATACACATTAAAAAAACCTAATTAAGGGTAAGACTGAACCTCTGTACCTTCTCAAAGTCTCATACGCATCAACAGGATATTTTAATTTGAACAGATCATAGATATAAAAGATGAAGAGTGACCTTTTTGAAGTAAATAGAAAACCTCCCACTGACTTCACTGAGGCCAAGATTTCATTTCCAGATCAGCTTGCAGAGTTTGTGAATAAAAAAAAAAAAAAGTCTAAATTGATAACTAATATTACTCAGAATGAATAATTCAAGCAAGTCTGTTTAAGAGAATTGTCCAGGAAAGATTTACACCATTCATTTTAAAAGAAAAAAACAGAAAATTGTAATAAATGAGTTGGTGACTTTTCTGAGCTATAGCTGTATAAAAATATTTCCCTCTGGATAGAGGTGTTACTTTCATTGTGCAATAATAGTCTTCAATCTTGAGCTTCAGGCATTTTATCAGGATCTCAGTAAATGGTCTACCTTTAGGACAATATTTTATCATGATTGCCCTTAAAACTAGTTACTATTTATATGACAGAGCATTTATAGTTTTGATGGTTTGGCTCATTGGACATAGTCATGCTACTGAACAGCCAGTGGTGACAGTTTCTTACATCAAACTACTAAAAGAAAAAGCTGTTTTAAATGTAAGAAATTGAGCGTTTGCTATGAATGCTAAACCAGTTCAGCATGCTGTTCCCTGAATCCCTAGGATATCCCATATTCCTAACTCCAATTTGAAGAACAGACAATGGGAAAAAACAAGCAATGGAGAAAATTCTCCAGTTATATTCTTCTGATTCCTCAAAGAGAGAAAGTGGGTAGGAAATACAAGTGCTAAGTAAATAAAACCAAACAACCAAATGGTGCTATTCACTCCTCTACAGAACAACTTGCCACTCTTAACAAGTCTTTTCAGAAGCCAGAGATCAGCTGCTATAAAAAAAACCTATAAACTGTTCTGAAGAGTTAATATTAAAGATATATATTTATATGAAAAAGGAACATGATGTTGTGGCAAACTGAAATGTATTCTACTCATATGTCAGTGCCCATTTAGTATGTAGAGAAAAATATCAGCAACAAACATGTAGCTGTGCCATTGTACTGCTACTTCTCTGATATTATGTAAACAGTTTTAGAACTGTAGTGAATCAATAATGTTCACTAAATCCTGGCGTTTTTTGTCATTAACTTCTTGACTACAGACTTCTGGTAGTGACAGAGAGTATGCTGCTTAGTCCTTTGTGAATACAGCATTTAAAATTACTAGATTAATAGAATTTTAATTATTTTCCTCTGTTTTCACCCAGTGCAACTCTCCTTTTCTTATTTCTACAATGTTGTTTGGAGTGAAAAAGAAGAAAAAACAGAGAGCCAATTTAACTCATTAACTCATTAACATTCAACTCATTTAATTAAACTTAATGAATCTGAAAGGAGGAACTTGAAAGAAGAATTCCTTCAGAGAAATTTTATCCACAACAAAGGTTTTAAAGCCAGTCTGATTACTGTATATCACATATGACATCATCAGAAAATGCTTGTATCTATGTAGAAGAATCAGAGTTTCTGCGTAGAGAATATGTGCCAGATAGATTCAAGCAGAAGGACTCATCTAACCCAGCTTTAGACCTCTACTATGCAGCTGCCAACATCTGAACTAGTCATCCTACAGGTGCATTGGTAGTCAATGAAAAGAAACAAGATCCTTTAGAGCACTTTTGGCTTAATTTACCTGATGAGGATGAGACGAGGGTTTCATAGAGGTGCCCACATCAACTATATGGAGGTGAGAATCATTAGCTCTAGTGAGTGCCCAACTGTCTCTTGCTCAAGCTTTAAGCTGACCAGCACTATGTGAAACAGTATAACGGAGCCTGAGCTTACAACTGTAGAGCAGTGGTCTCCCAATTTTTTTGATTGCACCCCCCATCAGTAAAAAAAATTGACCATGCACCTCCAGTATGTGTATATATATATATATACACACTTGTTTATTTATAAATTATATACATGTGTCTTGGGTTTACACGGTAAGGTTTTGGTAGCAGGAAGGTGGTCTATAGGGGTGGCCTCTTTGAAGTGAGACATGGAGCTGCCCCCCTGTCGGACAGAACTGTTTCCAGCTGGCTCCAAAATAGACCCACCACTGGCCATGTACTAATATATTATGTACATTATAAAACATATGGAAACATATAAATTAAAAAATGGATAAGATAAAGATGCAAAGGATGAAATAAACATTATTTTTAAAATTTTATTTCATTTGACTTAGTAATGGTACAAAAAATACTTTCTTCCTGCACCCCAATGGATTGTCTTGCACATCCCAGGGGGTGCGCATATCCCACTTCGGAGACAACTGCCTTAGAGAGTAGTCCTCAAGTTTTACAACCTGATTTAGTTTTTTGTTCAGTTTGTATTAATAAGTTACAGAACAGTATAGGAATATCAATAGTAACATATATTTCCACTTGGTTTTAGCCACTGATTTAATAGGCTTATCTGTGGATTTTCTGATTGGATGTGAATTTGGCCCTTCCAAAATCTCTCAGGTTCTCACAATGAAACCAAATCCTTTTAATTTTTTTTTTTTTTTTTTTTTGAGCATGCACCTCTTTTAATCCTTCTCCAGGTTTGAAAAGCTTTCTTTCTGACTTATGAGGAAACCCAAGAATATCAAAATTCACTCACATACTATTTTCAGTACTTTTTAATAACTTATATAGAAGTGGGATTTCTCTTTCCATGTGTTTAAAAGGAATCTAGTTGTGTGTTTATTTAATCATTATACTGACATTCATTTCTTCTCCATTAAAGAAATTATGCTGAATGAAGGAAGGCCATAGGTCTTTCAAGAAATTTGGAAGATTTTGTCATTAGAGAGAACAGAAATGGAAGGAGTGTGGACTTGTTGAAGTGGGATCAGAATATTGTTTCAGCTTCAGGATCTATTGTGGAAAAGGGCCCAGAACGGAAAAGAGTAGGAACATTTGAGAAATCTTGAGAGCGCTCTTCGGGCAGTGAAAGTCATGAGAGAAGTGGTGAGAGATGTAGACCATAGTAATGCTATGGAGACCACCAGGAGAAAAAGGCCTGGTTCTTTCAACTTCCTCTGCAGAGGTGACCATCGTCTATCTACTCTGTAGGAAGTCTTGGGGACTGACATCCTCAGTCAGCTGCAGGTGACGTGAATCCCCTGTAAATGTCTAACGGTGTGGTCAAAAGAGAAGCAATGGAAGGTCTTTCTTTACTCTGTCTTATTAAAAGCAACATCACTCCTTTTCAAACTTGAAATACCTCTGTCATATAAAACCTTGTTTCTCTAATGCTTATTGCTGTGAATTATTGATATTATTTGTCACACATTAAAAAGGCCAACATCACACCGTTGGGCTTTGGCAAGATGAACGTTGTGCTTGCAGAGGGAGCAACAGTGCATAATGTACCTTTGAATTCGAGAACAGACAAGATCATCTCTTTATAGAAAGCTTTTACTCTTGATGCTTTATCTTTATTTGTTTTGTTGAAGTAGATATTTGTAAGCTCAAGGAACAAACTATAAAATATCCTGCCACTTGTCTTTGATAATGTACACATGAAGATTCTGTTGAAGGAAAAATTAAAATTAAGAGTTAAAAGACAGTTTAAAATGCACCTTAAAGGAAAACACAGGTTTGTTTCTCTAAGGTATAAAATCCCACCTCTACTGTCCAGAACTAGTGTGTGCTATCCTTTGCTTTACCTGTAGATTGCAACTTCAGCAGTACTTCTGATTTTGTTTGTGGGTTTTTTTCCTAGTCTTAAAACAGTGTTACCCATATTGCTGTGTTCCATTGATTTGCCAAGCTTGCGATTTTTCTTAAACACATAATTGTTTATATCATCTGTTGGAGAAGTAGGAAAATTTCACTGCTGTGCTACAACATCTATCACCATGTTTGTCATTTCTTGTCATCAGTGATGCTCTCCTACATACCTATTCACACATTCCAAAGGATCACTGATATGGTGGTTACTCTCCGCTTTTATATTTAGTGGCATTCAAAAGAGCATTTGCTGTTGACACATCCTATGCAATGTAGCGTAAACAGAACATTAAATAAGGCTCATTTTAATGAAGAGACATTTTAAGACAGCTTAAGGGAGAAATAGTGGATCCAGTTCCATTTATGAACAACACAACTGAAACCAGCTGCTAGTATCACTGTAATTCTATTTTCCCACTGGCAAATTAAAGGTCAGACTAGGACAGGAATATATTTATATGGTGTTATTGTAATAGACCTATAGTTTGTTAATTGAAGTTTCCAGCACATATGTCTGTCAGTACTTATAGTGACAACACACTGGTGAATGCAATATAAGTACAGGAAAAATAACTGTCTGATACTGTGTTCATTTGCGTATCAGATGTGATCAGGATCTCAGTCCTGCTTATATTAAATTCATTTCCAGCAGTACTGTGGTATCCAAGGAAGAATAAAAATGCAAGGAGACATTTTTGCTAAACTGTTTTGTTACTTTGCCTTTGCACCTCCATTCAGTTCATTTTTTTTCTTGTCAGCTTTTGACATATAACATAAAATTTTCAGAAGCGCCTAAGGGCCATATTAAAAAAAAGGACTGAGGTATCTGAAGTGGGACTTACTCTGCAGATACCTACAATGAAGAGTGTGATCCTGAAAAGCCCCTTACAACCTCTGTAGGCATCTTATGATTCAAATGTAAAGTTTTCTGGGCACTAGAAATATATACCCAGAAGTTCCTAAATCCTCACACCGTTAAGTTCAGCATCTGAGCTTTCTTGGGATACAGGAATTAGGTATTCCTCTGCCTAAATCCCTCTGGAGTTGGCTCTGGGAGATGATCTTAAAGTATGCATAATACAGGACACAGAACTGACATCTTTCAAACTGCCTTAGTATTTGCCACTCTCCTTTGAAGCACTGGTGGAAGAGAAAGAACCCTTTAGTTTTTATATCCTGATCAGGAATTTCACCAGGCTGCTTTGTTCCCTATTGTCCCTGAAAGACTTTGTATTTCCATTTCTCAGCTTAGTGAAGCAGACTTACACCACTAGATAGCACACCAGGTGGGGAGATCACCTTGTCTTCTTCTCTGTAGAAGCCATGCCACAATTCAGACTTAGATTCATTTGGCCAGAAAGAGGGAATAAAAGAATCTATAGGCTAGCAGTTACTGTGAATGTGAATCCTTGGTTTCAAGGACTGTTTAGCATTTTAGATTAGACTTTCCTGGCCTCCCAGTTGATTTCTCTGAAGAAACAAGCTTATTTTTACTCTCTTGTAAGCATTGAAGTGGCATCTTCTTTTTTCAGATTTTAGTGACTTATGGGGGAATTTTTTCAAAAATCATTTAGGGACTTCTGAGTGTTTGCTTCTACACTGTAAACTATGGGATAGGTACTTCTTTCACCATACTATCCCTTATCAAATAAGATGCTGTTATATTTAATGTAATAATAATAATGATCATTATTTATAATGTATATAATAAATGTATAATAAAGTATCGGATCATTTTTTGAATCTTAATGACCATTTGTTTTAGATCATTTAGGCTGTCTTTCCTCTCTCATTTTGCTGTATTGTCCTGCTAATGGCACAAGAGCATCACAGATTGAAACCTGGACTGCTCGATGCTGCAGAGGCAGCAGCAGGAGCTCCTAACCATTCCTTTTCAGAGAAGATGAGCAACAGCCAAATTACTCATCTTGATCACAGAACTGGCAATGTCTGCTGCCTGAGTGTGTTGGCTCCAGGTGGAAAGGAAGAACAGACTGATATATTGTGTGTGGGGGGGGTATGTAGGGGGGAAGGGAAAGGGGAAGGGGAGAGCATGGGAACCGCCTACTTCTAGCAGTGTATAAACTGTTTTGCTAGCTGTAAGCTTTTAAGCAATTCACCTGAGTTGTGGTGATAGGAGCTGTCCTGTCCCAGCAGAACTGCTCCTACAGCTGAGTCACTGCTGAGGCTTTTACAACATTCAGGAGATCATTCACACAGGTAAGTTTTTTTACCCCAGTAATAAACATGCAGAATCACGGTAGTTGGAGAACTTTCCTTACATGAATCTCTGTTTGACAGCTAAAAGCAGTGACTCAATGGTGTGTATCATTCCTTAGTGGCCTGAATAAAGGGATGGGACCTCCTTTGCCAAAACTGGTATAAAGCCTGTCCTTTAACACTTTTTTTTATTTATTATTTTTAATATTCAAAGCTGTATTTACTTCCTAATGATGAATGAGAGTTAAAAAGTTTTCCACAGCAGCAAGTGATGCACAGTGGAAACCTTTTGCTAGGACAGAAGCTTTGATTTCAAATAAATCTTCTATTCTTTAATATTGTCCATCTAAGTGGGGGGTATCTATTACTGATAATGAAGTACAGCAAGAAGTTTCTATCCTGTGTGTCATCACTGTAAATACTACTACTAAAAAACAACTACTCTGAAATAAAAGACGTGCTGCATTTGTACTTTTTGATAGCAAATTTTAGTGTGAGCCCCTCAGGATTCACATGAGCATGACCAATACAAGATTACTGCTGAGATTTGACTGCTCAATGGCTTCAATACATCAGGGAACCAATTTGAGGGGAAAAATGATTTTAACAAAAAAAAAAAAAAAGCAATGAAGTTAGGGAGTTTGAGAATGAAATTTACAAAATGATTTCTCGTACAGTTCACCTGTGTGTCACTTCCTCCCTTGAGTGTTAAGCAATGTTATAAAAGGTGTTGCTATAACAACACTAATTAATTATAGTGGGATTTCATGTGTGGCAGTAAAAAGCCAAGCCACAGTAGTCCTATTTTATGTCATAGCCAGTGGTGTAAGACAAGAGGTATATGATACTGAGATCAAACATAGTGCAGTAATTACCAAGAAAGGCCAGCTTGTGTTAAGGCAATGAATACATATCTACCCTTATGTTTTGGATACATGAATGACCCTCAAAAATACTGACAGTTTTCACACTGTATATTAGAAAGTAAATCAAAACAGAGTGTGAAAGTTGTGCAAGATAGTAAAGACATTGCAGAGCTATCTCACTTTAAAAATCATGGTTGTCATATACCCAGACTTGTGTTGAATCTAGGTCAGAGGTTTAGGGGCATCAGGAATTCTGAGGTGACTATGAAATCTACCTTGTGATTTCTGTAAGATTGAAACAACTAATATGAAATATTACATATCAGTGAAAAAATACCTGAGAATAGCATTAGCAGGGGCTTTGATAAAACTTGGCTATGCTAAGATATTACTGTAACTATGAAGAGGAATGATTCTTCAAGGAAAGTTGATGCTCCCTTTCCGTGATTGTTAACAATGTATGTTTTTATCTGCCTTTTTTTTTTTTCTCAAAAACTTGTGATAGGAGAGCTTCAATTTAGAGAAGTATGGCTCATACAAGGATTAATGTTTATTAAAGAAATGGTAAATTTTAGAGTTACTCAAAAAGACTCCACATTTTTAGGAGAGGTGATTGACATCAGTGTGTCCACTTTAAAATGTCCAGAACCATCCAGAAAACACTTACATGCCTGTGGCCTGAGCACTGAAAGGTGGAGAAGAAGGATTATATGAAAACTGCTATGCCAAATTGATAAAATATATTTGATAATGTGTAAATATCTCCCTCCTAGGGATACTTTAAAGACATTATGCATTGGATTAATATTTATTTCTTCTTTAGGATGAATGTCTAGGTTGATCTTCCCAAATATAGGAACCTGCATTTTCACTTGTTCAAAGTAAGAAAAGCTGTATCCTATTCTAAGTCTTTTTTAATGATAACATGAATCATAGTTGCTCTGGAACATAAACAAGAAAGACACCCATATGCTTGTTTGTCTGTTTCCTGCAATCTCAAACAGTCTTAGGTACATTTTTAGATGTAACCTTTGCAGCATTACAGCCTAAGTTTTCATTCACACTAGTGTAAGAGGAAGAAGCTAATCAGAACTGATTAAGTGAAAATAAGGCAGAAGCCTGTAGAACAACATTCTCAGTTTTAGTACTTTTTTGGTTCTGTGTTGGGCATTATTATGGGCTTGAGTCATTTTCACAAGTGATGCATACCTCATCATTTTGATCAATGCTGGCTTTGAATCAAAAAAAAGGCTAATGGGTATAGAAAGACACTGGCTAAATGGAAATAAAACCTCTGAGGATCACTTAGGAAATCCAGAGTAGATGTCCAATAAGTTACAAAACCTGTAATTTTTTATTGTCATTGACATTTCCTGTAATGAACTCTGGTTTTCATTGAAGTGGCATCTTCCAGCTTTTGTAAAGTCATACAGGTCTGGGGCAAGTCTGTAAGTCTGCACAAGCCTTTATGTGTTAACTGGCAAGAGCAAATGGCTCCAATGCTGGTCCAATCATAAGTTTATGTGAATGATTATAATAGCTACAGTGGTGCTTCAGGATATTCAGAACCATCATGCAAAGAGTAATCATTGGATTTTACATCTAGAACTGTTGCTCTTCTCATCATTAATGACAATGTATGATGCTTCATCTCGCCAGGTGGTAAATTTCACCTGTTTAGGCACTTTCTCCAGCTGATGACACAACATACAGATCATTTTATTATATGTTTTCATCAGACTTTAGATCTTGATCATCAGAGTCACTGACAGATCTAGGAAAAAAAAAATAATATCCTGGATGATCAAAGGGCAAGTTTCTAAAGGCCTGCTAAATATCTAAGATTTTAATTTTGCTAGGAGAAAAACCTCTATAACTCATTAATCCATCGGCCAATACCAATGTTGTCTGGATGCTTTAAGGTACTGGAATGCATCATTCTCTAGTGAATATGATTAGAAACACTGAGCAGCCTGAAAAGTACACTGGTTTCCAGTGAAAGTTTACTTTCTGAGACCAAATTATGGATCAAGCTTCTTCTGATGAAAATTACTTTCAGCAAAACTTAACAGATGAATCAAATTTCTGGACTTCACAAATGCTTATGACATGCCAAAAGACTCTAGTCTTTTGATCAAAACACCTGGACTTTTTTCCAGTGGGGAGGGTATGAAACAAGCTCATGGATATGACAAATGAATGGTCTTTGTGCTGTCACATGTTATCCAACCTGTGCATCACAGACTCTTTGTTCATTTATTCAAACGACATCTGTCTCAGTATCCATGCTTGGCCATTCTCAGAATTAAACACATGTTGAATACCAATGCTTGAGGTGGTTTCATCTTCAGCCAAGGACAAGGATAATGATATCTAATGTGTTCCTCTTGCCTAATGTTTCCACTGTCATTCAGTTTTAAGTGCATTTGAATCATAAGATACCTCAGTATTTGGTACTCTGAGATTTTACAAATGCTTAAAAAACCCTTGCTGCCAATGTTAAATTTGACAGTGAACTTCTGAATAAACTAGCTGGCTAAGCATGAAATAAATATGCTTGCATGCCCCAGATGTTCTTATTTGTCATTGATCTTTCAGCTTCAGAATACCATGATGTGGCGTGGTACCTTTGATGCAAACACATCCTACCATAGCAGGACAACAGGAAGTAACACTGCTGTGAGGAAACAGTTCAGGTGTTCTGTATATTTTTTCGTGTTGTTATCTGTTTGTTTGTTATCCCTATAAGTGGGTTCTTTGTTGTCTGTCTTACTGTATACTTTTCTGGTTTTGACCTTCCACACTATCAGTGAGTCATGATGAACAACTCACGGATTAGAATCCATTTTCATAAAAGGGAAAATAAGACAACCTGCCCTGCAGCTTGGACAAGAGAAAGCCACGAAGAAGCACTTTGTAGGGAAGTGCCCTCTATGGAGTTTCAGTAGCATCCAGTTGACATTGAACACCGCCAGTGAAACACCTGCCACTTGGCTCGACAAGTCCTGCATTCACTAAGTACACAGATAAGCCTGGATGCAATTTTATGGTATAGATGGTATTTTTTCAGTCTGCAATATATCAAATGCCAAGCTGCAAACCGATTTGTTTAATTCTGTTTAAATTATCAACATTTTAATTTCTTTCTATTCTTCTGTATAAGGAGTTGCTTTATTTTCTGAAAAGTGCATATTCTGGCATGGATTGATGACTCTGCTACAGATGAGCAAGAAGCCCTAGGTGACCCGTTTACCCTTCCCCAGTAGGGTACCAGCTGCCAATTGCCCCCACTCTGCGATGGCTTGTCCTTCTTCTCACCTTGTCATCAAGCCAAGACTGCACACTGTAGGAGCACAGGTAAGCATCTGCCTCTCTAATCACTGCCAACAGCTCTCCATTATCAGCTGCCAGGGGTGCTTCGAAGAGCTGTGTACAACTTCCTCCAGATGCATATATCAAGTGTTTTTATGTCTGCAACAAATTCTGCCTTTGCAACACAGGGAAATCTCAAATGTCAAATCTGTTTCCAAAGTTGCATTTCATCTCACCATGAAACATAATACATGTTAGTGCACTTCTTTTTTCCACCTTAACTGCAAGCATTCCCAGCTGGACTAAGTACACAAACTTCATCTAAATAATAGAAATATCTTTTCTGATGAGATGATCTTCTGCGACACAAAATTAAAGGGATAAGGTCAGCATCCATTGGTCATCTTTAAGAACTTATCAATTTTGCCTTTGATAAATGGAGAAAGCTACTTCATTGTCCACCACGTCTCCTCATGGACACCCTACAATTTACTTCAGATATTGAGAAAAATACTTCATTATCCAAGCTGCTTTTTTAGTCTGTGATCATGTAGAAATAGGGACTGTACTCCTTTCTGCTTTCAGACAGTCCTATTGACTTCATGGAATTGTAAGGGCTAGTGCCTGGGGACTGCTGTGCAAAATAGAGGCCTTTGGTGTATGAAAAAATATTAAAATACACTTCAAGCAGCTGCTACTTTTAAAAACAAAACCAAAACAACACCCCCCCGACAACAACAAAATCATCAACTCCCTCAAGAGTCAAAATCCAGAAAACCCAAGTGACCAGAAAGTTTTGTTGTTTTCTGTTGCAGCTCCTGACTTCAACCTGATAGTGATTGAGGAATAGATAATTTTTAATTGTATTTAAATGAACATGTTCAAATGAAAAAGAATCTCGGGAACAACCTTACCAATATTTCCCCTGATTTCAGTGTTTTTTCTTCCAGGGAAAAGTCAAACTGAAATAATAATTTAATTATCCTAACCTAATGTTGTGCCATTCTAGTCATTCTTCAAAAGTAAAATGAAAATTTTTGGGTGAAGGAGTTGTTAAAAATACTTGTGCAAGAATATGAGCAATGTCTTTATTTCCAGCACATAGGAGACTATGACCTAGCAGTCTTCCTCATCATGTGATGTAAAACATTTTGCTTATCATCATCATGATTTTCTTACAATGAATAATACATCACCAAGACTGACTGTAAAATGTCAAGAGAAAATGTTTTTACCTTTTGAATAAGCTAATGGCAGCTTAGAGAGGAAAGTTAATTTTTGCAGAATTCTGATCTAGAGATTTTATTTCATTTTGGTTTTGTACACAGTTATCTCTTTAATTGCTTGATGAATTGCAATATCTCATAAGACATATACTTGTTGGGTCCTTCAGTCCTGTTTCTTACCAAATGACAAATCACATGATCAGTACAGTCTGAATCACCTTGATGTTTTACACTTCTGGTCAGGAGATTTTCAGATACTCATTTCAATATGCTCAAGATGACTGGTAGCATTTGATGAGAAATCTTAGTAATGCAGTTGTCAAAATTTGAGGCACAAGAACAAATGCAAGAAAGATTTTCCTTGTAGGAGTTTTAAAATTTGGCTACATTGCAGAATGAGCAGGCAGATGTGAGATTTTGGCTTCTTCAATCTCCATTTTAAGAAGAGGTCACCTTTCTGAAACACTTGATGAAGCCTGTACCTTTCCTTCTGGTATTTTTCTTTGCCACATTTGGTGGCCTTGGGCTTGACACACTCACTGCTGTGAATGCCTGTTTAACTATCCATTTGAAGTACAGAGGCTCTCAGTAATGTGCTAACAGTGAATTTCACTCTCAGAGGTTGTCAGAGATTCTCATTATTACCAAATTAAGGATTATAGAACATAAGGTCCTCTGTTGATTGGTCAAATATTCAACTCTGTGGGGTGATATCAGTGGTGAATATGCAAGCAGTTTTATGGTGTGCCAGGCTATAGTGCAATGTAAATATTGGGCATACACAATTTCCTTATCATTTGGAGGAAAAAAGACATTCCTCATGAAGACTGGAAGTGTTGGAAATATGCTTTATGGACTACATAAGATGGTTAAAAATTGCTTCATGTTTTCTTGCTTTCTGTAATTTTCAGGGACAAAAGGATAAATGATTTTTCCAAATTTAATCTCCTCTAAACAAAACCTTTGTTTATAACTGTGAATATACAGTTATATTTGTAGCACATTTAGAATAGTCCTGCAATTTTTTTACTATCCTTATTTTTTTATTTCCTGTTTGGTTAGAAAATGAAAATTATTTTAATTTTAAAAAGCAAGCCTCCCTAAACTCTTACAGATCCTGAATAAAAGCTGCCTTATTAGAAATTCTCAAAGCTCTTATCTCTAACTTGAGTTTATTTCCTGTATGAATACATTAGTATGGATAGGTAGGCAGGTGTAATGTCTCTGTTAGCGATACTAATAGATGATACATATTTCTCAACTTTCAGCTTTTCTAACGGGTGGCAAGTGGAGCTTGGGAACAGTTGGTGTCTCTTTTATTATTTCTATATTCCCTAGAACAATAGATGTTTTTCCCTCACCTCTGTATTTCTAAGTGGAAAGGTTAAGTTGCCATAGTATCTGCCTTCTTCAGAACTTTTAATATTTTTATATCTTTTTAGTTAAAACCAGCTAATAATATAGGAACTCAGTATCACTGCTTTGTTTTTTTCACTCTGCTCTGGAAGCACAGGTAAAGTGTGGGCAGCCCAAGACAGTTTTCCTTGCTTACCAGACATGAGGGAAAAGACCATTAAATATTAACATGATTTACAGTAATGCATTAAAAAAATGTAAAGTTATGATGGCATAGTCCACTATTCATTTATCTTTAATTTGTGTAGAAACAATAGTTCCCAGGAATGTATGTATGAGACATACGGCTTCCCCTGACGGACGCAGTGGTTTTCATTGATGTTATTTGACTTGTAAGAATTATCCCAATGGTTGATAAATTACTCTTTTGTTTTAGAAGTCTCAGCAAATAAAAAGAAGAATATGTCTAGTTCTTTTATACAGTTTGTCTTTTTTTTTTGAATTTATTATTTTTATAATGTGATAGTGAAATGAACCAAAAGGCTGTAACTAAAGCCACGTAAGAGTGTATTCTGATCTTTATTACTCATACTGTGTTGTTGGCAGCCTGCTTCAGAAGAGACAAAGGAACATTATGTGAGGGAGTATAGCCAAGTAACATTACATCATATCGGCAAAGGTGGAGAGTTCAGTCAGTGGCACTCGGCAGGATGGAGACCAGTGGCTGCAGACAAAAAATAATGTGTGTCAAAAGAGCGGAATAGCAGAAGGGCAGTGTTTAGACAAAGCCTGGAGAAAGAAGATGTCTCAGTGGCTATGCAATGAATTACTTGAGCAAGGCTCAGGTCAATGCAGGGTTTTTTGGCTTACATACACATTTCAGGATCCATGTGCCTTAACAAAGCTGTTTAAAAAATGTAATTCAAAAGGGTAAAACATAGAATCATTAAGGTTGGAAAAGACCTCCAAGATCATCGAGTCCAACCATCAACCCAGCACCACCATGACCACTAAACCATGTCCCTAAGCGCCTCATCTACACGTCTTTTAAATACTTCCAGGGATGGGGACTCAACCACTTCCCTGGGCAGCCTCTTCCAATGTTTCACCACTCTTTCAGTAAAGACATTTTTCCTCACATCCAATCTAAACCTCCCCTGGCACAACTTGAGGCCATTTCCTCTTGTCCTATCGCTAGTTACTTGGGAGAAGAGACCAACACCCACCTCGCTACAACCTCCTTTCAGGGAGTTGTACAGAGCGATGAGGTCTCCCCTCAGCCTCCTCTTCTCCAGGCTAAACAGTCCCAGTTCCCTCAGATGCTCCTTATAAAACTTGTGCTCTAGACCCTTCACCAGCCTCGTTGCCCTTCTCTGGACACACTCCAGCACCTCAACGTCCTTCTTGTAGTGAGGGGCCCAAAACTGAACACAGTATTCGAGGTGCGGCCTCACCAGTGCCGAGTATAGGGCGACAATCACTTCCCTAGTGCTGCTGGCCACAGTATTTCTGATACAGGCCAGGATGCCATTGGCCTTCTTGGCCGCCTGGGCACACTGCCGGCTCATGTTCAGCCAGCTGTCGACCAACACCCCCAGGTCCTTTTCCGCCAGGCAGCTTTCCAGCCACTCTTCCCCAAGCCTCTAGCGCTGCATGGGGTTGTTGTGGCCGAAGTGCAGGACCTGGCACTGGGCCTTGTTGAACCTCATCCAGTTGTCCTTGGCCCATCGATCCAGCCTGTCCAGGTCCCTCTGCAGAGCCTTCCTACCCTCGAGCAGATCAACACTCCCGCCCAACTTGGTGTCGTCTGCAAACTTACTGAGGGTGCACTCAATCCCCTCATCCAGATCATCGATAAAGATCTTGAACAAGACCGGCCCCAAAACTGAGCCCTGGGGAACACCACTCGTGACTGGCCACCAACTGGATTGAACTCCATTCACCACAACTCTCTGGGCCCGGCCGTCCAGCCAGTTTTTGACCCAGCACAGAGTACACCTGTCTAAGCCGTGAGCCACCAGCTTCTCTAGGAGAATGCTGTGGGAGACGGTGTCAAAGGTTTTACTGAAGCCCAGGTAGACCACATCCACAGCCTTTCCCTCATCCACTAGGCGGGTCACCTGGTCATAGAAGGAGATCAGGTTGGTCAAGCAGGACCTGCCTCTCATGAACCCGTGCTGGCTGGGCCTGATGCCCTGGTTGTCCCGCTCATGCCTTGTGAGCGCCCTCAAGATGAACTGCTCCATAATCTTCCCCGGCACCGAGGTCAGGCTGACAGGCCTGTTGTTCCCCAGATCCTCCTTCCGGCCCTTCTTGTAGATGGGCGTCAAATTGGCAAGCCTCCAGTCGTCTGGGACCTCCCCCGTTAACCACGACTGCTAATAAATGACGATGGAGAGTGGCTTGGCGAGCTCCTCCGCCAGCTCCCTCAGCACTCTCGGGTGGATCCCATGAAGTCCCATAGACTTGTGAGCATCCAGGTGGCCTAGCAGGTCATTGACTGCTTCCTCTTGGATTATGGGGGGTTTTATCCTGCTCGCCGTCCCTGTCTTCCAGCTCAGGGGGGCCGAGTACCCTGAGGATAACTGGTCTGCCTGTTAAAGACTGAGGCAAAGAAGGCATTGAGTACCTCAGCCTTTTCCTCATCCTCAGTGACAATGTTCCCCCCTGCATCCAATAAAGGATGGAGATTTTCCTTGGCTCTCTTCTTGTCATTAATATATTTGTAAAAACTTTTTTTGTTGTCTCTAACGACAGCAGCCAGATTGCGTTCTAGCTTTTGCCTTTCTCATTTCCTCTCTGCACAACCTAACGAGATCCCTGTACTCTTCTTGAGTCGCCTGCCCCTTCTTCCACAAGTGGTAAACTCTCCTTTTTTTCCTGAGTCCCAGCAAGAGCTCCCCGTTCAGCCAGGCCGGTCGTCTTCCCCGCCCGTTCTTCTTACGGCGTACAGGGACAGCCTGCTCCTGCGCCTTTAAGACTTCCTTCTTGAAGAATGTCCAGCCTTCCTGGACCCCTTTGCCCTTCAGGACTGTCTCCCAAGGGACTCTCTCAACCAACGTCCTGAACAGGCCAAAGTCCGCTCTCCAGAAGTCCATGGTTGCGGTTTTGCTGGCCCCCCTCCTTACTTCACCGAGAATCGAGAATTCTACCATTTCATGGTCGCTAAGCCCAAGACGGCCTCCGACCACCACATCTCCCACCAGTCCTTCTCTGTTTGTAAACAGCGGGTCCAGCGAGGCGCCTCCCCTGGTAGGCTCACTTACCAGCTGTGTCAGGAAGTTGTCTTCCACACACTCCAGGAACCTCCTAGACTGCTTCCTCTCTGCCGCGTTGTATTTCCAGCAGATGTCTGGGAAGTTGAAGTCCCCCACAAGAACAAGGGCTAGTGATTGAGAGACTTCTGCCAGCCACTTGTAGAATGCTTCATTCACCTCTTCATCCTGGTTGGGTGGTCTATAACAGACTCCCAGCAGGATATCTGCCTTGTTGGCCTTCCCCCTCATCCTTACCCATAAACACTAGACCGTATCATCATCACAATCGTTGAGCTCTAGACAATCAAAACACTCCCGAACATACAGGGCCACCCCACCGCCTCTCCTTCCTTGCCTGTCCCTTCTGAAGAGTCTATAGCCATCCATTGCAGCACTCCAGTCGTGAGAGTCACCCCACCATATTTCTGCGACGGCGACTAAGTCATATCTCTCCTGCTGCACAATGGCTTCCAGCTCCTCCTGTTTGCCGCCCATGCTGCGGGCATTGGTGTAGATGCACTTGAGCTGGGCTATCGATTTTGCCCCCGGCATTGGCATGCCACCCCTAGGCTCATCTCTAGCGAGCCTCGTTTTATCCCCTTCCCCCTTCAAACCTAGTTTAAAGCCCTCTCAATGAGCCCTGCCAATTCATGAGCAATAATCCTTTTCCCCTTGTGAGACAGCTGGACTCCATCTGTCACCAGCAGGCCTGGTGCCGTGTAAACGTCCTCATGATCAAAAAAGCCAAAATTCTGCCGATGGAACCAGCCCCTGAACCACGTGTTGATCAGGTGTGTTTTCCTGTTCCTTTCAGTATTCTTCCCTGCCACTGTAGGGATAGAGGAAAACACTACCTGTGCTCCCGATCCTTCAACCAGTCGCCCCAGTGCCCTGAAGTCCCTTTTGATCACTGCAGGACTTCTCTCTGCAACCTCATCACTGCCAGCCTGTATAACCAACAGTGGGTAGTAGTCGGAAGGCCGTACCAGACCAGGGAGCTTCCTGGTAATATCTCTGACCCGGGCCCCAGGGAGGCAGCAGACTTCCCTGTGGGACGGGATCCGGTCAGCATATCGGGCCCTCTGTTCCCCTCAGAAGGGAATCGCCTATGACAATTACCCTCCTTTTTTTCTTAGCAGAGGCAGTCATAATGCGTGGGGCTGACTGCCTCACCCTAGGTGACCCCCTGGATGGACCTTTGTCTACATCCTCGTTTCCCTGGCCCTCAAGTTCCAGGGCCCCATATCTGTTGTGTAAAGGCAACTGGGAAGGTGAGGGAGTCTGGACGGGGGTTCGCCTGGCACCCCGAGCAGGGATATGTTTCCATCTCCCTCCGTCACTTAGGTCCCCTCCTTCTGCCTGGTGGCAAGAAGGCAGGGGATCCTCTGCTTCTCGCGGAGCCTCCATCTGCTGCCTTTGCCTCAGGGACGGTAGGGTGTGGCTCCACCAATCTATCTCCCTCTCACACTCCCGGATACTCCTCAACCTTTCCACTTCCTCCTTCAGCTCTGCCACCAGGCCGAGCAGATCATCCACCTGGTCACACCGCACACAGGTGGTGTCTCTGCCGCCCTCCGGTACAGCTGACAGGCTCAGGCGCTCCCTGCAGCCAGAGACCTGGACAGCTGTGTGCTTGCGTGAGGGCTCCGTCTGGGTCGCCACATTCCTTCTGGCGACGGCTTTCGGCCGAGTGGAAACCATAGCTGGTCCTCTTCTGGGAAGGCGACGACTACTAGTTGAGTTGGCCTCTAGAGCCGGGAGGGGGGCTGCGCCCTGCCCGCTCGCCTTCCCTGCACGCCCTCCTTGGTGAACTGCCGCGCCAACTGCTGCGCCACGCCCTTCTGACGCGCCACGCCCTTCTGACGCGCCACGCCCTGTTTGCCCGCCCTGTTCGCCGCGCTCCGGGTCGCTCGCGCTCCCTGGGGGCTGCCCTTGTATGTGAGGGGGTTCGGCTGCCATCCCTCCTGTCCCTGCCCACGCTGAGTCAGAGCTGCCGCTCGTCAGGAGCTCTCTCCTCCGGCTTGGGGAAGGGGGGGGCTGGGGCACCCTCTCACTCCCTGCGCTTTTGCTTTTTGCGGGTTTTGCTGCAGTTTTGCCGCTTCAAGAAGGGTCCCCCGGCGTGATCCTCCACTCCGGAGTCCTTCGAATTCTACATTTGAATGTACAATTTTAAAATCAAAGGTAGCAATTCTCTGATGTCAAGAGCTAGATAGAGTGTTTTTTCTTTTCCAGTATCTTCTCTGGTTTTTGTTTTGGTAATAAAATACTCAGGGTGGGATTCATGTATTTGCTTCCTTGCCAGCCCCTCTTATTTGCTTCAATGCTTTCTCCATTCATTATTTGTATGACTTAATGCCCAAAGGTTCCCATATGGCTCAAGGGGATGAGGACTGATAGTGGGAACTTTATTCGGTGGTGTAGGTGAGTTTCCTCCTGCACACGTACAACAGGACAAAACTATGTGGAATTATTATGTGACACATTTTAGCCCTTCAAACAAGGCATCATTTCTGGCTTTGTACCTGTCGTGGTTTAACCTCAGTCGGCAACTGAGCACCACACAGCAGCTCACTCATTCCCCCCCCCCCCGGTGGGATGGGGGAGAAAACTGGAAGAGTAAAAGTGAGAAAACTCATGGGTTGAGATAAAAACAGTTTAATAATGGAAATAAAATAAAATCCTAATAATAATTGTAATAATAATAATAATAATAATAATAATAATAATAATAATAATAATAATATACAAAACAAGTGATGCACAATGCAATTGCTCACCACCCGCCAACCGATGCTCAGCCAGTTCCCGAGCAGCGGCCCCCCCGGCCAGCTTTCCCCAGTTTATGTACTGAGCATGACGTCCCATGGTATGGAATGTCCCTTTGGCCAGTTTGGGTCAGCTGTCCTGGCTGTGCCCCCTCCTAACTTCTTGCTGGCAGGGCATGGGAAACTGAAAAGTCCTTGGCTAGTGTAAGTACTACTTAGCAACAACTAAAACATCGGTGTGTTATCAACATTATTCTCATCCTAAATCCAAAACACAGCACTGTACCAGCTACCAGGAAGAAAATTAACTCTATCCCAGCCGAAATCAGGACAGTACCCTCTCTGCCAGCTCTATAATAATCAAGTACTTGAAAAGAAATGATTCATTTTCTTTTTTTTTTTCTTGGAAAATAACTCACCATTTCTCAAGCATGAATTATCAGTGGCCCTGCTGTTTTCATGCATTCATCTCAGAGATATCTTAATGAGACCTCCTACACAGTCTCTTTTCTTATGCTGTACTCCGATTCTACTCATATTTTTCTTCTGTGGATGTGGTTATTAAAAGTATTTATGCATTGTAAATTTAAGTTTTGCAAAGACAATAAATGAGTGCTATCACTTTTTTAAGCAATAGCTATGTCATTACACAGATCATCAAAATAAGAATCACCCTCTCAGAAAAACATTTACTTTCTCAAAAAGAATTGTAATTGCTGTTGTTTTTCTTTTTCCTAACTTGATTAATATTTTGAATTCATATTTCCAAATAGTAATGTGGAAGAAAAACAAAAATACTAATAATATCAGATCAGAGCTGGAGGTCTTTTACTCACTGTTTATGCAATTAAATGTTCAACTGAACAAATTATAGGTATGTTTTGAGTGTACCCTTAGCAAAACTATGGGGATGTGGCCTCTACAAAATATGGAAATGTATCTCATGGAAGAGGATTAGCTGTCACCAGTTTCAAGATAATATCAGAGGTAAATCATGATCAGCCATAGCTATGTGGTTACCTATGTAAGGTTGGTTGTTTTTTTTTTTTTTCATTTCATATATCATTTCTAGCTCATATTGCATCCTATCTCTCCTTTGCTTCTCTGATCTGTTCTCTGGTGCAATAAGACCCAAATACAGTATTATGCCTTTTGTCCAGGGAATCACAATTCAACTAAATAAAGACATTCACAGGACTGGGTCAATAGCTGAATTTTTGATCTTTTTTTGTTTTTTTTTTTTTCCAAGCAGTGCCTAAAACAATTATTAGCTTATCATTTTGGTCACTGATTTAGGCCAAATACTATTGATAATATTAAATACATAAATAATAATGACAGTAATAGCAACAACAACAATAATAATTACTGCAAGTGATGGAAACAATAATGTTAACAATAACAACAATAATAACAAATGAATACATATCTCATACAGGTTGAGAGGTTTGCAACAGGAATCATGAAAACAGGACAGGGTCCCTTCATCATTTCAGCAAACATCAACACAGTAACTTCCACTTAAATAAAATTAGGGTGTGTAATTTATATTGATTCTTTTTTGTTCTGTGGCAGCATTTAAAATCTGCAATTCTATACCATGTCCCTAATGAGCAAGACACTGAATATACAGGAATGGAAAAAGACAGTCCCTATCCATAAGAACTAAAGTTTAAGAGGGGAAATAAGCAAAATAAAACAACAACAACAACAAAAACCCCAGGTAAGTAGAACCAGATAAAGGAATATATGATGATAAACAAGTGGCATTGGTCAGTATGATAAGTTTTCCGCACAAGCAGTCTGATTTTGCTTAGTGATTTTTGTCAGGCCAATCTTCATTCTTCCTTTATTACACCTTCTTTTGAAATTGCAGCTTTTGCATTTGTTATTGAGGCAGCAAATATCTCATTTGGAGACTTCAGAGACTTTGAAAACACAACCTGAATTTTCTAGCTTTTCTCCTTTTCATTAAAATTGTTACTGTCACATTTGTTTCCAGAGCAGTTTATTGTAAATTGCTACTCTGAACATTTCTGATTCTGTCTTCCTGCAATCTGGTCAAAGACAACTGAAATCTACTTTTCATGAAGTGCTGCAGCAGGTCACTTTGAGGTATTAGTCTTTTCAGTTTCTGAAACAAAAAGAAATTTTCTGTATTCTTCAGGTTTTTTCAATCTTTGCTGTCATGAATCACAAAAAGCAACTTGAAGGAAAAGGTGTATTGAATTTGAGTGTAAGGCACAGTCCAATTATTTCTGCAAGTGCATGTCCTCAAGACATTGTGTCAATGAATGACTGAAAGAATGATGACACAAGGGATTGGTAATGACATCTAAAATCTTCTCCTCAGGTTAACAGTTCCAGCCCACTAGAGTTTAGTAGTGGCAAAAGTTGTTAATTACTACAGGCACTTTCATTTCCAGAAAGCAGTTCTCTGAATCTGCCCTTGAAGATAAATGGCCTCATCACAAAAAAATAATTCCCATCTTTAAAGGTAGTGTTAGTAGAAGGCATGGGGTGGACAGATGGCCACAGTGTGGAACTCCAGAGCTGTTCCAGCTCCCAAGTTCAGCTGCCTGTACCAGTGATGTGATGACTGAACATCCCAGGGATGGCTTGGGACCACGCTGTCTCCTGGGCCTTGCTTTCTGCTGTGTGGGGTAGGCAGAGGACAGCGATATTCCTGTATGCTCCAGTCTGCTTCTTTCTTCAGGTGACTGAGGAAGCATGCAGCAGCTTACACATCATACACAGCTGCAGAGAAGTCTGAGCTTTACTCACTCAAAGTCAAATTGTGGGAGTGAGGCTTATATTCATACTGCCCTGGGAAGTAAGCTTGCCTTGCCAGGACGGCGGCATGCTGAAGGTTCATATGGGGGTATGCACTGCTGGATAGACTTGAAATGTTGGAAAGATAAAAAGAAGACTTCAGCACTTTGTGTTTTAGACTGCACAATCCCTTGTCGCCTTCCTGTGTTGTTCCTGCATTTTGGGCTGAGCTGTAGCTGCACCCCACAAGGCAGCATATTGGCCCTTCTGCACTACAGGGGTTTTATAAGTGGAACTGATCAATATCTATGTGCTTATTTAAAACTTTGTTCCCATTTAAAATGGCCTTTGTCTTCAGGGCCAACCTTTCTATGAGGAAGGCTTTTAAGATTTGTTTGTATTTGTATGTTTTTTTCCAAGCTATTGCTGAAAGAAGTAAAATAGTACACAGTGCTTTTCAGCAAGGCATCAAAGTTCTTTTCAAAGGAAGGCAGCATTAGGTGGGCTAAACAAGGGAAAAATTAGACAAAATGGAAAACGTAAATTTTGAAAGTCTGCATTTTTTCCCACAAATGATTATCTGAGGTTTGGAAAGAATACAGTAAAACAGACATAGAGATATGACACTTTTAGATTTTTTTTCACAAATCACCCTTCTTCTTCCCCCATATATTTGGAGTAGCTGTGTTTTTACCTCTTAAAATGCTGAAAGAAATTTGTGTAGGTACTTACCTGAGAATATATAGAGAGATATATAGGAAGGCTATATAATATGTTTAGTGCAAAATTATAACTGCAAACAATTTTCTTATCTTCAGGTTCACAGTTCTTCCAAAGCTTCAGTTTGAATTTGTAGCCCTGCAGAAGTCCATGGGAGCTTTGCCATTGACTTCAACAAAGTCAAGTTTTTCATCTTCAATATTTTGGACAGAACATTTGTTTTCAGTGGAATTTTCATCAATGGTTGGTACTACATCATCACCGTCCAGATGCCCATGGAGATTTTGGGCAGGTTTTTATGAGGCATTTGAATTTCAAATTGGATTTTTTACAGGCTGGAATTTCAATAACTGAAGTTTAATTAGCTGTGCCTCCTCCTTCTTCTCCCAGACTTTGAACAAGAAATTCAATTTTTTTTTTTTTCTTTAAAGGAACTACTTTCAGTAATGTGCCTACTTCCAATCTGTTAGAAAAGCCCATATTTTCTGTTTTACCTCTTTCTTCCCCTGTTACCTTAACACTGGGGTTGCCCTTACTGCCTTCTGAAAAGACGTGATTTTGCTGTAGCTTCAGTGAGTGGTTTGTGGGTTTTTTTCTGCTCTGACAGGACAGCAATCTTTAATCCAGACCAAAGACCACCTGATCAGGTCCAGAAGGTAGGGCAAGCCTTTGTTTCATTAGAGATCCCATGGAAATGATGACCAGGACATAGGTCCCATCTTCTTTCATTTTAGGAAACAACTTCAGAAAGCACTGATGTGGGAGGGGTGATATATCATTAAGCTTGCACGACAGGAAAGTCTATATGCTGACAAAGAATAGTGTGCTTCAGTCTCATAGTCTTTGTCATCACTATTGTTACGTGGTTTGTTATGTTGAAGTTGAAAAACTACCAGGACCTATATTCAATTTTATGTTAAAGCCAGTTACTATGTATTTTTGTCTGTAGTTTGGTTATAGCAATATTGAGGATTACATGCTTTGTTTTTAATTTTGTATATTCTCTACAGAGTCTCAGAAGCTGAAATATTATAGGGGATGAGTAGACGTTATTTCAGCACAGATTTCACAGCCGAGCTAAAGAAATTCATGCTTCTGAGTTGAAAGAATATAAGATACACACAAGCATCAAAATAGGAGAGAGATGAGAGAGAAATAGGCAGGAATAAGTCCTTTAAGACAAGAATAAGGATTTAGAGAGTGATTGTGGAAGGAAGTCGGAAGCCAGTGTGGGACTCAGGTAATAGAGTGACATCATGGGGAGAGGACATGAAGAAACAGCTTCTAGCTCTAAAGTGTTAGGACTTAAGGGAGGGAAAGATGTGAGAGTTAAGAAAGAATAAGTCTTCAGGGGAACAAAGGACTCAGATATTGACTAAAGATTAACAATAAGGGAGGTGAGCTAAAGATGGACTTTGATTGTAATTGAGAAAAAGAATTGACAATACTCCTTTTTCCTTTGCCTTCTCTGTCTCTTACACTCTCTTCTCACTTACCCCAAGCAGAGTTTTGTCTTGAAAGGATATGAGACATTTCATGTGGCCTGTGAGCTTCTATTAGTGATATTATTTGGAAAACATTCAAACATTAGAGTGAGGATCCTCAGTACAAGGAGATGTACTAAATATCAGCATTGTCTCAACAAAGTAATGGAATCAAGAAGCAGGCTGAAATAGGGAGCAAAAAGTTTATGGAGAGTGCCTCCATAAACCAGACAAACTTAGACAACTCTAGCAGATTTAATATCTTTCAGACCTTAAAGAGCACTATGTAAGGCTCCCCGATTTAAAACTATCTAGGTATCTCCCCAACTTAGGCAGGGGCGAAAAGTGAGAGTCCAAATTTATGAGTTAATCAACAGATTTTATGTGCTGGTTTTTTGAGTAATTTCATTTCGTAGACATGCGCGGACTCATTTGCAAAGGCAGTGGCCAGATACTTGTCAGGCTCATTTAATTGCCTGACTGTCAAACCTTCAGCTAGGGAGTCATACACAACCACACACACTATTTCGTATCTCTGGCAAGAGCATGGATTGAAATGTACCAGTTTCCATTAATTGTGCTGTAATTCACAAACTGTTCACCACAGTCATCAATCAGATCTATATGTGCAGTGCAATTTGCAAAGGGTAAATTCATGTACCTTATTTGATTAGTCATGCCAAGTGTGATAATATCAGATCTCCATTTTTTCCTCTTTGTAGACACTTTTCATAAGTACAAACATGTCCATGGGATCATTATGGTTATCAGAGTCTTAGAGAAAAGCGCATATTGCTTTTTCTGCTGGAAAAAAGGGAAAAGTTATGATATAAAAGCCCACTTCTTGATTGGTTGTCTACTCTTTATATTCTAATGTATCTCATGCTGTGAAATTTGTGTATCTATGTAAGCTTTCAGTTTAGGGGTCACTGGCCATGGAAAGATGCTCAGTTCCAGGTAACCAGCTTTGATTAAAGGTTCTAAACTTTGTAGTAGTTGTTTTTTTTTTCTTCCTCATTAGTTTTTGCTGTCATAGAAAATAGAGCTCCTCCCATTAAATTCTAATGTATAAGGTGGGCCAGTATGCCAGTAGCCAACCAAATAGTTTATGGTGAACAGTTCCTTGAAACTGGAGATTGAGCTGTGCAGAGACACTCACCATACTGCAACTTGTTAATAGAAACCGTCAACGGACTTTTATGGATGAGTGAAATGGTGTGGAGAGGAAAATTTTATCAGGGTTACATTTGTTATAATGCTATGGGATTTAGCTGGACTACAAATGAAGTTGCTTTAAAAGGCAGTATGGAAAGTAATAGTTTATTTTAATAGTTAATAGTCACCAGCCTGATGTACTGAAACCTTGCTTGGAAGCAAGCCCTGTCCCAGTGCTCTGAGAAAGATTTCTTAACAAATTATTTTTATTTATATCTATCATCCTGTGTTTTCTTTATTTCAAAAAATAATGGTGTTTGTTAGTTAATTTTATTTTTAATCTAGCTTTTAAAATTCTAAACCTTGTCAGTGCTTCTGATGTGGTCACCTCAGAGGAAAAGTTCAAACAGACCCACTTTGATGCTGTCTGATTTTGGGTCTTTTTCACATTCACCTAGCAGCAATACATTTGAAAGTCTGGGCAAGTAAAGTTGTCAAGTCTTCAGAAAGACCAACCAGAAGTAAGGCTTTATTAACCTTCTTGGCAGGCCAGACATAAGAGGTGCAGCATATTTAAATTTATTTATAACAACATTTGTCTGATATTTCTGAAAAAGGAAAACTGGTAAACTCTCTCCCCCATCTAATTTACCCCTTCAACAAGTTTGTAGAAATAGGTTCCCAGTGAGCAGAGTCTTGGAAGTGTGAAATTTCTTGAATCTTCAGAAAAGAACCTGGAAAGAAAGTTATATTGTAACATATTGAATCAAACTCGATTACGCTTAATCACTGTAAGTGGCAACCACATCCTTACTTCTTAAAAGGAATTTACTTGGATCACATCAAAGTAACAATCCCAAATGAAGATTGATCTGTGTAACCATGATTCCTGTACTTTTCAGCTTGTCATGCTTTAATCCCATAAGCTATGAAGATGCAGGAAACAGATCAGCTGCCTGGTTACATTTTACCTGGTTATACTTACTCATACGATCTTCATTCCTGCTTGACAGCAGGTAGTCTGTAATTTTATCAAGGATGAGAATATATAACAGGTAAAGCCAGGAGATGAGGGCTAAGTTCTTAAAAATAAAATGACCTCTTTATTTCTCATCATGCATTTCTCCCCTTCTGTTTAAATAGCTTACTACCCTTCAAGATAGGAAATTAAGTGGTCGACAGATGAATTATGCCGCTTGCAGGTACTAGAAATATATACACTTGAGACATGAGGTTATTAAAATGTCTGCATGCCACTTATTCCTCTGAAAAGAGTGAAAAAAATCTGCTCAAATACATCTGTGGTTTTAGAAAAGCCCAGATTAATTAATAAAGACTAATCATTTACTCTATATGCCAAATAGTAAAACCTAGGTTTGAATTTTTATATACTGCTTTTATTTCCTCAGTAAAACACCAGTTCAACCAATGTTCACAGGTGGACTGTCTTGGAGGTACCGAAAGATGATGGATATATACACTAGAGATGTCAGGTTATTAAAACCGCAGCAAAGTGATGAGCCTGAAGCCATGGCCATTGCTATTGCCTGGTGTGGCTTCATGGGCCTTTGGACTCTACTTCTCTCAGTTGTACCTCCGCTGTTCCTCCCATTTGTACATCTTTGCAGGCAGTTGCCTTGGAACTTTTCATTTTCTCCTGCTCTACAACCTCTTCCCCCTTGTCTACGATTCTCTGGTTTTGGTTGTTTTTTTTTTTTCCCTCTTTTTCTCTGCTTTTTAACCTTTTGCACACTTTAATGTTGGAAAAGCAAAACCTAGACATGATATTCTCCTACACACCTACATTCATGACTAATGAAAAAAAAGGAGAAAAGAATGTTTTTCCTCTCATTTGCTACATTTCTATGAACATCGAAGGTGAAGTGTAAATTAGGCGTAAGTTTGTTTTATTTCCCCCCACCCCCCAAGTTTTCTTCGTTATTCTTTAATGGCTATCTGCACAGTTGCTTTCAGACTCTGAGACTTCTGCTTAGGGAAAGCCAATACAGAAGAGCTGATTTTTGGCTGAGTAAATTTCAAAAAGTTTAGAGAATTTTGACAAAAGCCAAAACAAGCAGTCCTGTACAGAGGAGGAAAATGAGCAGCTAAAACAAATAGTGTTACTCCTATATAAAATTCATTACTTCTTTTTTAACCATCCTTCATTACTGTCTGAGTTCTGCTTACATCTCTAGGCAGAAGAATGGCAGAACACAGGTTATATGTCTTACCTAAGTAAGATATTCTTAAGCTGTGAGTAGGTCTCTAGCAAATGGATTAATTTCTCTTGTCATGTAGTTATTTTACAGCTTTCCTTTCCACTGTATGGTGTCCCAAATCATAGAATCATAGAATCATAGAATAGTTTGGGTTGGAAGGGACCTCTAAAGGTCATCTAGTCCAACACCCCTGCAACGAGCAGGGACATCTTCAACCAGAGCAGGTTGCTCAGAGTCCCGTCCAACCTGACCTGGAAGGTTTCCAGGGATGGGGCATCCACCACCTCTCTGGACAACCTGGGCCAGTGTTTCACCACCCTCAGCGTAAAAAATTTCTTCCTTCTATCTAGTCTATATCTACCCCCCTATAGTTTAAAGCCATTCCCCCTTGTCCTGTCGCAACAGACTCTGCTAAAAAGATTGCCGTTGTATTTTTATAAGCCCCCTTTCAGTACTGATAGGCTGCAATAAGGTCTCCCCAAAGCCTTCTCCTCTCCAGGCTGAACAATGCCAACTCTCTCAGCCTTTCTTCAGAGGAGAGGTGTTCCATCCCCCTGATCATTTTTGTGGCCCTCTTCTGGACCCGCTCCAACAGGTCCATGTCTTTCTTATGCTGAGGGCCCCAGAGCTGGACACAGTACTCCAGGTGGGGTCTCACCAGAGCGGAGGAGAGGGGCAGAATCACCTCCCTCGACCTGCTGGCCACACTTCTT